>NC_061068.1:9656800-10019474 GCF_021917145.1 Hypomesus transpacificus | reverse complement strand
ATACTGAGGTCATGAGTCAGAACTTCTAGGCGGGTTCGGGGGCATGCTCCCCCGGAATTTTTTTAAATTACATTATTTAAATATGGCCATTTTCTCTTATTGAGTCTTAAGGAGCAAAAACATCATCATTATGACTTTTGAATATGGGGCGGTGTGGAGCTTTTGAAATTTTGAGGTAAACATGGGGCATTCTGAGGCTTTTTGAAGGACCTTTATGGGACTCATGAAGTAAGGGCAAGTTACCA
Organism: Hypomesus transpacificus; assembly: GCF_021917145.1. NCBI lineage: Eukaryota > Metazoa > Chordata > Actinopteri > Osmeriformes > Osmeridae > Hypomesus > Hypomesus transpacificus. The sequence continues at coordinate 10,019,229 of NC_061068.1, read as the reverse complement.
CAATTTTTTTTTAATTATTATTATATGGCAACGACGGTACGAGCGTTCTGATTGGATAATGAGTAGTCACCCCAGCCGCGTATTGCCCTCCTCGCCGGTCAATACGGATCCGTATTGCCCTCTGACGTCAGCTTCAAAATGAGCGATATGGACAAGTCAGCTGCTGAGTTTTACTATCCAGATGATGCTGAAAAGCTTTGTCATCGAAAGTGAGGATGAAGACCAGACTCTTTGAATCACTTGTGTCGTTATTTTGTGATGAAATTAAAGCCATTTTAGCAGAACCATGTTGTCAGCTTTCTATAAAAAGTAATGAGTTGCTTGGCAACACATGAAACACACCGTGAGAAGACTTGAGAGCTAGCTACAATTAGCCTAAAGGTACCATTTATTTTCGTTTACAAAATGAAAAGAATCTAAAATTGCCATATAATAAACTACTTACTAACCTCGACCGTTCGGTCATGCCGGGAAATATCAAACTGAGGCTGGAACGTATCGACCGAGCGATAGCGAGTCAGTTTGATATTTCCCAATTGCCACTGAATTTCATTTTCAATCAATCACATCAATGACATATCAATCGCAAAATGAATGTTGATTCAACCGGTGGAAATTGATTGACAACCGGTACTGACGGAGTTAACCAAACTTTGATTTGATGTTTCCTTATCCGAGTAGTACGTTGCTGCAATACAAATATTTCCACATGAAAATGAATCTTTCTTCTCACAGTCATCTGCCACTTAAACTTCTCTTAACCTACATGTTTAGTTTGCTGCGCTCCTCTTCCAGTGACTGTAACTAACATAGGCTATTCACTAACAGTAGCGGTATGTCTATGGCAGAGCCATAGAAAAAGATTCTGCAAATTCTTTTTCTATGGCTCTGGTCTATGGCGGTAACATCAGCGTCCGACTTGTGTTTGGTGGTTACCATAACGACAGTACGTTTTGTTGATGACGCGCAGCACGTATGTCCAAACTCTTGAGCTACTCGGCTCTTCAAGTATAAAATCACGTTACGGTTTGTGGGAGACCAAGATCATCGTCCTGCAGTCAGTTTCACGTGTACTTTATTTTGAGTTTATATACCACGATTTAAGCACACAAAAAAACTGAAATACGAAAAAAATACCGAGGACACGACCTCGGTGTCCTCAATGGTAGTTACGGCCCTGAATGCTATGAACTGTTATGATAACAGTTAAAATATTCTTGATCATTGCTGAAAGAGATGGTTGTAGATGTGTGCTGTAACATCCTCTTTTGGGGAGTGGAAGGGTTCATCCAATACTGACTGCTCTTTGTTGTCTTTTACTGTCACAAAGACTCTGTAAGTCAAAGTTGTCTCTTACTGTAAGTTCTTCATTGACTTCATTGAGATATCAGTCTTTACCAAACTGCACAAACTCCAACAAACCATGCTTGTACAATTCTGCAAGCATGTAGAAGTGTACAAGAAATTCTATGGCTAATAGAAATTGAGCAAATAGGAATCCTCTATCAGATGTTAATTATTTTTTAAATATAAAATGTGATTTGAATAAAAAAGTTCATGGGTCTTGCTGTTGGCACAGAAAGTTGCCTACATCTAGGAACAATTAGGAGTGATCTTATTGTGGTGCGAAGGACTCAACCCAGGCCACAGAAAATGCACACGTGGGCAATTTGGGACCTATTCACAATCACTACTAAACTATTTCATCAGGCTTAATCTAATGTTGAGGAGACAACATTTGTCTCTGCAGCGGGCTAATCAATAGCCAATATAAAGCAGAGGTCTGAAACTCTGTTGGGTTACAGATGAGACTAGATGTCATCCAATCGAAGGCCCATCTTCTTAGATGATTCATTGGTGCCATGGCTATCTGGACAGATTTTTATCCAGCACATTCTTTTACAGGGTCCAGCAGGATAGCTCTTGGCATGAAGAACATGGCAAACTTTTCTTCATGAGAGAGCATTAGCTCACACCTATAGTAATACATTCTTCAGGATAAATCCTTGTTTAGGGATCATTGTCTTTCATAGACAATGTTCCTTGTTCTTACAGTAATCAACAAGTTCCATTCAGTGAAGTTTCTTGTAAAGTAAGAATGTTTGACATTAAGGGTCAAATGAAGTTGAGAATACTTCAGATGGGGGCGGACTTAGATGTACTTCCTGAGTTCCATAATCTGCGCATCAAATTATGATCTATGGACATACACACAGAGCTTTCTAATATATGCTGTGTAACCACTGATGAATATGAATTAATGAAGTGGTGAATATAGATGAGGATGATGAATATTGATGCGGGCGGTCTCTCCTCCTTCTGAGTGATGGTGTGGGGCCACTGAGTGGAACCAATCAATCATAATACAGCTGTGGAATGACGGACAGGTCCTTCATCAAGCAGAGTATATGTGTGAATGAAAGAAAGTGTGTGCGTGTGTGTGCATGTGTCTGTGTTCGTATCCTGGTCAGACAAACAGAAAGAATATCTGGGAATATCTGAATACACCAAAAACTGCATTGCATAGTGAACATGTACGTTGTGTTGAAGGCAAATCCCTCTGTTAAATACATGAGTGGTACCAGACTGATGATATCATTGTGTATCGAGATGATGAATCACACAGCCAACAACGTCTAAAGAGCTCCGTGTCATTAAGCTGATTAAAACAACCTCCCATCTTTAATGGGACACGTGGATCACATGACAGAGGTATTGATGAAACAGTTAGGCTGAGGTCAAAGGTCAACTCAGGTCAGAAAGTGGCATAAAACCATGATCTATGTTTCAAGGGGATTAAACCACCCACAAATAGAATACTCTGGCAATTACCATGATGTGTTCATTCAAACCTGCTATGGTCTTTTATGTCCCTGGATGACACATTTAAGTTTGAAAGTTGTCACCTGCAAATAACTGAGTACATTTTATTAATGCACTGGTGTCATTCTCCTTGGAAATACCTGGCTTCATCTGCACAGCACTGCTGTGTTTCTCTATTCTAAGAAGCAGAACCGGTCACAGGAAGTGTTCCTGCTCAGATGGAGTGCTGGCTGGTGGCAGCCTCAGAGAGGCCTCTCTGCTACTCTGTACCTGCTTCATTACTGGACTAATGCAGCGTTTCCTGTTTCTGCTGTCAAGGGGTCGTTTACTGCCTCCTAACTGCTCATTTCCCTCCATTATCCCAGGCTCTCACTTCCCAGTAATGAGCCCAGAGAAGGGGCGCCAACCGACCGACCCGGGACGGATCACAGCCCTTTTCTATCTGTGTCCTATGAACACTTTGTCTCCACAGCCCGCTCAGTGCCAGAGGACAGGCAGTCACAACCAGAGATCAAACAGCAGTGTCTACACTCACTCACTCACTCACTCACTCACTCACTCACTCACTCACTCACTCACTCACTCACTCACAACACATATTCAAAGGTAAAGGACAAAGATGCTTCCTGAGGAAACTGAATGGCTTTAGTGCTTGAAATGACCTGATGCTTCACAGTTACACAATTCCACGGAAAAGGGAAGTTCTGTCGGCCAAAAACAGCGGGGAAGGTGTCACGGCAGATGTCCTTGTGGGAGGAGAGGTGCAAAGCCACACTTGGAGAAAGCCTGCACTGTGATGTAATTATCCTTCCCTTACACGCAGTGACATTAACACTTTTTTTTGACAAAATACGGCACATAAAATGGCAGCCTTCTGAGTGTCAAAACAGCATGATGTTTATAGGAAAATAACTGATTACCAAAGCAGAAAGCTGCCCCAGCCTGCAGCAAGAGTCATCAGGTCGTCATCAGGAAACACAGTCAGTCACACACATGTTACATCTCAAAGTTACACATGTGATCTGAGGTAACGATAAATGGAGGCAGTGTTGCAAGGTTGTATTGCAAGATATGTTATACACCTACAATTGTGTATGTGTGTTTCTGCGTGGTGTGGTGGAGTCTGCAGCCTCCTCTCTACAAACCCCAAGTATGTTCAACCACGGGCTGAACACAAACTGTAAATTATAAATGCAATGGCTAATGAGCTGCCATTGTGCAGGTAAGTGCATGTAATTAGTGCATAAAACATGGTTAGCTGAAATAGTACTGAATGATGCTTTGGGGAGGGGTGGGGGGTGATAATGGCCAATTTTATTGCACACTGAAAATATTGTCATTTACTGTCACAAAGCCTCATTCAAAAGTCACAGCTGATTGGCCAATAACCTCTATCTTCCAAACTGATTGAGTCTTAAGCCAGTAGGATGTCTCTATTATGCACCCAGAATCCCCATTTAGATCCCTTATAAATCTGAGCCTGCATTTGTTCTCTGCAGTGTAGACCCAATTAGAGTGATGGATATGGAGTGTTATCCCGCCCCTGTCCCTCTAATAGAAGCTCCTGTAAAAGACTGGAGTGGAAGAAAAAGCAAGATAAGATCAGTAATAAAGAACCAACCATGCTGATGCTTCTGCCTTTGTAACAGTTGAGATGAGGGCAGTAGAGATGACTGCAGAGCAATGCTAGCCCCTCCCCTCTCTCTAGGCCTTGGCTTCTCTGTGCTTTAATCAGTTCCTTCAACACCCCTCCAGTGGATCGAGAAGCATGGCTCTGAAGCCCAGACACCAATTACACATTCCCACACATTTGAGGCCATTTAGACCATTGAGCTGCCAACCTTAATTAGAATATTCTCACTTCGCTCCTCTTACCTTACTGTTTAACACCTGCTGAGACTCACGCTATTGGCTCTGGTTCTATCTTAGTCTCTGATTCTGTCCCCATTGTTTCAACAGTAACTATACACATATCTTTGTCATGTTGTTTATGATCTAAATACATTTCCCATCTAATCTTCCCAGCACAATTCAAAATATGTTACGCACAAGCCCTACAGACAAACAAACACCTATACCTAACTCTAACTCGTTTTATAAGTTTAAGTGGTCCTGTCTTTGGTAGTTGCAGTGGATGTTAGTGTTTGCTGGGTAGGGTGGGATTGTCTGATTGGGGGTTGTGGTGGTTGTGAGTCTTTGGGGGGTGGGGTAGGGTTCGAGTTGTTGGGTGTTTTGTTTGCTTACAGAGACCCTGCGATGGATTCCTCATGTGAAGCTCCTTTGTTTAATTAGCCAGATGGTCCAAAGTCTAGACCAAGTCTGCATACAGATGGAGAGTAGTATTGGGACTGGATGATCATGCAGATAGTGTTAATAAGTCTACCAATTCTTTGTTCATTTTAAGCATCAATTCTCTCAAGCACACTTACTGTTATCATGTCATGACTCCATTACTTTACAATGATCAAGCTTAACTACAGCCACAAAAAATAATTATACAGGATATCCATCAATGACATCTCAGTTTTATGCTCTCACCAAAACCTCACCCAGAGGGAGAGAGGAAGACTCAAGTCACATTTTCCAGTGTCATTGTCATGATCTGACCATTGGTGTGTTCTAGTCACTTTATCTGAACCCTCAAGTCCTCATCCATCCCTCGAGACATCGATGCATTCACCTCCTCCCTCCTTCCAGTAACACTTTCCTGGTCAGGGCAGATGTTCACTTCCAGAGAGGCCTCAGCAGAGCCTGGGAACCCCAGTGAAGGCATGACAAGTCTGGGCTTACCCAGGCATTCACACTGCCTCTTTAGATGCCTTCAGTCTGGAGGGGTAAAGCACATTGCTGTGCACAGTGCCTGGGGTGGGGGTCGGTGTAAAGGGAAGGCTCCACCTTGGTGACCCTGCTATATCTATTGACACTATAAAGAGGCAGAGGGCAGAGGGGAGCCCTCTGCAGGTCAGGGGTCGCCCTGGCTTGATGAATATGGAGGAGGGCTAGGCTCAGGGGACCATCTGGCCTGCTGTGTCAGGAAACAAATAAATGCACATGCAGAGAGGGTGTAGTCGCTGTAGTCTGATTACTGAGGGTTTCCCACAGTAGATGAAGAAAGGAATTGTTGCACGCAACGTTGTGCTTGTAGGCTTATGAGACAAGTAACAGCGCGTCTTGTCTTGTAAGAGAGATGAGAGATCAAAACACAGGGTTCTAAGAGTGATTTTGACAAAATAGACTGCATATACTAGTAACTCTTTAGTGAGTCCTAAAAATAGTGTTTTACTGTATACGGGACAATGGAAAATGTCACCGTGAGAGGTTATTCCACAGAGCAAGGAGACTATGGAGCTATGAGTGTATGTGTGAAAAAATCAATCTGGCTGACTGTCTGGTGACCTTGATAAGGATCTCTAGCTGTTTGCCGCATCAGGGGGAGGGTCTTTGTGCTGCCTCTTTCCGGAGGCAAATGTGTTGGGTAAGCCTGCATGAAGCTATGCCCTCTTTCCCTGTCCCTCTCACTTCTTCTTACCACTCTTTACTCCCTCTGTCATCTCCCTACCTCTCTTTTATCTCCTCTCCCTCTCTCTTCCACCCCCTCTCTCTTATCTCTGCCTTTCTCCTTCTTTTATCCTCTCTTTCTCTCTTTCTTTTCCCTCATCTCTGCTTTCATTTCTTTTCTTAGAAAAAGAAAGAACCCCCCTTCAGGAGTGGGTTACAGACACATTGCACCCTCTCCCAAAGAGGACACAAAGATGCAGTAGGGAGAAAAAAGTCAAACCTCCCGCTGTCGGAGAGGGGAGAGGAGTGCAGCTTCAAGATATTCTCTGCACAGCACTCAGTGACGGCTGTGTCTGGTACGCTTGCATGTGTCCAGGCTGCGTGTGTTTGAAGTGTGGCAGGAAACAAAGCCCTCTTTCTCACCCTTTGTTCATTGGTGCAGGTGGCCCTGGGAGCGTGTGAGTTCACTGCCTGTAATCTACAGCGCCGGAGAGGTAGAGCATTTCAAAGGGAAAGGAGAGCGAGTGCCGCGCTGCCTTTGGATCTGAGTGACTCTTACATCTGAGAGAGTTGTCTGAAAGCATGCCAGCATCAGAAACAAATAGGCCTACGGGTGTACTGCATCACTCAAGCGGAGGAATAGGGTAATCATTTAGCACAAGTAGATGAGGTTAGGAACGGACTGAAATGTAAAAGCTTTCCTACGTTAGTGGTGGAGTACATAAATATTCAAGATCAATGGCTTACTAATTTATGGAACTACTGTAGAGCATTTGGTTGGTAGTTTTTATGGACTTTAAGGGCTGTAGTGACTCTGATGTTGTTTGAGTCTTGGTGTATGTCGTCCTGGTGCTTGTAGCAAGATCCCTGGACTGCTAGAAAACATCTGAGGACAGTGGAATACTGATGAAAGATGAGTCCTTGTTGTGTTTCTGTCCTTTTCATCATCTCTGGGTTTTCAACACCCGTCTAACAGTAAGCCAGATCTTCTGGTGTGGAGCTTGGATATAGACAAGTCAGCTAGATTACTTCATCCAGCCTGCATCTGTCATGGGCACAGAACTCTGAAAAGCTACTGCAACATTTTTGGTTTCGAGAAAGAGAGACAGAGTGAAAGAACGAAAATAGAAAGTAGGAAAAAAAACTGCGAAAAGAAAATAGAAAAATTTAAGAGAAAAAGTAAAAGATAGAGGAAGTGAATCATGGTTTACCCTAGATATGCAGCATTGCTGTTGATAGGAGTGCCAGTCTCCGTTAGATTGCAGATATATGTTTGTTGGACATGTTGGTTTTCTCTTTTCTTTGGAAAGACACATTTCCATGTGTGTTCTAAGTGTGCCTGACTGTGGCTGGGGTGCAGTTTGAGAACTATAATGTAATGTAGGTCACCACACTCATGTTTATAGTATGCATACAGATGAAGCTCATCCTTTGCTCTGTCCTTGGTGCTGAAACTTTGCAGTCATCCCTCACATGCTATTTTAGAACGTGATACATCATTCTACACATACTACAATGTGCCAGCCACAAAGCACATTGCTGGTATAACAGAGTGAAGCAAGATGGGGGAGGGGAGAGAAGGGGTGTGAGGTGGGGTGTGGTGGGGTGGTGGGGGATAGAGGGTTCAGAGTCAGCCTGCCGGGCTGAGTGGCACTAAGGATCCAGAGTATGAATAAATCACCACAGTTTGACCCATTTAAATAGCAAATGGAACCGCTACCTTCCTCAGGGAATCAGATCCACCCTGCTCACACACACAGCCTCATCTACATGATCTGAACAGCAGGGAGGGGTTGGGCGACTTCTGCTCCCTGTGTGGGTGTGGGTGTGTGTGTGGGTGTGTGTGTGCTGCGTTCAGGTTTGTGAGTAGGAGTACTGTATAATGTGACAATGTTTACAGGGCACTGACAGGGGGAATCCATGACTACATTATTGTTGGCACTAGGTCAAACGAACTGAGATAGAAATCTCTCTGGTGTTCCCCCATAGCTCTGGGTGGTTCCTTGTGTAAGGTCGAGCACAGTAATCCATTACAACCCTATTATGAACCTTCCTAGACTTATTATACCAACTACAATGGTCTAATTTAATACTTGGAAAAACATTTTATTATATATTTATTCCTCTTGACTCTTCCACACAGCACCATCGGGTCTTTCATTCCACCAAACTCTGTCTCCTGTGGTATCTCTTTTTTGCCTCTCTTTACTCTAATCTCTCTTCCTCCCCTGCGCTGTTTCACTGGGTGTCCTTCCTTTCTGCTGAGCTTTGCTCCTGGTGGCCTTAAAGGACAGAGCCAAGGTTAGCGGTAGTGTTCATGGTAGGTGCAGTTGCATGCAGTCCTTGTTCAATCTGCCATCAGGAATTAGAAGAGTGTAATTAAATAGCTGGTGAAGCTAGAAGCATGGATTATCATAAACTCAGGTCTGCTGGTCCGCTGGATCAGCACAAACAGCACATGACTCTTCAACTAACAACGTCTACACTTTCAGTATGATTGTATATAAGATATTGGATTGCATCACAATATCTTGTATATTTAGGTTAAAGCTTTTTTTATGACCCTCACTTTCATATCATGTTTAGGTTTCTCTCAAAATACTATCTTATTTGTCACGAGTTGTGTGTAGTTAAAGACAAGTTGAGGATGTGACATCTCCCGCCCCCTTCCTGCCCGTCTCAGAGCGAATGTCATTTCCAGAGCAGAGACGTTGGTAAATATTTAAAATGTATGTTCCCCTGGTTTTGCTGAGTGATCAAAACCTCTGTACTAGCGGAGAGGAAGCGAGAGGGCAGAGTGGGAAGGAGGCCATTCAGTGGTGTTCTGTTAGGGGGATGTTTGTGGGCGTGGTGCAGCATCTGTGTTCATCAGTAACCTCATCAGACCCACCAGTGGGCGGCTGAAAAGTAGGGCAGCATTTTCATCTAACAAGAACAGCCATGTAAAGGATGTAGAAACAGTGGCCTCCTGGAGTGCCAACAACACACTGTTCCAGGGTGAAGTTTGATCACGTGCTGTAATTATATCTAGACTTTTTTAACTACTTTAAAGCGATCGTTGACTAGTGAAGTGCATCAAAGAGCATCAAAATGCAGCATGTGTGCCCTGGTGGAGGAACCAGCCCCCTTGTTGGCTCTTTGTGGAAACTAATATTCAATGTTTATGCAAATTAAGCCAAGCTCTGAGGAGTTTTTACACTGGCGTCGGTTGAGTCTCTGTCTTTGAAGACCAAGTCCTATTGATTTGTCTTAACTATGCTTTTTTTCAAGCCCCACTTGCATTCCAATCACTGCACTCCACTCCATATAGCCACAATTAGGCCCTGGACTGTAGAACTGTATGTGGAGGAGTATGCTACAGAGTGAGTCATCACTCACTAAGTCAACTCACAGCAAAATGGTAATAATAAATACAAATATCAACATATTTTGCTATGAGAATAGGAAGTAGATTAAGTCTAACCTAATTCAGACAAAATGTGGGTATCATTATAGAAAACAGTCCAATAACAGACTGTTATTGGACGGGTCATCCTGTCTTTGTTTAAAAGTAAGTTTATCAGAAAGTCTCTGCAGTTTGACATTGCTACTCCTCTCTTTCTCTTCTTTCTCCTCTCTATGTTATATCTAAATATATATATACATATCTTGGGTTCCCTCTCTCTCTCTCTCTCCCTCTTTTTCCATTCCGTTCTCTTTAGAATCAGTGTGATTATGGTGGCTGATGGCATCCACTTTCTCTTTCTTCACGCTCTTTAATAACTCTCGATCATGCTCTATTGATATTAGCCACCCAAGGAAGTTGAGCTAAATGATCACACTCACCTGCTGATCCATAGGTTTAACAGCTGAAGCAGACCGCTCTAACAAACCACAAAACACACACACACATACAAAGGTACTGAAATTAAATTACAGACATTAAACCTATATATATGTAGCCAGGTGACATATATTGTTTTACATACTCCAATATTTAAAAGGGAAAAGTCCATGATTTTCAGTTGAAGTTATTTCTTATTTCAAGATGAAATCGGAACAGCGTTTCCATGAGGTAAGACAGGGACAAAGAGAAAATAAAGAATAAAGAGTTTGTTGCTAGAAAGCAGACAAACAAGGGAGGGCACCCCTCCCCCTTCACCCCTCACCCTTCATAAACCCCCTGGGAAACAGACTAACCATACCACAACTCCAATCCCCCACCGCATATCAAATCTACCCAGCAACCATTATTGAGAAAAACAGGAGAACATACTGGAACTGAAGAGAAAGATGGTGCTTGATGATGACATTCTACCATTCTCTGTATTTTCAACCCCTTTTCCCCATCATCTCATAACTCATCCCTACCTTCATTATCCTCTCATGTCATGCCTGCCACCCATCATCCACACACCCCCATCCACCTATCCTTAATCCAGCCTAATGTGAGGAGTGTAGCTACAGTACCATTTCACCTGAAGCAAACCACACCTTTACCTTCATAGACTACAGACGCCTGCCTAGAAGCACGGAGATATTTCGATGGACGGACAGAAACAGACAGACACACAAGGCACACACAGACCACGCAGCACCACCACCAAACACTCCCATTCAGCACGGAGACAATCAAATAGTAAGATAGAGCCTGCAGCTAACAAAAGAAGTGCAGCCTTTGTTCCCTGGGTTGGTGCAAGGGAGTGGGGAATAAGGATGGATACGGATGGAGGATGGGGAGAGTGAAATGCCAGCACAAAGAGAGAGCTGAGGAACAGAAGTTCATTTTTCCTTCTTTGCTACTTACTACCTGTCAGTATAGTAGACATCCCTCCATCATGTTGAATCCCTCTCCTACTGAGGTGGTGATGCCTGTCACTGGAAGCTGACGTAGAATAGGGTTGTGGAACAGCACATTGTGTAATATCTCTATGTGACTTTGCCATGCAGCTGCTGCACCCTTCAGCTGAGAGTAAGTCACAGACACACACCTATTGGGTAGACTTCAAGGTCAGTGTCTGGAATAACCACCAGCCAACACAACCACAGTCAAAGTCAGTCTCTTCTTATCCTAGCCAACATCTACAAGGTCATCTTGGTTGAAAACTGTGTTTATTTCCTGAATAGACCAGACTAGTTTCAGGGTGAGTATGAAACAGAGCAAATAAGGCTGCTGTTACTACACTGATTATTTGGAATGAATAGAACAAACAACAATCTGACTAATCTCTCTTTATTTATCTGAAAGGGAGGCTCCTCAGCTGGATGAATATTTGAAAAACTTACACTATTATTCTAATGTGCCCAGATATCTCATCTTCTACAGTTACCTTAATTGAATTTATTTGCATCGAGAAAAAAAGTAGCCGACAGACAGTTTAGCGTAACGTCTGTGTGAGAGCTTTAAAAACCATTTCAATTTGTTTTTGGACTAAAACAAATCCAAGTACAGCCATATGTTTGACAAAACCTAATGAAATTCCATCCCCCAGTGCCTAGCTATATTGCTTTGCTCAGGCCCAATTATAAAGGGATCTGTTGATTTTCTTGTTAAGAGAATGTGATTGGTTGCAGATTGGCAGGGTCTAATGTGAAGACTAACTTAATACATAATGACTGCAGGAACACCTCATCGGCCATTAACACCAATCTCCTGGGACAGGTCACACTGATGCTCACCTCCAGACTGTGGAGGACTGTGTCAACACATTCATTCAAGTCAATACTGGCAAGGACATCACTGACTTTGTGTAAGCAGTATATTACACTGAAAGTTTACAATGAAACACATATGTGGGCATGCAAAAATCTGCGTCTACATGTACACACACAAAGACTTTCTTCTGGCTCAGTAGATTACCAACCCTTTCTTGACCCAGCAACATAACCCTTGTCCTATCACACCAAGAGGGAGTATAAAACTGTTCTATCTAATGAAACAATCTAAGAAACAGCAACTTCTCTCCAACTGGGTTTTTTAGGATGTGTGTGTGTGTGTGTGTGTGTGTGTGTGTGTGTGTGTGTGTGTGTGTGTGTGTGTGTGTGTGTATAATGACATCAGATATCCGTCAGATGTGTTGCCACTAGCGTGGGGGAGGGTGGCATGTATGTGACAGTGTGTCACAACAAGGTGGCAAATGTGCTAAATGTGGGAGGAGGCATCTGCTTCGGTTACTGTTGATGGCACCATCAGGCTGTTTCACATTAGTGCCTAATTATGGTACATCAAGGAGCAATATTTGTTATATTTACAAAAAATCACAGATATGAGCATATTGGCAGTAAGTACCTCAATGTTGCATTACACAATATAATGATCCAGGCCATTAGCAACACTTTGCTCAGTAAGATTCTGATTCCCTGAGAATTATTTGCACAAATGAGACAGATTTATTGAATGACAAAGCATGATGACATTGTATTCTGCTCTATATTCTGAGTGAATGGTCGCCCATTGTGCCATCATCTTTCAGACAGTAATGTTGCAAAATGGAACGTCAAATTATATCTGTCAAAGAAAATTTGTCAAATCTAAATATCTGTCAAAAGATCTATCTCCTGCCTTCTCACTGAACCCACAAATGATCCCATAAGCTTCTCATCTTGGAAAAAGTGAATAGAGGGATGGAGAGACAGACTAAAAGACAAGAACTGAAATGCACACCACGTTTGCCTGTGCTGTTTTCCCAGGGGGCTGCTGAAGTCAGCTCTGTTATCTGAGATCTAATAAACCAGAGGATACGCTGCAACGCCTTTCCTGGGAGGGAACTGTAGCCATGGAGACCATGCCACAGGCAGGTTAATGGCTGGAAATTATGATTGGTTGATTTGACCTTTGCGGACCAGAGGTCAGCAATCACTGGGTGGTCACGGATTCAGCATTCAGCTTTCTGTGAACTGAATTGGCTGATAAAATAACAAATGTCTACTGCCAAATGCTTTTTTTCAGTTTTGGGAGGAAGTACTATATTTATGTTTCAATCAATATGTCTTTCATTGGCCAAAACTGTATCTTCCGTCTACTCGATACGAGTCCTTCAGAATACACTCTACTGCATGGATTTTCATTTGCACTGTGAACATTGGCTGAAAGAGATATTTAGACCATGTCAGCATTGCAAATACCAAAACCATGTCAGACTCACTGCTTCTTATGTTGATTTATCACATTGGGGATAATATACAACTACTCATAGTGGAAAATACAAATTGATTGGAAAAAGACTTGAAAAGTCCAGGACTAGGTTCAGTCTATTTGCCTATATGTCATGTGTGCGTAATTTTGGCTTTGTGACATGAAAGGAAACATGATGTTTGCAGCAGTTAACTGACCTACAGTACAATACCTTAAACATTATTACCTATTGCACAAAACTAATTCAACATCTGTCAAACAGATCAATGTAATCTCTTTATCATACCCAGGTGATAGTGACACTTATTACAGGTTGGTTCCACCAGTCTCATCGAAGAAATTTAGGTAACCATGGAAGCAGCTCTCAAAACACCCTCTCCAACACAGATGGAATGATGACTGTCACTTTAATGTGATCCTAGGAAAGAGGGAGAGACAGCACAAAGGAAAGCAGACAATTAACAAGTGTAAAGCTTCGATCTCTAAACTCCACGTGTGTATGTGTACAGAATTTGGGGGAGACAACAACAGGATAACTACATGAATGCAACAATCAAATTGCAAGTTCTAAAAGATGACAACGTCATCAAGAATAATACATGGTCTATAAGCATTGCCATTGGTCGAGTCATTCGGTACTCTGTCAAAGTCCTCAGTTCCCATAGATGCAAGCAGATGGTCGTGCTGCCCTTGGCACCAGTGGCAGACCCTGCCGCGCGACCAATATCTTGTTTCAAACCAGTTCACTCGCAACGAACAGACAGAGCCAGGTGGTCGTTGGAGGAGGGCACGAGCTCCGAGATGCGCAATCTGAAGCGCTGTGAGGTGATAACCAAAGACAAATAGAAACAGACCTCTAGTGTCAACCGGAAAAATCAGTGAGATATAGTCTAGGTCGGGCAAACGATTTTTATTAGGCAATAAATTGCTTACATTTTGAATACGACGATAAAAAAAATCTTTAAAAAATCTAAAGCCTTGTTCGCGAAGGCTTTTGCTCAATCATCGGTGTGGATGGAACAGAACATTTTTTTTGTAGGTGAGAGATATTTACAGCTTATTCATTATTTTACATTTCCAAAAGAAATAATCATCTTTTAGCTAGGATTATTGTAGCCTATTTGTGAAAATGAATCACAGACTAAAGTGTTAATCCAAGTATAGTGAACAATAGCCTAATTAAATTAACGGCTACTGTTCAAAGATGTTCCCGATTTTTGAGATGCAGATTTAGAACAGGACACAAAATTCTACTTTCTACGTGGCTTTACAAGTAGGCTATAGTAGTATCCAACTGTGAAGACCAAAATAAAAAAAATAGTTTTTAAGTGCACAGATTGCTATAATATTTATTTCTGATGTGAAGTGTCCAAACCCTTGCGCATTTTGTCGTTGGATGGACGCAAACATTACAGCGTGCACAAATGCTAATTGGTTTTGCCACAACGGTGCTCAATTTTGCATTCTGGAGTCCACATGTGTTTCAAAATAAGTAACTTGCCTTTTGTGTGTTTTGATGATTTGAATGCGAGGCTCCTGTATCATCTGTTATAGGCAGCATTACAAATGAAAATCCATATTTTGTTCAGAATATAAAATATTCCTAATACGATGTTGCCTTATATAATTGCAGCAGGTTAATCAGCAAGATACACCTGGAACTGAAAACTGTAACTGCTATTAGCCTACACTAAGTATAATTGTTCTGAAATTAAAGGATCACCAGGGCATCTTTGTGTCCCAAAAATGTGATCTGAACGAAAGCTTCTTGAGGTTTTCCTCAGTTGAGGATGTGAGGGCGACACATCGCAACGTTCCAAAACCGTCACACACGGTTGTATTTGGAATAGCTGAGTGGCACCAGGAATCTACGGTGTCATTCCAACAGATGTCTTGATTGCTCTGTGAAGAAATTCGACAATATTCATCCGTAGAAGGAAAAACTATCAAGGCCTAACCCAGTCTGACAACCAGTGGGGGCGGTGACTTTGTATTACATTATCAATCTTTGCGTTGAAGTTGTACATCCGTTCGTTATTGCACCAGCTGTACAGTCACACCTGTTACTGAGCTTTACAGTAGAGAGCGTTCCAACATGCATTACATAATTACATGAATCCTAGACTGTTTATGGCAATGTGCTAAACTGAGGACTACTTTAATACTCAGGTGTATTTTTCCAGTTCTGTGTTCAGACACATTTAGTTTTTATTTGTTTCCAGCATTATTGTTTTATAGACAAATTGTGTATACCCATTGTCAAACCATATGCTTTGAGTCAGAGTTTGAGATTCAGTGGCTTTAGCATCTGTTCCCTTGTCCTTTGCATTGGAACTTTGTCTTGGGAATATCAAGATGTTGACAAAACTGACACAGATGTCCTCCTGAAGTGGTATGTGTGTGTGTGTGTGTGTGTGTGGGCACTCAGAGCACTCCCACCCACACCACACACAAGCTGTAACTATCCTTTGCACGTAGTTCAGGAGTCGTGAGAACCAGTCAACACAAAGACAGGGTTCGACATGGTGTGTGTGGTGTGGAACACATGTCTTCAAAACCCATTGAGAGGGCCTGAGACTGACTCTGCGCTGTGTTCCAGTGTTTGGGGTCGCTGGGTGTTTGAGGGGTGCACCAGTACGACCCCCTCCCATTGTGACTGTGGTTTAGGGAAGCAGGGGAACATGTCACCCCATTGTGAGGATTTGTAAAGACGTTTCTGACCAAGGCAGCTGTTTGTCTAGCACTAAGCTGTACATACACAGGAATAAATATGCATTTCTTGTCAATGACTGAGAGAGAGAATGATTGTGGATGATGAGGAATTTGACTAGTTTATATGTAGTATTTGAGCTACTCCATCAACATGCCAAATGTTTTTAAAAGTAAAGTAACATCTAATATGAGGAATTACTTTTCATGTCTTATCCTCTCCATGTCATACCAGCAATTATATCTGTGTGCTTTTTCCAATGTGGGCTGTTTGTTGAGATATCTCAGCTTTTCCGTCCATTGCTGCAGTGTTTCAGGACTGCCAAAGTCAGCATGATTGATCCATGCTCAGATGACAACCTATTGGTTTTTCACTGCCATTGCAGTTGGAACAGGACAGGAAAAGGGAGGGGCATGTATGAAGCCAGGAAGGGGCCAGCAGTGAGCATGTGACAGACAGTGTACTGTATGTAGGAAGAAAGCGTAGGAATTAGAGACAGAAAATACCATGCTCTTAGCACTATGTTTTATTCATTAGGAAATTAAGCATGCGCATGTGAAACAGGTGGGATCTGTGATCTAAATAGCCTAACTCAGACAGTCAGACCAGAGCATTCTGGGGAGGAGCTGTATGTTATTCAGAATACAGAATCCAGTGTCCATATCCAGAGCAGTGTGTCACTCCTTTCCATCACCCCCTCGTCTTGTCTCTCAAACTCTCCTCCTCCTCCTCCTCCTCCTCCTCCCTCCTCCACCAGTTCCAGCAGCTGCACCAGAGCCCTGTGTGAATGTTACTCCTGCATACTAATGGAGCAGGAACAGACATCCTTCTCAGGCCAATGCAGTAAGGACACAGAGCAGCAGACAGCTCTATGCCACCCCAGCAGTCCGTCAGGAAAACAAAACAAGTGTTTGGTTGTGATTGTCTTCTAATGACTGCTAGCCACATTGTAGTGCTAGTGGGAGGAGTGAATCAGAAGCTGTGTGCATGGTGGCTGTGCTGTGGTTTCACATGACATGGTGGGTGTTCTGTAGTGGCTCCGCAAAAAGATTGTTTGCCTCCGACAGTTGAAGAAATCAAGTTGTGGTGCATTGGCAGCTTCTGTCGATAACAAACAAATGCTTATGTTGCCATTAGCCAGTCTAGATGGACGTGGATTATATAGCTGTGGAGAGAAGACGTGATCTGTTAGTCATGATGCTTTCTCCTACATGATGTTAGTGATATCTGATGATGTCACAGTTGGCTGGCACAGTGTACACCTGCATCTATGGATGTGCTTGGTTGCGATCATCTCTGTGTTGCTTGCCGGCCGCCTAATGGCACACACAGCTCCTTATTTGGGTATGAAACAGACGTGCCGATGCCATAGCCGTCGCCATGGTGACGGCATGAATGTGAGCCTGTTGTGTGGCCGCTGATTGGGAAACACTGCTCACATTTACACCAAATGAAAAGAGGCAGAGAGTGAAAGAGTGAAAGAGGGGAAAGACATTTCTCTTCCCAGTGAAAAGCGCAATCATTTTGTCATTAGGGTGATTTCCTCTTGGCAGGGCTAGCGTAGGAGAACTTGGTGGAGTGTCTGAATGGCCAGCGTCACTAAGTCACTAACCAGAAAATCCACAAAACAACACTGCTTACCTTAATGCCCAGTACCCAAGTTATATAGCCTAGTACCTGAGACAGCTGTAGGTTTTGAAACATTTGAGGCAAAAGTACTATTTAAAGGAAAACCTACAAAGAACTTCTAACTAGGTTTGGTCTGAAACCCCAATCCATAAACCTGTCCCCTGATCTTGTAACCTAATCCTGAGTAAAGAGCCAGCCCTAGGCCAGCTTTGGGCAAAAGACTAGGCTCTCCTGGATGGGTCAGTCTGGATGTGCTTTCTCACTGGCTCAGATGAGCTTCATTAGTCCCTATGCTGTCTGGAAATACAGGGTTATAAATGCATTAATGAGTCCTTGGCAGCAAACAGACAGCTGATTACAACTCTGAATGTTATCTCGCCTCACTTGCTTGCTTTGAACCTTGGGGGTATGTTTCTCTCAGGGTAGGCTCTTAGAACAAACAAACATCCACATATCTATTTCAATATATGTATGCGTGGTGTATGTGTGTGTTTTTTTTGTCTAAATAAAATAGCTAAATTCCAATAATTATATGGCAGAGTGAATTGAGAAAGAGACATCTGCCTGAGGCCTGTTGCTCTGCTTCAATTCATACCAAACCAGCTAGATCATGCTCAGTGTATTTGTAGTTCTTGTGTGTAGATAAACAGAGTGAAAGAGGGAGGGAGAGACTGAAAGAGAGGGTGTGCATGTGTGTTCTCAGCATAAATTGTGTACTGCTGGATGCAGTCGTTCTGCAGGCTTTGAGATTAGCTTCTTGATCCAACTCCGTCAACAAGGAAAATGATCTAACAAGCCCAGGAAACCAGCATTTCAGACACTTTATGTAAGGCCATCTTATGTAAGGCACACATTTTATGTAATCTTAAATTACCTAAGACTAGAGAATAAGATAATCTCCACATCCACTTTAGGGGCAAGGCTATGGAAGTCTGCCTGACAAAACTGTGTGATCAGTTTTTGCAGCCACAGTTTATTCCATGATGGTGTAAAGCGCTTGGCTTCTATGGGCATCAGCAGAGCCTAGGGAAAGTGTGTTTGTAAGCCGACACCGTCAGACTGGTGCTGTGTCAGAGGATAAAAAACAACAACATCTGTCTAGCCCCCATTTGATCATTACTGTGTCCACTGAGCGACCATTACACTAACTACACATACTGACTGTTAGGGCTCCTATTGGCAGTATTTCTGAGATTGCATCTGAGCTTCCATGGTTGGATTCGTATTTTCTGGGCGTGTGAATCCTCCCACCAACACCAGCAGCACTATTCAGAAAAAGTCACACACACACACACAATTGCCCCATGATATGGGTCAGAGCGGATGGGCCCCCTCCACCTCCTCTGCCCCCCCACAGCGCTGACAGCCCTCCAGGAACCGGGTGCCAGGTGTCTGAGTTTTATAGCCTCAGCATGAAAGCAGTGATTACCTCGCATGTCTTCTCCAATTTAAGAGTAGGCAGCAGTGGAGAAAAGGAGAGGGAGAGATGAGAGGTAAATAGATTGCATTTTACTGTACATGGATAGATATCAAGATACAATGCATTGACAGACAATCAGACTGATGGAACACTAAACAGCGGTGAGTTTAAAGATGGATGAATGAAGATGGAAAAGAAGAGGGCAGCAGAAAGTGAGACGTGATACCTCTGTGTCATGATATCATCAGGGTTGTCTTGACACAATCATTTGAGACACAGTACATTCAGCCTTACTTCCTCAAGTTACCAAAACTAGAATTCTGAAATCATCCTTGATGTGCTGATGTCCACTGTGACACATTCTCTGCAAATTTGCTAAAAGCATGCCACACTGAAAACGAACTTCCCTTAGATTGCAAGGATGTATAACAATATATCTATATAGAAGCCAAATCATGACATCAAAATATTAATATTATGTTTTTAACAGATTCAACATCTGTTAAAAGTAAATTAAGTTGAGTAGTCTGGTCAGCACACAAAGTACTGCAAGTTATATATTACTTGAATAATGAAACTCACTGAATGTTTCAGCACATAAAGGAGTCCTGTACAGTAACACAATTGATTTGTACTCTAATGCATTTGCAATTTGGCCACTTGGTGGACTACTTTATTATAAATCAGAGATGTTTCACTGTCATAAAATCCATTAGTTCCTACTGTACTTCATGTGGGGTAGAACATTGTACAATGTACATTACAAGATGCACCTGCATGTTATTATAATGATGCTGGCAGAAAACAAAGCACTGGCAGTGTTTTTGAACTAAATAAAGTCCCTTTTTATTGAGTTGCTATAAATATTATGCTAGCAGATGCTTAATCAAAGCTGTGAGACTGTCAGTCACGCATCCCTGCTTTCTGTTCTACTGCCAGTTTGGTGTTTTAAAGATGAAAGGAGAGAGAAATCAAACTACAGCTACTGGATTTTATGTTAATAATGCCTCTTTGGTAAGAATTCTGACTGAAATGTAAAACAAAAGACAGGCAGAGGAACACATACAGTCTGTTTCTCAGTATCTAGAAAATGTAAAAAGTAAGTACAAAAGAATACTGCTGTTTTAAAAGCATGTGAGTTTGAGGCTGGGTGCTGAGACAGGGGGATGTGGGCTCTGCTTGTCAGCTCCAGTAACCAGGTGAAGCCTTGTACAAATTGAATAGTGTGGAAAAATAGGCCTGTGTGACTTCAGTCTCGGTTCTGGAGTATAACATTTATAACAGCTAAGTGGAGAAAGAGAAACACCGGACAAAAAAAAATCAAGTGTTATACAAAATAAGGCAAACTCTCAATCACAGTCAAGACAGTCATCATGTATCAGTCAGCATGCCTGGCTCTAAGCGGGGGCACAAGCACATGTTTTGACAGGTTAAAATGCTGTATGTACTGTATGACTGTAGAGGAAAACCATATTCCCCCATGACAGGCGTTTAAGATCCGCTATTGGCGATTTAAACGAAGAGGAAGACAAAAAATTCATGTTTGATTCATATAATTGGATCTCATAAATGTGGAGGGAAACCGAGTGACTCAACAGTGCAAAGCCCATCTGAGATCGATGTGTGTAGTGTTGTGGTGCTGAACACTCTCCCCTCCCCTGGGGGTTCATCCCACTAGCTTGCCTGTCCTTTGCCACCTACCTGCACCCCTGACCCGTTCTGGCCCAGACCTGGCATCACCACCGACCATTTCTTTCAGGCTGGTTAATAGGCTAGTTTAAACTTGCATGTGCACTGACTGTGCTACTGCTTCTAGAGACTTTTTGCTTGTTTTGCACTTAAGACCAGTCGTCAACAACGTTCAGAGTTTTTTTATTCCCTAGCTTGCCTAACGGATTAGGCCTGTTGTGTAATGGCCTCACAGAGCTGGTCCCACCAAAGGACCTTTTTAACTGTGCATAGCATATGTAGATAATCTCTACTGTGTGGAGGGAGTGTGTTATCTCTGAGGAGACAGACACAGTGAACGGAAGAGCAGCAGTGTTAATATTCACACAACACCTCACCTCAGACAGGGATGCGTATATATCTAAAAAGGCAACATTCTAATCTTCTAATAGCTTACCTCTTCTCTCATGTATACTCTTGCAACTAATTGATTCTACTCTCTGCAACCAATCATCTTCATTTGATGTTTTACAAACTTTTGCACAAAACTGTAATGAAAATGTTATTTTGGGGGAAACGTTATTGGTGATGTAACTGAATTCACTCACACATTCAGTCATTAGAATAACTGGCAGTAATCTCTATTTCATTTTCAGAACATAGAGAATGTCATAAATAGTCATGCCATTCTGACATCTGTCTCATATCTATGAGTTCAGTATTTGGTTTCAAAAATGTTCAATTCTTTTAACTAAAGTAGCAGACTAGAGCCGGGTTGAGTGTTATCAGATTGTTATCAGACAATTTAACTGATCATTTGAACTCGAGAGTACAAAGCTGGCTTGTTCACTTGTTTTTGAATTGCCTGTAACTGTGTGTAAGGCTCATTAAGAGATAGAAATGAACTCAGCATAATAGCAAATGATCATTGCACAGGATTGTGCCCTGATATGCATATCTAATGATGACTCTAAAGGTCTGGGGGCTGCTGGTGCTGGGGAGCCAGGGATCTTTGCTCTAGAGAAATGTGAAAATGTCAAGATTCAGTCTAGCCATGGCAGATGCTGCCTTTAGTTTGACTTTTCATACATATATAAGTATTTAAGTTCTAATCTCTCTCCTTTTCCCTCCCTCTTCACATGATCTAAATCTGTGAAATTGTGATGAATATAATGTAAGCTGTTTATCCGTATTGCATTGCTTTAATTCCTGACCTGGTTTCTGTGTCTTTCAGACTTGTTCTGCTGAATTGCAGGAAAAGAGGAGAAAATAAGCCCCCGGTGGAAGAAGGAAAGGGCCCTGACCATCCCCTGCCCTCCTTTCCTCAAAAAGGCTTTTCCACAGGCTGGGACAACACTGCTCGGTAAACAGAACTCTACCAGTTCGCTGCAGAGGGAAGACACTGATGCTCTTGATTACTGGTGGTTGATGTCACATCTCAAAGCTTTCCTCCAGGTCCTCTTCAGGATCCCTGCCTCTCCTCTCGGCCCAGAGTAACCATTCAGAGAGCAGACAGCATGGCGCTCACCTGTCTTCCATGGCCCCTGTTGGCTTGGATGTGTGTGGTACTGAATCTGCCCCTGGTGCAGGCTGGGGAATGCCCTCGACTATGTGTGTGTGAGATCCGGCCCTGGTTTACTCCTCAGTCCACCTACAGGGAGGCCACCACCGTGGACTGTAATGATCTGAGGCTAACTCGCATCCCCACCAACCTGTCAGCGGACATCCAGGTTCTGCTGCTCCAGAGCAACTCCATTTCCCACACGACCGGTGAGCTGGAGGTCCTGTACAACCTGACGGAGCTGGACCTTTCCCAAAACAACTTCAGCAGTGTGGAGGCGGTGGGCCTGACCAACATGAACCAACTGACAACCCTGCACTTGGAGGAGAACCAGATCAGTCAGCTGCCAGACCACTGTCTGCAGGACCTGTCTAACCTGCAAGAGCTCTACATCAACCACAACCAAATCAGCTCCATCACTCCTGGGGCCTTCTCTGGCCTGCGCAGCCTTCTGCGCCTCCACCTCAACTCAAACAAGCTCCGGGTCATTGATAGCCGCTGGTTCGAGGCCACCCCCAACCTGGAGATCCTCATGATCGGAGAAAACCCAGTCATTGGTCTCCTGGACATGAATTTCAAACCTCTAGGGACTCTGCGGAGTCTGGTGCTGGCTGGTATGGATCTCACCGACGTTCCCAGTAATGCTCTAGTGGGTTTAGACAGCCTGGAGAGTTTATCCTTCTATGACAACAAGCTGGTCCGAATCCCTCAGCTGGCTCTGCAGAAGGTTCCCAATCTGAAATTCCTAGATCTAAACAAAAACCCTGTTCACAAGATCCAGGAGGGAGACTTCAGGAACATGCTGCGTCTGAAGGAGTTGGGCATCAACAAC
This sequence comes from Hypomesus transpacificus, assembly GCF_021917145.1. Classification (NCBI taxonomy): domain Eukaryota; kingdom Metazoa; phylum Chordata; class Actinopteri; order Osmeriformes; family Osmeridae; genus Hypomesus; species Hypomesus transpacificus. The sequence continues at coordinate 9,995,974 of NC_061068.1, read as the reverse complement.
ATGGTGGAGCTGGTATCCTTTGACCGTTACGCACTAGACAACCTACCTGAACTTACCAAGCTGGAGGCTACCAACAACCCCAAACTTTCCTACATCCACCGACTGGCCTTCAGGGACGTGCCCTCTCTAGAGAGCCTGATGCTTAACAACAATGCCCTCAATTCAATTTACCAGCGCACTGTGGAGGTTCTGCCCAATCTAAGGGAGATCAGCCTCCATAGCAACCCTTTGCGTTGCGACTGCGTCATACAGTGGATGACCTCCAACCGAACCACGGTGCGTTTCATGGAGCCCCTCGCCATGCTTTGTGATTCTCCACTCGAGTTTCGGGGCCAGCATGTCAGAGAGGTGAAGCTCCAGGACTCTCCAGAACAGTGTCTGCCCCTTATCTCCCATGACACCTTCCCCAGCCACCTGAGCCTGGAGCTGGGCATGAGTGTCAGCCTGGACTGCCGGGCTATGGCGGAGCCTGAACCCGATATCTACTGGGTCTCCCCTCTGGGGACCAAGATCACCATGGACACCGTGTTAGATCGCTACCACCTGAGCAGCGAGGGGACCCTGAGGCTGTCTCATGTACAGGTGGAGGATTCTGGCCGCTACACCTGCGTGGCCCAGAACTCAGAGGGAGCGGACACCCGCGTCACTACCATCCGTGTCAACGGAACCCTACTGGACAGTGCCGAGGTCATGAAAATGTACGTCAAGCAGACCGAGTCCCACTCCATCCTGGTCTCCTGGAAGGTCAACTCCAATGTCATGACTTCCAACCTAAAATGGGCCTCGGCAACGATGAAGATCGACAACCCCCACATCACGTACACTGCACGTGTCCCTGTGGACGTCCACGAATACAACCTCACACACCTGCAACCCGCCACCGAGTATGAGGTGTGTCTCACCGTCTCTAACGTCCACCTGCAGACCCACAAGTCATGCGTCAACGTGACAACCCGCAGTGTCACCTTTGCTCTGAATGTGTCTGACCAGCGTCCCAGCGCCGCTCTTCTGGCTGTCATGGCAACCATGCTGGCCTTCCTCAGCTTGGCTACGGTGGGCATCTACATTGCCCGCCGATGGAAGAGGAAGAACTACCACCATTCCTTGAAGAAGTACATGCAGAAGACATCCTCCATTCCCCTCAATGAGCTCTACCCACCTCTAATCAACCTGTGGGAGGCAGACAGTGAGAAGGACAAGGAGGGCTGTGTGGAGGGCAAACCTTCTCCTGTGGACACCACTCGTAGCTACTACATGTGGTGAGGAGACCTTACCAGGCCAGAACCTGGAGCTCCTCGCAGCAGCACACACAGACACACTTTTGCCATTTTGGTGCAAAAGTCATATAAAGTTGCAAATGTTTTTTGTATCTTCAGCTTTGCTAATAAGAGGCAGAGTGAATAAGGACTGGGTTTTTATTAGTATAGCGTATCGCCTTTGTTTGATTCTCTCCGTAGGTCTTTAAGGTTTTGGACTTTCCAAGATGGCAGCTGTGCTTAGCTTCCAGGTCGTATGTCTTATTAGTTGCTGTGCTCTATTTCTGTGATGCATTTTTGATAGCACAGCTTTTCAATTTATTCTTCTGGACTCGTTTTTTTAGGGTCTATTATGCAGGTTGGGACTACTGTTCCTCTTGCAGTAATGGTAGAGATAAATGTGTCTTTCTCTCGTTTTGTAAGACAGGTAATCTGTTGTGCACTGAAAGGTAGCAGAGTTTCCTTTACAGAGTTGACTCTAATTACAAGCTGACTGAGGGATTTAGACATGCTAGTCTGCCTACTGAATAATGTTAGCGATTGTACAGTAATGTTGTATCAACTATAATTTGAGACTTTTTTAATTGTAATTGGAAATATTAGGAATTAGTTTGTTGATAATCGTGCTTTTTAGAAACATGAATGTTATGATAACATACCGTTATGAGTTATAGTAGTAGCTTTATAATTTAGTCTAATTTGCTCTTTCCGATATTGGTAGAATCAGTCACTGACTACTTACTTTTGTGATTTCAACACTCAAAATGTTGTATATGGATGAGAACGTTAAAATAACAAACGTTTTTTCTTTTTAAAATTGTCTACATTTTTCTGTTTTGGGGATTTACACATTTGTACATATATGAATTTACGTCATGGTGGAGCAGTGGAGTTCAGGATTGGGCAAAAAGGTGAAGACGTCTCTGATAACACCCAATTGCTCTGAAAGTACCAAGTCAATGAAGGGAATAATTAAACAAGTTCAAGCCAAAATCAATGTATTTATTACAGATCTGTAAGGCGCAGCTGTCTGATACATTCAAGTTGAGCATCTCACAGGACTGCACCATGAATACAGGAAATCAAGGGAGTATATGGTATCACAATATGGGAGGATACAAAATGATTAGCATAGCCTTCACAGGCACTGAAAAAGGACACTGTGTTCTAGATAGCTTTTGTTTAGGTCTTTAGATAAGGCTCCTAAAAATGGCCTTGTCACTCCTTCTATTTTCCTCGTTCAAAGTTGCATGACATTATACACTTTAGCAATATTGTGACTTCTGACTTACATTACTGACACAGGCCTTTCCTAGTCACACCTTACAAAGAACTAACTTATGGCTATGCAGGCATAAGAAAACATCTTAATGACAGTTTATCAATGATACAAGAAACATAATTAATAGATGCATATTTCTCTCCTGGACATAACCAAGGGTTATGTGCTCATCAACTTAATATTGCAAGGTATAGATAAAAAATGGTTTATTATCTATACAGACAGCCATGTTGCAGTGGCTGTCTAGGTGAAGGAAATATACAGTGTGGTAACTTGAAAATAGATCATTCAATGTGTCGTCTTGTATAAACAATTTGGAGCATTGTTGCAACCTAGTGGTACCAAAAGTGTCAGGGCCACAGCCGTGCCCCCCTATTGTTTTTGGTTTTGCCCTGCCCTGTGTTTCCCTGTCATTGTCGTCACCTGTGTCTCGTTCAGTTCTCGTTAGTTTCATTGTGTTCACCTGTGTTTTTGTTTCTGTGTATTTAGGTTCCTGTTTTGTGTCCAGTCTTTGTCTTATCATTGCCCTTTGTTCCTGTGTGTTCCCTGTCTGTTTCCCGTTTTCGAGTATTAAACCGTTTGTTTTTTGACCATGCCTGCTGACTCTCCTGTGTTTGGGTCCTACCCCTCCACACGTCGTGACAAAAAGAACTAGTGCTGAATAATGAGAATAAAGGTTCCTTTATTCCACCACCTAGTAACCATCTGTGGGCGTGCAGTACATTACATTGTATGCTTCATGTCTGATAACCTCCTGGTTGGTGCGCATACAGCAGCCATAAAGCAGCATTACACAAACACTGTACATGATATCCAGAGAATGGCTCAGCTCAGTAAAATATTTATTAGCTTTTATAATGGCTATAAATGTCTACTTTAACATTGATAAGACACATGATTTTCAGCTGATGTCATGTCTGTCAATATGTAATAACTAATTAGTTGCAAGGTTGAACCAAAATACATTGTATCAGAAGGAGTTTAACTGGAAAATGCAAGACTGAATTGAATAAACCATCATGAAGTGTACACTGTTCATTCAAAATCAAATCAATGTATTTTGTTTGATTTCATTTGTTGACTCAAAGTACAAAGTATATCATCTTATGGGAAATAATGACTGATTTAACCTTTTTGTTCCTTTCTTTCCTGGATTATGTCCCTGAAACCCCCCCGATTTCAAGATTCCATCCAAGCCAGACTTAGTGGTGACATGTACTACTTTGGAAATATGAAACTCGATTTCTGGGAGCTGGTTGATGTCTTTTCTGATTTTGATATGACAAGGAAGATCCTCCAGATCTTGCATCGTGTCTATGGTCTTCTGTTCCCCACAGAAGTACATTTCTTCTTTCTCCCTGGCATTGCACTTTGGAAATATTGTTACATTAGTGACACAGGCCTTTCCTAGTCACACCTTACAAAGAACTAACTTATGGCTATGCAGGCATAAGAAAACAGCTTAATGACAGTTTATCAATGATACAAGAAACATAATTAATAGATAGGCATATTTCTCTCCTGGACATAACCAAGGGTTATGTGCTCATCAACTTAATATAGCAAGGTATAGATCAAAAAATGTTTATTATATATACAGAAAGCCATATTGCAGTGGATGTCTAGGTAAAGGAAATATGGATTGTGGTAACTTGAAGATAGATCATTCAATGTGTCTTCTTGTATAAACAATTTGGAGCATTGTTGCAACCTAGTGGTACCAAAAGAACTAGTGCTGAATAATGAGAATAAAGGTTCCTTTATTCCACCACCTAGTGACCATCTGTGGGCATGCAGTACATTACATTGTATGCTTCATGTCTGATAACCTCCTGGTTGGTGCGCATACAGCAGCCATAAAGCAGCATTACACAAACACTGTACATGATATCCAGAGAATGGCTCAGCTCAGTAAAATATTTATTAGCTTTTATAATGGCTATAAATGTCTACTTTAAAATTGATAAGACACATGATTTTCAGCTGATTAAACAATGCTCGCCATGTCTGTCAATATGTAACAACTAATTAGTTGCAAGGTTGAACCAAAAAACATTGTATCACAAGGAGGTTAACTGGAAAATGCAAGACTGAATTGAATAAACCATCATGAAGTCTACCCTGTATATCAGTAAAGTATATCATTTTACGGGAAATAATGACTGATTTAATCTGTTTGTTCCTTTCTTTCCTCTACTTTTAACTGCTTAACTATCCATTGGGCCGCAGGGAGGGAGAGACGACAACACCTGCATGTACAGAACTGAGTCTGGTGTGCACACCTCACCCCAAGGAATGGGTCAGCAGCCTCACAGGCAGTGAGGTTTTGGATCAGCCTTTCCCTGCTTGGTTTCAGTGTTTGGCCTTCTGGCACATGAAACGCCACGGTCACATGGTCCCAGACAAACCACCTATCCCATTCATACAAAGGATCAAACTTCTCTGCTTTTATAATGTTGTCGTTGTGAGTTACAGGCTTAAAATAATGAGTTTTTGACAATGCTTGTGCCCGCCAAACAACGTTGTTGTTGTTAAATATACAAACAGCATCATCTCCACATTCCCATAGACCTGGGTACTTGTCAAACTCCTTCACACTGGGGCTGTGGACAATCACAGTGTACATGATCTCTTGTTTGTAAACAGTAGTCCCATACACTCTCATTACTGGCCCGTCTCCACCACAGATCTGCTCCCTGTACATCTGCAACATGTCCGACAGACTGAAAGTAAACTTAAAGTTACCATAACGAGATTTGTCCATCTGGAATGCTGGTGAGGTAGTGAATTTGGTTAGGAAGGGTTCCTGCATGCTCTTCTGCAAGGCTGACCTTCCAGGGAATGTCTTTTCCAGGAATCGCTCCTCTGCAATTTGGATGTCGTCTTCTTCAATAGCCAAACCCCACCATAAGAGATGTGGATTATGTCCCTGAAACCCCCCCATATGTCCCTGAAACCCCCCCGATTTCAAGATTCCATCCAAGCCAGACTTAGTGGTGACATGTACTACTTTGGAAATATGAAACTCGATTTCTGGGAGCTGGTTGATGTCTTTTCTGATGTTGATATGACAAGGAAGATCCTCCAGATCTTGCATCGTGTCTATGGTCTTCTGTTCCCCACAGAAGTACATTTCTTCTTTCTCCCTGGCATTGCGGCGCCTCATTGTCTCTATTGACAAGAGCCTTTACTTTAGAATCCCAGGAAGTGGTGGCGAAACAAATGCTATGTTTTTCTTAATGGGCAAATAAGCCACTACCTGTGATAATTATTTTGATAGATGGAGGTGAGAAATAACTAGATATATAGCTGGTTGGTGTGTTGTGTTCACTCCCGGGGTGTCTGTTAGAACACAACTCTTGGACACGGCTTTCTTTTGTTGATTCATTTGAGTTTTCCGTTAAAGAGTGTGGTGGCGGTGCTGAAACAACACAGAACGTAGACAATTACCATCACAGTCCCGACACAGCATATTACAGAATATACAACAAATAATATGTTGCCAATGCTATCATAATTAAACAAACATTATACCCCCCCCCCCCCCCCCCCCCCCACCGTTTGTACTGTAATTTGCTTCTAGATTTAGCCTTTAGATGGCATAACATATTATTCACTGGGATGACCTTTTCAAAGTGTAACTAGTATACAAACCCCAGCTAGCAAAATTGTTACATTCCAGCCAGGACATGACCTCAACATTATTTTAGTTTCCACAAAGTCATGTCCCCCCCCTCCCCCCCCCCCCCCCCCCCCCCCCCCCGCCGATGCCACCAGCAGCGGCAATGTGTCCTCTTTCAAACTCAAATCTTGTAACCCTAGGTTAAACAATTTAAGGACTAAGAACAACAACCACACAATTTACTTGATCATGAACGCACCAAAAATTTAAGTAAAGATTAAAATGACTAAATCAAAGATTGCTCACAGCGAGCATAAAAGAAAACTGGATCTGCTAGCGTTTAGACATTTTGCTGGTACTGTACAATTAAGAGCCAAAAGCTAAAGAAAATTGCAATTGTTTTTTTTATCAAACCTTGAGAGTAGTGAAAAGATCATACCTTGCTGGTCATTACTTTAAATAGTGCTGACGCGTCACTGACACAAACAATTTGGACTTGTCCACGTCCACCTGTCTTATAAACTGGTCGTAAAGTCGTTTATAATCGTAATTTGAGTGACAAGGTCGAGGCCCCACCCCTTGCTCCTCAGCATGAAGCAAAGGCCCCAATGGAGCTTAGTGGAATTGCAATGCCATTGTGGCACCGGCATTTTCCTACCAGAGCCATTGAATATACATATTTTAAAGCCCTGGATCTCTTCCCAATTGGTCAATTCTAATATTGTTGTGTTCACACCAAAAAAATGTATGGGTTGTCAAAAATGTATATAATTTACCACTTATCTTGCACTTTTATCAATAACGTAAAAAAGTCTTTCTGTCTTTGATCTTTCTCTGATCTTTGATCACATAGAAAAATATGTCAACACAATTTACAAATGTACAAATATGTTTTTATTTCACATTGAATTGGCTACACTTGTCCCAGGGACAAGTCAGTGTTGAGAGTAGCTTCCCTGAACCCCACGACGTTTGAGGGGTCAAGAGCATTGCACCATTCTGTCAGTGAAAGGTCAAAGATGTGTGGTCAGGGTGGCTCCTGGGAGACACAACGAAACCCCAGGTTGGAAGCAGAGCTGTCTGGGGTGTTTTGGCTCCGGGCTGCACACCTGTATCTGTAGCAGTAGGACTGTGGACAGAGGGAGGAGGACAGGAGGGACATAACTATATAAGCCTATAACACTGCTGATTTAATACATCACAAAACAATGGTTGGTCAGAAAAAAAGCTGTTGACATTACTATCCTGTTATTATGTAATTGATCTTACAGATACTGGAAATATCTGAACCACATACCAGTACACAGTAACAGTGTAGTGTGTTGCTATCTACAAAACAGTGTGAATGACGGCCATGTTCACCTTGTGGCACATGTAAGATCCTCCCTTCTTCACCTTGTCTGTGCCAGATGGTGGGCCTTTCTACAAAAGAAACAGGTGACATGAGAACTCCTTAATTAAATGGATGGGACATGAACTGTGTGTGTGTCTTACTGGGTTGTGCTGTCTGTCTGCAGTGTGGTGTACAGACCACCAGTCAGATGTCCACTCCCAGGCATTTCCCACCATGTCGTATAGGCCATAACCATTGGCAGGAAATGACATCACCTGCAGGAGGAGTCACACGGCTGAAAGTTTGCTTAGGACCTTAGTGGGACCTTGTAAGACAGGGTCCATGAATTCTACAACATACTGTAGCTGTCAGTATTTGCACCCATTAAAGAATGTTACTATAATGTTATCGCAATGTAATTCACTGGATCTAGTACAAATATGAGCTGGTTTTGACACATTATCATGAACTCCAGATTTCTATTCAAATCTCCATCACCATTAACTTCTGGATGTGGATGAATTGGAGGTCATTTCCTGCTTCACTACTATAGCCTCTGGGTAAAAGCCCCCTCCTCACCTCTTCTTCTCTCTTCCCTTAATCCCTGTCATATCCCTCCATCTTGTATTCTTACCGGTGAGGTTTTAATGTAACCATCCTCTCCAGAGTTGTGTGTGGGGAAGTCTCCCTGCCAGAGGTTTGAATAGTGTTGCTCTTTAGGTGTCAGCTTGTTTCCCCAAGGATACAATCTAAAAACAGAAAGAGGGGGTCAGAACAAGCAAACAGAGACACATGCACACAATGAAGACAACCTACCTATCCTTCAGGCCACCCCTGCATGCGTGTTCCCACTCTGCCTCAGTGGGCAGTCTCTTCTGGGCCCAGGAGCAGTATGCCCCAGCATCCCTCCATGACACATGCAGTACAGGGTGGTCCGTCCTAGAAACACAACCACATTCACTGTCCAGAACGGTACCATGAACAGAAGAAGTGGGATGTGGGACCACCAGGTTATATTTCTACTGCATATGCAACATCCTTCCTTGAGGGTTTAGGTTGGTTGAGGGGCAGTTCTATGGGCGTACGTGAAGCCCTCTGTGACTTGCTTGCATGTAAAAAGGGCTATACAAATACATTTGATTTGATTTGATTCAAATCCAACATTTCTACTCTAATTTGTAAATCAGACTATATGTGGAATTGCACTAATGGGCTTCCCTTGTTCCCAGCTGTCACCTCTCACCTGTCTGTGATGCTGGAGTCTGGGCCCTCAGGGTGCCTCCAGTCTGCCCCTTTGACAGGCAACCACCAGGGGGCAGCAGCAACCTGGCAACAGGGAGAGCAGATGTCCAACTACAGTGTAGTACATACAGTACACTGCAGAAGCAAACATAACTTTGCAGGACATCACAATGTGGTGTTGCGCTAGGAGACACACACACAACTCCTACACTTGTGTAAACGGGGGAACAGAGTCACATTCCTGAGACTAAAATGTTTACATTCGAATCTCTCACACACTCATTCTGAGATGGCCACCGTGTCCCTCTAACTGTCTTACATCAGCTTATCTCTCCGTCTCTTATTATTTCTTTTGAATTCCCCACCTCAGGCAAAATGTATGCCCCTCTCTTTGTTCACAATATATCCCTAGAGTATTTAAAACATTCACACATTGCACAACTGACTAGGCCACGGGTTATGTTTGTAAGAAGGGATATACACACAGGAAATTAGCCGGCACCGATTGGTAGCTGTTGCAATGTGGCTTAAACCAACAACCATCCTTAAGGGGGTGTTTTGTTTCAGTTTGCTCTTGTTTTCATTCTCACACAGTTATAAGCCTGTGATGTCAAAGGTAGTATGTTATCAAATAAATATGTCCAGGCATTTGTACTTGTACTTCAATAAACCTAAAACTAGGTTTTTTGAATAGGCAATGTTCACAAACAATAACAAAGGCGTCATTGATAACTCAATAGATGTACTGCAGTAAAAGATAAAAGGAACTGTTTAAAAAACCCTAGGCTAGAACAGGAAGTAGAAACCAAGTCCAACTTAGAACAAAAACAAAGCATGTGAACTTTTCTCCCCGGCCCCCAGTTCGCTCAGTCTCCATGGCAACGGCCCAGAGTGGACGTCCATCTGTGAGTGATTACAGGGTAATATGTGTCCCAATATCCTCCCTCTCCCCTGGGCCCTAAGGACTACAGCACACACACAACCCATGATGCAAATATACACTCAATGACATCACTGAACTGATCTCTTCAGAGTGAAGCGTGTTTAGAGTGCTGGGGTTAACGTCTGCTTTGACATATTATCTTACAAAGAACTTACAGCTTGTGAGATTTGGCTTTTGGTTGCTTCACTTAACACTCCATCGAAAACAAACGAGTCTCCAAATGTCTCTGCCTGTTGAAAAGACAGTTTGAGAGATGAACAGAAAAGTCAGTCATATTTACAGTCTACCTGTTACACAGTAAATTGGCAATTTCATGTATTAACTCCTTACCTGACTTTTTAACACTGTTAACCTGCTGTCATAGACGTTCTCAGGGTAGGTATGAAAAGTTGAAATATGCAAGGGTCAACGTACCTCAGTGACATAGCCTGTGGCATTGATAAAACTCTTGAACTGGTGGTTTGTGACTTCATGGATGTCCATGTAGAAAGCCTCCAGGTTGACACTGCGCTGGGGTCCTTCCCCATCAGGTGGGATGCCAGGGTTGTCTGTACCCATCAGGAACTCTCCTCCAGAAATAAGGACCATCTACAGACAACAGACAGAGATGATCTAAGCTCACAGACATGTCATAGACAACAGATCATAAACTGAACCCATCTATCAAATGAGTACAGAGTGTATGTAGTGTGTGTGAATGTACGATAGTTGCAGAACTAAATCTCAACACGGATGCAAACTTCTTTCATCATTTGCTATGATTGTCGTTGTGGGTATAATCTAGTCACTGATAACCTGCCCACAATTCAAACCGTGCAAATCTTTAAGGCAGACCAGTATGGCTGCTGGCATTCAGTTGCTAAATCTAATCAAGTTCATGTTGGACCATACTGTACAGCATGTATTCATCATACCTGACGGTCAGAAACGGATTTCTCTCCACTTTTAGTACTGAGTGTTGGCTTCTCATTTGTGGTTTGTAAGTATTTGACAGCAGGGTCTTCAGATGCATGACTCTCAGTTGTCACCAGCACATCTCTCTTCAGGTTGTGACAACCACAGCTCTGTGCCTCAGGTTCTGTCGGGGTTGGATCATTCGATCTTACTTCCACAACCTGGACAGTAGCTTTACAAATCATGAAAAAAAACGCATGAAACGCAACATACCGTAACATTTTTGCAGTAGGCTTAGATCGCCTCTTCTTCCGCAATCGGCATGGTCACGTGAGTAGTCATGCTGCAACAACGCAGCTGTTAAATTATTGTAGTGTGATTTTTAAAGAAAACATTTGATAGAAATTGTAAGTCTGAATATTTCTTTGCTGAAAATGTTTGATATTTTATTCAGGATGCTTTTGTGTTTTACGACTGTATAGGACTTACACAGTTTTCGTTTTATTTGCCTCCGTTTTTCATTGTGATTTTACCACCACTCATTGCACTAAAGTGGCACTTGCTTACATCTAATTTAGTCAGGGAAAGTTCAGAAGTTGGAAGTTTGTTCTTAACGCAACAAACCAGAAAGAATGTATCTGGGAATTGTAGTCATGCAAGACCAATTCACTTGGAGTTCATCGAGGGCGGCTCTACTTCATGAACGGCATTTCCCAGACAGCAATGCTGGCAGGCTGGATCATCAGTGAAGGTACGGGGTTCCGAGCGCTTTAGTATGCTGCCGAGCGCAAGCTTTCGTACAGGGTACGGTGATTGAGCTGTCAAAAAATTGGACTCAATTCGTGGAAGAGGTCCCAAATCATGGATTAGGTGAAAGAAAAATTGCGGCAATGCTTTCCTGTTGACCCAGTGCATATATAACGTGTCCACGCACCCATCACAGCGAAGGTAAAGTTTAACGAAACTCTTTGCAGTTGAACATTTTTCATTATGTAGGCAATGTTGCTGTTAACGGAGAACGTTGCACTGTAGCCACTGTTAAATTACATTTTCAGACTTATTTGTGTTTTCTTTTGTGCGTCGGATGTGAACAAAGTATCCACCACAGGAAAACTATCGTCTGAAACTAAATGCTGAAACAAAATTGTAACCCGATTTTTTCATATCGCAACCAGACATTGACAGCTGGTTCATCCCTGATCAGTTAAGGATTGATGTAGCCTTTTGATTAATCTGTCCCCTGTAAGACCATGTAGCCTACTTCATTTGGTTGGGTTGAATAGGATATTTAGGACTACATTAATATAACTTTTTTAAATATAACAATTGAGGTTTGGTCCTAAAATAATCACAAGAGATTCTAGCAGCCTAAAATGATTATTTGATTCAGGTGTGATAGTATGGCCACATCAACATTAGGCCCATGTCAGGACCAGAGTTGAATAATACTACAAAGCCCTGCATGCAACCTATAGCAGAGACACAGGTCATTTTAAGACCACATGCATCATGCATGGCATAATGTAGTAACTTTGTAGTAGGCCTATCTAGGTTCAGTCACAATATAATTTAACTTTAACCTGTGCAGTGTTATCACCCACTAAGCACTTATAGTCAGACCTCGTGCAGGTGCATGGCCCTCCTTTTTCTCTACCTCCCCTAATCATTAACTCTTTAGCCCACCTAGCTACATACAAATGTTTCAGACTGTTATCTGTATGGGATTCCATTGCGCCAGGGAACTGGAATTGTGTTGTGCCCCATGGAACACTGGAGGGAAATTTGAAATGTCATGTGTCGCTGTTTTGCCAAAACATTTGTCAAAGATGCCTGTTGGAATTGCGAAATCACACTACATTTGATAGAGGGCATGCTACAGCTCTTTTCTCTCAGTCTTTGTATTAATTACCTTATAATTGAGCTAAATGTGTTTGTAGGCTTGCTCTTACACAGTTCAACTGGAGACATCGACAGTAGAATAGTCACTTTACACTTTTTTTCCACATATTTTTTTCTGCGTGTTGAAACATTGATCTGGCCTCTCTCCTCCAGGTGTACGCCAGTGTGTGAGACATGTCCGATAAGATGTCCAGTTTTCTGCACATCGGGGACATCTGCTCCATGTACGCAGAAGGTTCCACCAATGGCTTCATCAGCACTCTGGGGTATGTTCACCTTCAACATGCACTTCCCACATGACCACTACTACTACTACTTTGATGAAGTCTTTGTTTGGGAAGTGTTTCATGGCATGCCTGGCTAGCGTAGGTGTAGAGTGTGTCTGAGGAGGGGGAGGGGTACTTACATGAGTCAAATTGTATTTTGCAGTTTGCTCACTTAGCAACACACAACCCTTTCAGTAAGTTAATTTGAGTACACTGAATTACATTGTGTTGTATATCAATGCCTCCTGACTTGAGAAGCATCGTTGGATCAGTTAAGATAAATTTAGATTGATCTTAATAAAACAGCCTTTTATTGATTAGGCTCTGTGCCTCTATATTAGGTTCCTGGGAAGTAACGACACTGGCAGATGGGACACAGAAACATTGCATAATACAAGTGCATTAGTTCAAGAGACACAGGGTTCTGAGTTAATGCTGTGGGAGGAGGTAGAAAGTGAATCAGGTGGGTGAGAGATGGTAATGCTATGCTAGCATGGTTATCTACTCAGTGTCCCAGACCCCCCCCAGCTCATGAAAAATGGATCGACCCACAGCTCAAGCTGAGTCACAAAATGGACCTTGTGGCCTTTTCACTGTTGCCCACACACACACACACACAAAATATGAAACACAATGTATTGCACATACTTGACAATCGCAGAGGCATTCACTTTCAAAGGTTTAACTGGGGGCATTATGCTGTAAATGACAGCATTATCTACATCCCAGCAACAAAACATGGCTTGAGTAGGCACAGGACTGTGGCATCTTCTCTGGGGGGTGCTAGTCTCCAAGTCTCTGTCTTTGCAGCTTTCTTCCACCCCCAGTAACTAAGGATGAGCTTGTGGGCAAAGCAAAGGTTAGAAATGTGAACAATGTAGTTGCATTGGTTGTTGAAGTATGTTTTAATGGGTTGTATGACCGGAGGGATCAGGTTTTAAATTGGGTGTTTACAGTCCAAGTTACTTATAGAATTAAGTGGATACACAGTACCAACAGGGGCATTTGAACACACACACACACACACACACACACACACACACGGTTGAATAAAATGACAGTGTACATTCCAGAGTGTGCCCATCCAGTGAAGTTGTCCTAGGTGGATCCTAGACAGTGCAGACACATCCATGTGGGCATTCCATAGGAAACTGCACAAATACATGTGGGATCTGGCCAGGTTCCACACCAATGTTATTTTAAATCAGTGAAAGCTACATTTGTCTCAAAAAAACGCTTGGCTTTTTTCTAGCCACCTAACCCTGACTGATTCCATTATTATAAGTGTGGGTGAATGGTGTAAGGCAGTCTGGGTCAACTGTCCAGTGCTGTGAATACAAAATGTACGTTTGTATGAATTGTGTTTTATTGCTTGGCTTTATAATTTCCAAGTACACTTTGTTTGATGGGGGTTCTTTGTAACCTGACTTGTCTTCCTTGGAAACTATTTGGAATAGGGTTTGGTTTGGCTGGCACTTCTTGGCAGGTGATTGGATGAACTATCTGCCTATCACCAACTATCATGGGCTAACTTCAACCATGCCCATAGCCATAGACATATATATATGTCTATTGGTCCGATGGATTCTTGCATGGTCTTGATCTTGTAAATCCAGCTGTCTCACGGGGTTAGGTCATTTGTAAAAAAAAAATGAAAAAAGCAACAAACAACTTGGCCAGGCCTTCATCATCATACACACACACACATGTACAAACGCATACATACGTACTGTTATAGTTTCAGCCCTGAAGTAGCCTACATCCTACACTATAGTGTACAGTTTTGTTGGTATGATAGTTACATTTCCTTGAATGCATTTATAGTGTATGCAGTTCTCTGCCTGTGGTTGACAGACAGCTTTGTGTGTTCTGCCTACAGCTTGGTGGATGACCGCTGTGTGGTGCAGCCGGACACTGGGGACCTCAACAACCCTCCTAAGAAGTTCCGAGGTAAGGACATGGACACACACACAGTGGATATGGCCTTCGATGAGCTCCACGTCATCTGTGTAAAGCCAGCCTGTGACATAGTGGGCTCTGTGAAGATGTCTGAATGGATTATGTTGTGTTTCTCTGGAGATAGTCCCCAATCTGTTGGACTTCAAACAGTACTGCTCTCTTTGATGCTGATGCGTGTGTGTGTGTCTGTTCCTTCGTCCATGCCTTTCTGATTCAATGTGTGCATGCATGCATGTGTTCAAGTATGTTTGTCTGAGTACACGTATGACTTGGACATTTGCTGCAGTTGTTGACGTTACCCTTAATACAGGAAGTAAGAGTCAGCTGACCCAGTTCAGAGGTTGGTATCCTCGGGGAAAGTCATGTTGACATCACAGCTGACGAGTTTGTGTGGGGTTGCTGTGTGTTCATGCAGGCATAGCTCTGGCTGTGAACCTCTCTAAAGTCCTTGTTTTGTAAAACATACTGCAGTGGGAAGAAGAGTGTTCAGGAATACTGTATGGCATCAGAACTTCACAAAAGACTTGTCATTCCACATGTCTGCATCCGTGCCTGTCTGTCTGTACATGTGTGCATGCATGCGTGTGATAAAGTCAATGAGTTGCCAGGGTGGATGTTAATCAAAGTTGAGCTGGAGGAAAGCTTAAGACAAGAATGGGGGGGGTGCTGTTTCTTATATTTAGATGTATTTTATAATGTTACCTTTTGCAGCTTCAGGATAGTGGAGGAACTTCTTTCATAGTTGATTTGGAGACTTGAGTCATGTCCAGAAACAACCCTCGTCTTGAAACACGTCTGAGGTTTGAATGTGGAACCCAGCTGCTAGCTGATGAAAAGCATGGTTGATCAGAGGGGAGAGTGGACCTGCTACAAATACACATCCTTTTCCAATCCTTTCCTTTTTAGATTCGCACAAGTCTTTTAGGGTTATTAATGAACAGAGCTTCCTCATGTTCAACAATGTCACCTGATTCAGCCTGTTATGCTGGGAACATTCATACATGCTACTGCATGAAATCAGCTTGAATTGCCACAACACTGACTTGGGTTTCATTAAGACATGCTCTCTCTACCTAGACATGACATGATCTCTTGGGAGGATGTCTTTTTTTACAAAACAAACTAGAAACCATCCTATTTATTTAAACACTTAACTAAATATTGAAATCTATTTAACTTACAGTGCTGCTTCCACAAGTTTTTTTTGTGTCCAAGTGGGTTTAGGAAGTACTTATTTGAGACATCCTGGTGCCCCCCCCTCCCCTGTCCTCCATTTTGGAGTCCTCTTGGGGTGAGTCCAGTCCCAGGCTGGTGCAGTGTTGCTGCTGTGGGTTTCTGCGCCTGGACACAGCAAAATAATCCTCCATACTTAAGGCCTCTGGTTCACAGCCAGACTGGTCTTGTCCGGCATGCCTTACAGCAGAGGTATGCTTACCATTTCCTCCAAATGTAAGCACAAGCACTTCATGCGTGCATGCATGCGCACACACACGCGCGCGCGCACACATCCACAAACACACTAGCTTCTTAATGCAAAATCTTTGTTAATATCACCAATAGTGACACCAAATCTAAATTCCCCTCCAAAGCAAACCCTGCAGTTTGAGCAGGTCCTGTTACCTTAATTCCCAGTGAGTCTCAGTCCAGGGATGTCTTCTATGTACCAACTTAACAACCCAGTGACCTGTTGCTCCAGCCGTCTTGTTCAGCTCTCCAATAAACTCGGAGGCCTCTGTCTCGGTCAGATCTGTGTCAGACGTTGGCCCAGCGTGTCCATGCCAAAGGGCTAGACAATGAGTTTGTTTTCTATCAAACAATGTTTCTTTCTGAATGTCCTCCCCCCACCTGAGGCTGAATCCCAACAAGACAGAGCTCATCTTCATCCTTGCCAGATCCTCCCCGGCACAGAAGCTCTTCATCACCAGTATACTGTAGCAGCCTCTCACTCTGCAGGAAACCCAGCCATCGTGCGCCATGACAACCTGGAAAAACACTGCCTGCATGACAGGAGGATTCATCCCTTTGACGATTGAACTCTGATATTCTGATTGTTGATTTTCTGCTGCGCTTTCTTTATACACTATTCACGCATCACTTTGGATGAAAGGGTCTGCTAGATTAATAAAATGTAATGGGGGGGAAAAATAATCCTGTGTGAAAATTACATTTTGAACTTGTAGGAGAAAGGGGTTGGATAGAGGACATGCATTGTTTGTTGTAAATATGAAAAGCACGTGAGAGACGTGAGTTGTTGTTTATAATGTAATTATTGTCTGTTGTCCTCTTCTGCATCTCCTTCTTTCAGTAAGTTATTTACGTGAGTGTGCACCGGGTCATTACATAGTTCCAAGGTAACAAAGTCACAGTGGCATTAGAAGCACATGGTCTCTAGACACACTTAATCTGACCTACACCTGCTTTCAGAAGCAGTGGTTTCAAAGAGATCCTATTATGGTCATGTTTATTTTCTGGAACTTTCTCTGGTAGAAGATGTTTGAATATGTACAATGCCATGTATCTTCCTCCTCTGGTTACCTTTCCCACAGAACCCCTGATTAGATTTTCATTGATGAGGACTTTCATCTTGAACATCCTGTGTCCATTGTCTTGCTGAGCTAGTGGGGCATCCTCTGGCTCTGCTAAGGCAGTGAGATGCTCTGAACTGGACGTGTTTCTAGTACAGGTGCACAAACACAACCCATAGGACGTGCTGTGTTGTGTCCATTGCTGCCATGTCTTTGATACACCTCGTCTTTGATTGGTTCTTCAGGCGGTGTTTGATGTGATGTGGGAGTCCTGAGGACCTGTGCTCAGAGAGGCATGCCCTCAGTGCTCTAGCTGACCGTGGTGGCTGCTGGGTATCAGTCGTTGGTACGAAATGGTTATTTTGATTGATTCATATTCTGTACAGTAATCCAGTTCTTATTCCCTCATGACTTCAGTCCTGTTGGTTTCCAATAGCACCGTTTTTACATAGAAAAGTGTATCTGTTTGTGACACACTGTAAATGCATTACTTTGGCAAGGTGGCTGTTTAGATTTTGCTCATTCAGATTGTCCAATGCCTTACACTGTCTCGCATACTTAAAAAAAAAAAAATCAATGCAGTTGAACCTGCAGGCCCATGTTCTACCCTACCCACTCTACAAGCTCTATGTTGTGTGTGGGAGGAGCACTGACATGGTTGTCATGGTGCTGGTGTGATGCGTGGGGTTCGCTTCGTTTGACTGTTCTGGGGTGATTGACTGGGTTGTAATATTGGCTTCCTGATTTGACAGTCAGTAGGTCATAGTCCTGTTCCAATATGCTGACTTTTCCCATGTGCTGAATATCCTGGAGAAGCAGCAGGAATGCTAAACTAATGTGTTCATGTTTGTAATCATTCACTGGACCAGTTTAGTATGTCAAACCAGATAACTCTGTTTCTATGTCTCCTGTTCTCTCTCTCTCAAATATATATGCCACACTGTGTTGTATGGGATTTTATATGGGAGAGTATGTGTGCGTGTATATGTGCATTTATATCCATCTTCCTCTCAAGTCTTCCTTTCTGGCTTTGGAATAGGAGTGGGAATTCTTAAGTCCTCACAGAATTCCCTGTTGTCTTTCACAGCTGACTGGCGAAGAGGCCTCTCACAAGAGGCTCTCCCCCACAGCCTAGCCTTCAGCACAGACTGTTTACCTGTCACACACACCATGCATGGCTCGCACTGTTTCTGACCCGGATTGTACTCTTCTATATGTTCTAATTATAGGTAATACACAATCTGTAACAACAAAAAATATGTTTGTGTGTGTGTGGGGGGGGGGGCAGGATTGTTCTCCTAAGTTCTGCATTCCATTGGCTTTGACTTCATGACACCAGATAGTTTGATCAGATCCTGGTAGACAGTTTATCAGCCCCATCTCCAGGAATGGAAAATCCTCTGGAGACAGACACACACACACACACACACACACACACACACACACACACACACAAAAAGAGAACAAAGCCGGAGGAGATACTGTAGATCACTGATCCCCCCCCCCCCCCCCTGGCTTGTTTCATTTCTTCCTCTTCCCTCTTCTATCTTGCATTCTCTCATTCCCTCTCAGCCTGCATATGACCTTGCTTCGGATTTGGGAACTGAATGACTTGAAGAATTAAAGCAAAAAGAAGAAGGATAATAAATTCTTCATAGTTTGTGGAGAGAGCAGAGGGAGAAAATAGAATAACATGGGATTGCAAAAAGCTTAAAGGGGAATGGATGACAGGGAGTCCCCTCTCTCTCGTTCTCTCTCTCTGTCTCTCTCCCTTTCCTTTTCTGTCTCTCTCTTTCCTTTTCTCTCTCCCTCCTTCGCGCCGTCATCCCACTCCCCTGTTCTGGCTGCCCTTATTTGGTCACGTAGCTGCCTCTGCAGCTGGAGGAGAGAGGAAGGGGGAGGATGGACAGAGCTTTTCTTTTTTCTTTTTTTCAGAGAGAGATCTGATCTGAGGTCAGGGAGAAAAGCCAGGCCTTAAAGAGTGGGGAGGTAGAGGGGCCCATGGGTGGGCAGTACTTGACTACTCCTCAGAAGATCACAGTAACAGTATAGCTGGCCAGCTATTCTAGATCAGTTCTGAATCGGTGGTTGCACCAGTTGATCTTGGTGTTCCAGCAACAGCATGCGTGAACAGCTAGTTGAACATTTCATAAGAGGAACTTGGGGGAAACCACATGCAAATGGACCACGGTGTAAGAGACTGTTCCTCCCAGGCCAGTCTACAGCCTATTGTCTCTATGGAAATGACGAGCACACGCACCATCCTGTCACACAGCACAGGCCTGAGCTCTCACCTCTCATCTCCCAGCCTGACTCAATCTCAACACAGTCCTGCAGTCACTGATAGCACACACTTTACTACTTTCTATCCCTTTCAGTAACCGGATCCTAACTGTAGCTAACACACACACACACACACACTCTCTGCTTTCAGTACATGCTGAGATGACTTGCTGCATCTCTCTTTCACCACTGCCTGTCTCGTGTCCTTTGATCTCAGACTTATCGTGATGGTGACCTGATGCAAATCATGTGTGTGCAAACACACGCGTCTCACTTACTGTATGAACCAAAGTGTGGTGACTTTCATTCATACTGTGAACAATGAATTGGTGGGATCTATAATGATGGTGTCTTCACATTCACTGGCCTTCTCACAACCTCCTGTGTGTCCGCTGTGCTGTCAACTCATCTGGGTTTGGCCACAACTCTTTGTTATCTCGCGCATTAGTTCACACCAAAAATGTTTTTGATATAAATGAGAACATTCTCTTTCTCTCTCTCCCCAGACTGTTTGTTCAGGCTGTGTCCTATGAATCGCTACTCTGCCCAGAAGCAGTTCTGGAAGGCAGCGAAGCCTGGAGGGAACAGCACCACAGACACAGTCCTGCTCAACAAGCTCCATGTGAGTGTCATCATCCACACCTGAAACCCTTCACTTCATCTGCACCAGTACCACCATGGACCACAGCCACTCCCAGCCACCCACATCTAAACAGGACTCACCGAAATGCTAGATATTGCCCTGCATAATAAACAATCAGACTAAGTTTTTGTCTTTATTGTGCAGCTTTCTGTCATCCCAGAACTCCATATGTAACAGACTGGTAAACACATTGCTCTTATGGTACTGGGAGGTTTTTTTCCAAGGGAGAAGGCATTTTGCTTCCACTCACGTTTAAGGGGTGTTGTAATGGGGGATTAGATATTAGCAGAGGTAGTGAAGGGTTCAAGTCCTTTTATAGACATTTCTGCAGTTTACTGAAGTTAGTCTACTGTCTGCCGTCCCACCTTTCTCTCTCTCTTCCCCCCTCTCTCTTTATATCTGTTTTTTCTCTCTCTTTTTCTCTGATCTAACACATTATTTAAAGCTGTCTGGTATCTGACCACATTGAGAACCATAGATTGAGATCACTCTCGTGTTACCATGGTGATGCTGCTGAAGGAGTTGACAGGTTTCACTGCTAACAACACACTTATTGTTGTCGTTGCACACTTAGAACTCCCTCCTCTCCCAGCCAAGTTGTTCATGCATCATGTGGCTGTGTTAATACTGACAGTCATCTCCCCCCCCCTTCCTGCCCCCTTCTCCCTTCCTTGCATAGCATGCTGCAGATTTGGAAAAGAAGCAAAATGATTCTGAAAATAAGAAGCTACTGGGAACAGTGATTCAATATGGGAACGTCATTCAGGTTGGTTTGTGTGTGTTCAGTACGGTGTGTGTAGTACTTTTAGTGTCATTAGTTACGCAAGATAACAGGCCCAAGAACATGTATTCCTTGTACCTTATTGCTGGTATGTGTTTTAAGTTCTCTGTTGAAAGCCATGTCATCAGTAGAGATAATCCCTGTCACAATGTTTTAACAACAACTCACACATCTACTCTCACCAAATATGTCAGACCAAATACAGACTGAAATATGTACCCACATCATAGCCACTCATGAATTCAGGATTATGCCGACTTTGGGAGGCTTTCTTCCCTAGATGAGGGGACCATTCCAAACTTGGAGAGAAGTGAGACACAGTTCTGCCTACTCAATGCGTTCATGTGGCTTGTGTGTGTTCATAAATAGATCAGGAAAGTGGGAGGATCTGAAAACTGTTCTGAAATGCCTGAACGCTCTTCTGGAGCAGTTCTCTGCTCTGTGATTCCAGTTGTAACCTTACCATCATTTCTAACACAACTGCTCTCCTCTCAGGGGGCCCACTGGCTCAGTCACATTCAGTTAGGATTCATAGAGACCATTAATAACTGTATCATCTGCTCCCACTCAGTTATCATCCATCCATGTTTAAACACAGAGAAACACTATCATCACTGTAATCACCCTTACCGAGCCTGCACTGCCTCCATCAGGGGGCTCGTGTGGGGATGTCCTGGACCTGCCCCTAGTGTTGGCGCACCTTAAAAGCTTTGTTCTTCAGCTGCTGCACCTGAAGAGTAACAAGTACCTGACGGTGAACAAGCGTCTGCCGGCCCTGCTGGAGAAGAACGCCATGAGGGTGATGCTGGACACAGCCGGGAACGAGGGCTCCTGGTTCTACATCCAGCCCTTCTACAAGCTGCGCTCCATTGGAGATAGCGTGAGTCCCTCACCTGCTGGTGGTTCAGACTCAAACCCAAGCCAAACCACTTTGGTTGTATGGGTACAGGCCAGGCCAGCTCAGAAACACCCTGAGCATGGCCCCAGTTTGTGTGGATGTGTGTGTCATGCCTGATCCTCAGAGCATAGGTCCAAAGATAGTTTATATTAAATACACTATTTCATCTCAATAGTTGTGTCTTTGTTGCCAGGTGGTGATTGGAGACAAGGTGGTCCTGAACCCTGTGAATGCTGGACAGCCTCTCCACGCCAGCACGCATCAGCTGGTGGATAACCCAGGGTGCAACGAGGTGGGACTATCCCTCTCTCTGGGGTGTGTGTGTGGGGTGGGAGGTTGTATGAAGTGTGTACAGTATAACCTCAATTTATACCATCAACTGCTGGTTGGGCTCGTATATTAAACACTACTGCATTGTACCTCAGTCCGCCACATTTGTATGTGTTTTGCATATAGCCGTGCAGCTAACCTGACTACAGCAATCCTCTTCTTTGTGTCTGGTTTGGGAATTTAGCCTAAAATCTCATACAATTCTGTTTTACTGTCATTGTTTCAGGTGAACTCGGTCAACTGTAACACCAGCTGGAAGATAGTCCTGTTTATGAAATGGAGTGATAACCAGGAAATCATTCTGAAAGGGGTTTGTCTCCCAAAACCATCATTCGACCAGTCAGCCTTCTTTTTTCCTTGTGTTAGCAGAAACATGCTCTTTATCCAGGTCACTCTCAAGCTCTGTTTTCTGGCATAGGACACTTTCCCTTACCTGAGACTGAAATATAATACGGAAAAGTTCAGTGAACAGGAATTAAAGCAACATCTGAGGCATGCGGTTGGTTGAGGTGCAGCCTGGTATAACCTGTAGTAAACCAGCTAAGGCAGAAAACACTGAAAGTCTCATCTGATCTGTTGCCAGGGCGATGTAGTGCGGCTGTTCCACGCTGAGCAGGAGAAGTTCCTCACCTGTGACGACCACCGGAAAAAACAATATGTCTTCCTCCGCACCACAGGACGCCAGTCAGCTACCTCAGCGACGAGCAGCAAAGCCTTATGGGAGGTGGAGGTGAGCAGGAAGTGCTTTTTGTCTCTCTTTGCATGGGCCGATTGGATCTAATTCTCATATGATTAAGTAGAGGGGAGATGGTGTGCAGTTGGATGGCCACACATGAATAGGTACATCTGTTCTCAAAAAAGGAAGCTGTCAGTAAGCATCACTGACTCATTCAAATTAAACCGCTTTTATTTTGGGGGGCATCAATAAGTGTACAGACATCTGTTTTGTATCAAACGTCTTCTAACCTCTAACTCGTTATGATAATGAATGTTATGTGACTCAAGGTAGTCCAACATGACCCGTGTCGGGGCGGGGCTGGCTACTGGAACAGTCTCTTCAGGTTTAAACACCTGGCCACTGGCCACTACCTAGCAGCGGAGGTCAGTCCCTTCACCAGCCTGTCTCTGGGCTCATGTCAAGGTCTTCAATATGTAGGCCCTTCTGTGATCCCATCCCTCTGACGCTGACTTGTCTTGTGCAGGTGAACCCAGACTATGAGGAGGAGTGCCTGGAGTTCCGCTCCTCAGTAAGTCAAAGGGAGACGAAGGGAGAAGGTCTTTCTGGGAATGATGTTGACCTTTCTTCTATTAGTCTATTAATGTTAAGGTACAGCTCGGATCGGCAATACATCTCACTGCAAATAACGGTTTCCCAAAGCCAACAGTAGATGGTGCTGTCGGCTTAGACAAGCCGTGCATGCAGTCTGTCTGACCAACAGAGGGTGGCCTTCCACCAGAAGCCTTTCTACGCTCTGAAGCTCTCCGGCCAGACCACACGCTGTAGTGACATCAGTCAACACGTGTGTGGGCATGCTCGGAGCAAAGCCACAGCAATGCAGCTGTCTCCAGGCATGGCTGGCCATGTGTCTGGTCCTCGGTCCGCGGGCAGCCAGAGCAGTGCGCTCTCTACCTGTAGGAAACAGTGTCATGTAGTGCAAACAGGTCCCAAGATATCATTTTCGTGTTTGTTTGTTTTTTCTTCTATGATTAAAATTCATTTTCCTCATAGTCAAATGCATAGTTAGATTCATGACTATATGAATTGCAACTTTGTCCCAGTTCCAACATAAGGAGTTCAAACAACAAGTAGGTCATGAGCTCCTGCCATTCCTGCCCTTTATTAAATTAAGACTACAGAATTAAGATGGTTTAAGATTCAATCATAAAATCTGAAATTAGATCAAACTGGTCTTTAGGTTAAAGAAAATAAATTTTCAAATCTTACAGCTCTGATCTTGCCGATATCAGTTCTGCTTTCTGATTGGATATTGAGGTAATTTTTTAGGAATGATCAACAAGTGGCTACAGATGTGCATTCTTGGGTCCCACTTCTCCGTTTGACCTCTGACTGTAATGTAGTTCCATTGTCTTAATGATCAAATGTTGGCTTTCTGTCTTCATATGTATTTAATCTTTGTAGGCATGCAGTGGTCTGTGCCAGTTTGTAAAGACTCATACAGACACACGTTAGTGTTCCAATGAGAGTGAAGAAGAAACCTTCATTTGTCATGTGACTGAACACACGCGAGCAGGGAGCAGAGACGCCAACACACACACAATCGTGTGTTCACACATTACATTTGTCCATCCTGCTGTCCTTCGTCCGAGGGCAGCAAGAAGAGTGATTGGCCCTCTCCACCGGGGTGTGAAAGTATTCCCTCCTGATCAGGGACATTGGCAGATGAGCGATCTGTTCTGCAGTGGGGTTCTTTGAGGGTGTGTGTGTTCTCATGAGTGTAATGAAGTTGTGGCTTCACAGTCAGACTCTGAGCACGAGGCTCTCCGCGCTCGCCTACGGAACCCCCCGGAGAAGGTCATGTACACACTGGTCTCTGTTCCCGATGGCAACGACATCTCTTCCATCTTTGAGTTGGACCCTACCACCCTGAGAGGGGGGGACTCCCTCGTGCCCAGGTACAGTGAGACATCCCACTGATCCATTCATACTATGTCAGGGGGGAGGGATTTTGGAGAGGGAAGTGCTACAGCACATTGTTTCTGCAGGTAGACGTTACGGATGAATGTGTGCTTTCAGACAAACAAGTTTCAGGAAACCACTCACATTAAGTAAACTCTGATAAAGATGTAATGTAAATACTGCACAAGTAGTATCATGTGCACATAGACATCAGACCCTTACAAAAACTCCCTAACCAACTCTTCCATGTCAAACCTGGCTTCCACCAGTACTGTACTGATCTGTACTGATACTCAAGAGGACACGACTCATGCTGTAGCCTGTCCCCTCTCTCTTTCCACCAAGACTCACAGCAAAACAAGCACAGCATGTGAATGAGGGGATTTCCGTCGTTAATGTATTTACCTCCCATCAATATGGCTGAGAGGAATACGATATTTGAGCCAAATATGGGCATGGAAATGATCACTTTTTTGGCCCTATGTGTGGTGTTTGTATTTGGGGTGTGTGTGTGTGCATGCACGTGTGCAGTTCCCATTACATTTTCTGTGAACTGTGTGGGATTTTGGTTGTCATTTGAGGCTGACTATTTGTGGGTGAGTCTAGTCGCTGCACTTAGAAATCAGATAAGGGTGATTCATACTGGTTAGACTAATGGCCCTGCTTCTGACTAGACCATTTCATCTAAATGTGGGTGTGAATGCTTTTTCTGCATTTTCCAGCTCACTTGTCTGAACTACAATGTTTTATACTTTATATTCACTATTTCTCAGTACTTGAAGGTATAATACATGTTTTTAAATGTATTTGACATCTGTGTGGGTGTTTCTCAGGAACTCGTACGTCCGTCTTCGACACCTGTGCACTAACACATGGGTTCACAGCACCAACCACCCCATCGACAAGGAAGAGGAGAAACCAGTCATGCTGCGTGTGAGTGACAGCTCAACCAGCCAATCTCTGGCTGGTTGAGCCAAAACCTTAACTCCTATTATCCATCTTATGAGATGTCCTTATATGGCCTCAATCCATTTCAGATTGGCACTTCAGCGCTGAAGGAAGACAAAGAAGCTTTCGCTATTGTGCCCGTCTCCCCGGCTGAAGTCCGAGACCTGGACTTTGCCAACGATGCCAGCAAAGTACTGGCATCAATTGCGGGCAAACTGGAGAAGGGCACCATCACTCAGAACGAGAGGAGGTAAAAAGCAGGATGTACTGTAGTTGGACCCAAATCACAATGAAGAATCAGTCATTAGCTGATGATAGTGAAGTTGCCATTTTGGTCTCCCCGGGGTGTACCTCACTTCCTCTTGTCTCCCCCTGGTGTACCTCACTTCCTCTTATCTCCCCCTGGTGTACCTCACTTCCTCTTGTCTTCCCCTGGTGTACCTCACTTCCTCTTGTCTCCCCCTGGCCAGGGCGGTGACCAAGCTGCTGGAGGACCTGGTCTTCTTTGTGGTGGACATCCCCAACAATGGGCAGGATGTTCTGGAGATCATGGTGAACAAGCCCAACAGGGAGAGACAGAAACTGATGAGGGAGCAGAATATTCTCAAACAGGTACAGCAGCACCTCTCAGGATTACAACCTAAGACTAGAGAAACTGTACCTTGTTGTGCTTGACCTCCACTTCCTCCACACGTTTTCTCAGTTATTTATAAATACTTTTACAATAAAACCTAACACGGAAGATAGAACTATCGAGCGGTATGAGGATGGGCACGTCAGTTGTGACCCCCTTAAAGACAAAGCTCCCGTGTGGCCCTGCCTGTGCCGTCCTCTGCAGATCTTCAAGCTCCTGCAGGCTCCCTTCACAGACAGCGGGGACGGACCCATGCTGCGTCTGGAGGAGCTGGCTGACCAGCGCCACGCCCCCTTCAGACACATCTGCCGCCTCTGTTACCGAGTCCTCCGTCACTCCCAACAGGACTACAGGAAGAACCAGGTAGCCTTGCTGGCCCTTACTGGGCCTTTACTTGATCCTTGCTGGTCATTCAATGATTCTCTAAAGCTTCTCTAATAGAAAACTGGGTACTCACTAGAAATAGCGATGGGAACTCACTATCAATGAATTTTCAAGGACTTATAAATGTATGTATGTGCTGCTTTTCTAATAGGCCTCTCTTGCACCTCTATTAGACTTTTACTAGATCTCTAGTGAACATAACCACGATATAATGGTCAAACTCACGTGGTCTTACAGTACTGCAGTAAAACAAGTTAATGATTCTTAATCTAAAAATAGCACACAAACTACTTACCCCCCAGAAGAATCCCAGATGGATTGGACCACTGTTCCCATTGCTGTGTCCTTGACTAGCTTGTTCCAACGGACCAGTGTTATACTGTAGATGACAGTACGTGTGAGATGCAGAGCTGATACAATTACTATGGGACGTAACGACCATGCCAGATGCATGAAAAATGTAATTCAATGTCCTGTTCTGTATGTCAGGGGCTCTCTTTCATTAACTTTTACATGACATGCCTGGTCCTGACAGGACACGCTCGCACACATACTGTCTCCCATATGAACATGTACAGAACACTGCATTGCGTTCATTAAATAAAACATTTAAAAAATTCCTACTGTCAGGGATGTAGGTCTGTATGTCAGATTAGTGTAATTGCTCGAGGGGTGGTTTCAATAGACTGAGCCAGGAAGTTCTCTGTGGACCTGTGGATATGCTTTGTTCCCCAATCTGAGACTTTCCTTTGACGTCACCGTCTTTCAGACACTCCGGGCCTCTCTATGTTAGGAAGATGGCGCAGCAAGAACATTATCGTAAAATGAACATAGTCAGAGAATGGACTATGAATGTTTTGCTGACATGATTGTGTCTATGATAAGTTAATATGTGAGGGTTACTGTGGGATGTTGTTTGGTTTATATTGTAAAAAGAATTGTATACAATATGGTGCGATGTTTGACAGATACTTTGCCATTCTGTCTGTCCCTTAGGAGTACATAGCCAAGCAGTTCCGCTTCATGCAGAAGCAGATAGGCTACGACGTGCTGGCTGAGGACACCATCACAGCCCTGCTCCACAACAACCGCAAGCTGCTGGAGAAACACATCACCGCTGCCGAGATCGACACCTTCGTCAGCCTGGTCAGGAAGAACCGAGAGCCCAGGTGTGTGTGTGTGTGTGTGTGTGTGTGTGTGTGTGTGTGTGTGTGTGTGTGTGTGTAAGTGTGTGTGTGTTGTATCTGCTTGTCTGCATGCTTATTGGTGTGGTAAGTCTGGTTATTTATCTATGTATGAATGCGGGACACATGTAAGGGCTGTATTGTTTGCTGTATGGGTAGAATGTATGTTCTTGTGGGACCCTTAATTGAAGTTGTGTGGTTGGGGAGTTTATCTTGGGGATTTTTTTTTTCCATCAGGCGCCTGGAGAAATCACATTTACATTTAGTCATTTAGGAGACGCTCTTATCCAGAGCGACTTACAGTAAGTACAGGGACATTTTCCCGAGACACGTAGGGTGAAGTGCCTTGCCCAAGGCCACAACATAATATTGCATGGACAATGTGTGTCCCTTCCCAGGTTTCTGGACTACCTGTCAGACCTGTGTGTGTCCATGAACAAGTCCATCCCTGTGACCCAGGAGCTCATCTGTAATGCTGTTCTAGACCCTTCCAATGGAGATATCCTCATAGAGACTAAGTAAGCCTTCCTCCCTCACTTCCACTCTTTCAACTCCTCACTAGTTAGTCTTCACATAAAATGAAATGTCTGTTGTCTCACATACAAGAAATGACAACAGTCGTCACAATTTGTTACTACTTCATGAGACATATATTCAGTTCAACGCAAATCGGACACATCATTTACTTTTAATAGCATCATTTTGAAGTTGCATGGGCTGGTTATAAGGTATACCACCATGCACACCTTATTCACCTCTTATTTAGCTTCATCTCAGTAAGGTAAACAGTCAGTAAACAGACAATAAGCAATGACTTGACTCCCTTTCCCGTTTCTGCAGACTGGTGCTGTCGAGATTTGAGATTGAGGGAGCCTCCATTGGGGAGAATTCTGTGGAGTCCGAGGAGGACGAGGAGGAGGTGTGGCTCTTCTGGAAGGACAGCACCAAGGACATCCGCAGCAAGAGCATTAGGGAGCTGGCCCAGGACGCCAAGGAGGGCCAGAAGGAGGACCAGGAGGTGGTCAGCTACTACAGGTAGGACCAGGAGGTGGTCAGCTACTACAGGTAGGACCAGGAGGTGGTCAGCTACTACAGGTAGGACCATGAGGTGGTCAGCTACTACAGGTTGGACCAGGAGGTGGTCAGCTACTACAGGTTGGACCAGGAGGTGGTCAGCTACTACAGGTAGGACCAGGAGGTGGTCAGCTACTACAGGTAGGACCAGGAGGTGGTCAGCTACTACAGGTAGGACCAGGAGGTGGTCAGCTACTAGGACCAGGAAGTGGTCAGCTGTTGAATGTACTCCATGTTCTCTTTATGTTCCCCCACAGGTACCAGTTGAACCTGTTTGCCAGGATGTGTCTGGACCGCCAGTACCTGGCCATCAACAAGATCTCTGGCCAGCTGGACGTGGACCTGATCCTGCGCTGCATGTCTGATGAGGACCTGCCCTATGACCTTCGGGCCTCCTTCTGCCGCATGATGCTGCACATGCACGTGGATCGAGACCCACAAGAGCAGGTTACGCCCGTCAAATACGCCCGCCTCTGGTCCGAGATCCCTTCAGAGATTGCCATAGATGAGTGAGTAGCTCTTTCCAATAATTGCTTGTGTGTTGAAGTGTTTTTCCATAATCTGATATTAGTGATATTCTAAAATGTCTACTGCAAAACTGTAACCCAGCTACCACAGGGTGACAGTTATTCTCACACGCTCAGATTGTCATTTAAGTCTACTAGTGGCCTCATGGTACTCCTACTTACCTGCCCATTGTGTCCTAGCTATGACAACGACGGCATGTCCAAAGATGAGATCAAGGAGCGTTTCTGCCAGACCATGGAGTTTGTGGAGAACTACCTCAGAGACGTTGTGTGTCAGAGCTTCCCCTTCGCTGACAAAGAGAAAAACAAACTCACCTTCGAGGTATGGAAAGAATGACCAGCCCTCATGAGATGATTATACTAAATTAGGCAAACTTCCATTGAGTGTTACAGTTAGGAAAATGGCAGACATGATGAGCGCTGAATCTGATCACCAGGATATCTGTCCCCATCTCTCTCCATCCACTAGGTAGTGAACCTGGCCAGGAACCTCATCTACTTTGGATTCTACAACTTTAGTGACCTTCTACGGCTGACTAAGATCCTGTTGGCCATCCTGGACTGTGTCCATGTCAGCACCATCTTCCCCGTTAACAAGCTGGAGAAAGGAGATGATAATAAAGGTAGGAGCCACTTGAAAACCCTCATTGGAAACGCCACGGCAAGTATCTGATGTGAGTGTGTCTTTGTTTGCAGGCAGTAACGTGATGAGGTCCATCCATGGTGTGGGGGAGTTGATGACTCAGGTGGTCCTGAGAGGGGGGGGCTTCCTTCCCACCAACCCCATCAGCCCCCCCAACGGGGACGTGGTGAAGACCCAGACGGAGCCAGAGAAACAGGACATCCTGGTGATGGATACCAAGCTCAAGATCATCGAGATCCTACAGGTGAGATGGATGACACACACACTGACACACACACACACACCTTACAGGTACTTACAGGTCATCTTGTTTTTTTCAAACATTTCCATGTTGCTTTCTGTCTGCAGTTCATCCTGAACGTGCGTCTGGACTACCGGATCTCCTGTCTGCTCTGTATCTTCAAACGGGAGTTTGATGAGAGTAACTCCCAGTCAGAATTGTCTCTCTCAGGAACAATAGAGGGACCCAACAACATGCCAGGTGAGGGGAGGAAGCCCATAATCCTGGTGGAGAATCGACACTGTCTGCGCCATCAGAAATGTTTGGGTCTGTTTCTCAATTCCGGCCTTGTGTTTTGTCAGGAGCTCTGGATTTTGAGCACATCGAGGAGCAGGCAGAGGGGATCTTTGGTGGAAGGTAACAATCTTTCTCACAGCCACATGGAAGAACAGAGGCCTTAGAACCTGGACCTATGCGTGTGTGTGTGTGTTTTGTGTTAACATGTTGTTGTTGTGTGTCCGCCCAGTGAGGAGAACACCCCGCTCGACCTAGATGATCATGGTGGTCGTACCTTCTTAAGGGTCCTGCTCCACCTCACTATGCACGACTACCCTCCCCTGGTGTCCAGGGCTCTTCACCTGCTCTTTAGACACTTCAGCCAGAGACAGGAGGTTCTTCAGGCCTTCAAGCAGGTACATGCCTG
The DNA here is from genome assembly GCF_021917145.1 of Hypomesus transpacificus. Lineage (NCBI taxonomy): Eukaryota > Metazoa > Chordata > Actinopteri > Osmeriformes > Osmeridae > Hypomesus > Hypomesus transpacificus. Next base: position 9,964,863 of record NC_061068.1, on the reverse strand, counting down.
TTGATGATGTACACACATCTGGTTTAGTGCCGTACCTACCAAAACCATACAGGTTCTACACACACACACACACACACACGCCTATTAGAAAGCAGTCTAGACACTCAGTGCCTACTTTATCCACATCCGACATTCTTCCTCCTCCTACCCAGGTCCAGCTGCTGGTGACCAGTCAGGATGTGGAGAACTACAAGCAGATCAAGTCTGACCTGGATCAGCTACGCTCCATAGTGGAGAAGTCTGAGCTGTGGGTCTATAAGCGTCAGGGTCCAGACGAGGGCATGGATGCAGGAGAGGGCCTCTCCACCGACTCGAAACACAAGGTCACCCCACGAGAGATAGATCGAGCCGCTTAGAATTTCTGAGCTTTGGGAGCATTAGCATTTGTCCTTTAGCAATTTACCGAAAGCTAAAGATGATTTAGCTCAAACTGGCTGTATCCTGTGGTCTAATAGGGAGACTCGGGCTCAGACAAACCCAAGAAACCAGAAAGCACCAGCAGTTACAACTACAGAGTGGTGAAGGAGGTGGGTCCTGACTCAGCACCTGGGACGGATGGTGGGGATGGTGGAAAACGTCTTATTGTTGGTTGGAGATGTAACTCTGTGTGTGTGTGTGTGTCAGATCCTGCTTCGTCTCAGCAGGCTGTGCGTCCAGGAGGGTCTGTCAGGCAGGAAAAGCAAGAAGCAGCAGCAGAGACTGCTGAGGAACATGGGGGCCCACAGTGTGGTGCTGGAGCTGCTGCAGATCCCCTATGAGAAGGTACCAGAGACTGTGTGTGTGTGTGTGTGTGTGTGTGTGTGGGGGGGGGGGGTGAAGGGTGTGTGCAAATATCCACCTTGATTTATTTGTCCAGGGGGAGGACATCCGCATGCAGGAGATAATGAAACTGGCCCACCAGTTCCTGCAGAACTTCTGTGCAGGGAACCAACAGAACCAGGCCCTCCTTCACAAACACATCAATCTGTTCCTCAACCCTGGGGTGAGCTGCACCCGAAGGCTTCCAAAACCACATCACCATCATAACTGTGGACCTAGAAGCTTCTAACACTGAATACTAAGCAATGCTGTTTGCATGAGTAACTGGCCTCCTCCTCCTCCTTCTCTCTCAGATCCTGGAAGCGGTCACCATGCAGCACATCTTCATGAACAACTTCCAGCTGTGCAGTGAGATCAACGAGCGCGTGGTGCAGCACTTTGTCCACTGCATCGAGACCCACGGCAGAAACGTCCAGTACCTCAAGTTCCTCCAGACCATCGTCAAGGCCGAGAACAAGTTCATCAAGAAGTGTCAGGACATCGTCATGGCTGAGGTCACTTTCTGTCCCGCCAGAGCGGTCTCTCACTGCCCCTCCCCAACATTCTATTGCCCTGTCTATATCTAAATCAGATTAGTACAGTACTACTAACATTCTATTGCCCTGTCTATATCTAAATCAGATTAGTACAGTACTACTAACATTCTATTGCCCTGTCTATATCTAAATCAGATTAGTACAGTACTACTAACATTTGATCTTAGAATTCTGGGCTTCATGGTTGTACCTCTGCATATCCAATATACTGTAGGTTTTCATGTTCCTATTTACATGTACATTTAGTCAGTTAGCTGACACTCTTATCCAGAGCGACTTACAGTAAGTACAGGGACATTCTACCCGAGGCAAGTAGGGTGAAGCGCCATGCCCAAGGACACACCACGATTTGGCAATGACCAACAACCTTCTGATTAATAGCCCGACTCCTTAACCGCTCAGCCATCTGACCCCCGATTTCTCATATCCACACAAAACAATGCTTAATGCTGCCCCTCCCTGTCACCTACCCGTCTAGTTGGTGAACGCTGGCGAGGACGTTCTGGTCTTCTACAACGACCGCGCCTCCTTCCAGACCCTGGTCCAGATGATGAGGTCAGAGCGCGACCGCATGGACGAGAACAGCCCGCTCATGTACCACATCCACCTGGTGGAGCTGCTGGCGGTCTGCACTGAGGGCAAGAACGTCTACACCGAGATCAAGTGCAACTCCCTGCTGCCCCTGGACGACATCGTACGAGTGGTCACTCACGAGGACTGTATACCCGAGGTGAGAAGTTGTCATGATGGAGAGAACGAATCTTCTCTGTGGTTCCGGTGCTTTACATTGCACCCATGTGTCATGTATGGAGAAGGACCATGTCTTGTGAGTGATAACTCTGCATTACAACCCCACTCTGCCAGTACAAAGCCAGGAGATGGCTTCGAGTCTGCTTTATGCTCATCTCAGCAGGAGTTCACTTGCATAATGCGATTCTTTTTTCTTTTTTTTTTGCTATCACCTTTTCAGGTGAAGATCGCTTACATCAACTTCCTGAACCACTGCTATGTGGACACGGAGGTGGAGATGAAGGAGATCTACACCAGCAACCACATGTGGAAGCTCTTTGAAAACTTCCTTGTAGACATATGCAGGGTAAGGAGCATCGTCCGTCTTTATACGATAACAGAAGTGTGGGACATGTCAGAACTTGTTCTGGAACAGTTATTTGGATGTGTGCAGGTGTGCAACAACACGAGTGATCGCAAGCATGCTGACACCATCCTGGAGCGTTACGTGACTGAGACGGTCATGAGCATCGTGACCACCTTCTTCAGCTCCCCCTTCTCGGACCAGAGCACCAGTCTGCAGGTAAACATGGCGTCCCACAGCAGGGCCACCGACCCGCACGGCCCCTTTCACTCACTTCCAGACATCGCAAAACTGCGGGCCGGTGAAGCACATGGTTTTTGTGGCATAATCTGGTGCCATTGATCCCCACTCTCGTTAGTGACACTCCCTGCCCCCACTCATCACTCTGTGGCCAGTGCATCATCTCAATGACAGTAATCCATACCACCACTCACTGATACATTTGTAGTCTAATTTCACTGGTGGGGTGTGGGGCATAGGGGCGGTCTTCAAAGATCTACTTAGAACAGGGTCTATCCCAATGAGGATGTGGAAGGCCTGGTGTGTCCTGGGTAATGGATGAGGCCAGGCAGATGGTAGATAGTTCAGACACGTAGGTCCCCCATGACAGCTTATGTTACACCTCAAATGTGTTTTCCCTTCTCCCTCCCTATTCTTACTGAATGGGGCCTGGGACGTTGTCAACTCCTTATCCCCTGCCTATCTAGAACATAAGTCATCACGACCTCGCCTACGCTGGGTCCTCTGAGTATCATCATCGTATATCAGAAGGATTCCTCCTCTATGAGATATATAGTGCTATCTAAAAAAAAAAAAAATTTGCCTGTCCGTCTTTCAACCGATAATGTAAGGTCCTGAAGATCTTTAATTTTCTGTGTTTTAAGCTTCAGACTGTGTGGTACAGTACTTCTAAAGTCCCTTATAGTTTGTTTTAAGTGCCCTCCTCTTCTGAACATTTATTGAGGACATGTGACCAAGTGCTTGTGTGAACGCTAGTCATCAATTAGGTTTTCTTCTGTAAGTGTGTTATGATAATTTGTATATTTGTACTGCTTGTGTCCTCTGCAGCAGGCCTCAGTTTTGGGGAAAATCACAGAGGTATTTGTAACATGTTTACTGGAATGAGCAACTCAACATGACTGAGGCCTGCACATGGTTAGGCGCTAAAGTGTGTGTGTGTGTGTGTGTGTGTGTGTGTGTGTGTGTGTGTGTGTGTGTGTGTGTGTGTGTGTGTGTGTGTGTGTGTAAACATAGCCTTTCCTACCTGGGTGTCACACTTTCATATCACTTTCAATGTTGGTCAGCTCAAGGGTGCTGGCTGCTCTGAAAATGAGCTAGGATTTTATCCTGTTTGTTTAAGTTGCAGTAAGAATGTGAGTGGTTGTTCTCACTGTGGATAGATTTCTTTAATTTAATGTGTGTGCGTGCAATTGAATACGTGCTTAAGTGTACAGAATGTTTTTGGGGATGAAGGTGGGTGGGTAGGTGTTTCCAAAGGGACCACCATGTGTTGGTCTCGCGGTAGCACTCTCTGTGGAAGTGTGATGTCAAAATAGAACACCATCTTACTGAGCACGAAAAACACTTTCACAAATGTTCTCTCGTCTCCCACACTAATAATCCTAATAGGATGTTTGCTTTCTGTCCTCTCTCCTCTCCACCTGCGCCCTCAGACCAGACAGCCAGTGTTTGTGCAGCTCTTGCAGGCGGTGTTCAGGATATATCACTGTAACTGGCTGGTACCTGTTCAGAAGGGCTCGGTGGAGAGCTGTATCAAGGTGCTATCCGATGTTGGTAAGGACAAGACCAGACACTTTGGAGCCACCCTCCACCATAATGACAACACTACGATGGCTCATTATACCACACTAACAGACTGACGACACCAACAGCAGCCATTCAGCTGCATGAATTAAAGCACCTCAGAGAAGTAGATTATCCAAACAATGACTGCTTATGAGATACAAATAGCATTTAGTGTAATAAGAGGTTTATAGGCTTCAAGGCCAAGTGACGATGAAGTAGTGAATAGTATTGTGACTGAGGAAGTTGCTATGTTGTGTCCTGCAGCCAAAGGCAGAGCCATAGCTATCCCAGTGGACCTGGACAGCCAGGTGAACAACCTGTTTGTCAAGTCCAACAACATTGTCCAGAAGACGGCCATGAGCTGGAGGATGTCCGCCCGCAACGCGGCCCGCAGAGACTCCGTCCTCACCGCATCCCGAGACTACAGGAACATCATCGAGAGACTGCAGGTGGGAGAGAGAGCCTGTGTGTGTGTGTGTGTGTTTGGGGGGGTGGGGTGTAGGTGTGTTGACGGCCTCCCTCTCTGGCCCCTGCAGGACATCGTGTCGGCCCTGGAGGACCGCCTGCGGCCCCTGGTCCAGGCTGAGCTGTCGGTCCTTGTGGACGTGCTGCACCGGCCGGAGCTGCTCTTCCCGGAGAACACTGACTCACGCAGGAAGTGTGAGAGCGGAGGCTTCATCTGCAAGTCAGTTCCTGCTGCCTGTTGCTACTGTAATGGAAGCACATGCGTGTGCGATATGCACCGTCTCTCTCACGCGCACAAACACGCGGCACGTCATTTCCTCTTGTCCGTGTGTGTGTGTGTTTTTAGACTGATCAAGCACACCAAGCAGCTGCTGGAGGAGAACGAGGAGCGCCTGTGCATCAAGGTCCTGCAGACCCTCAGAGAGATGATGACCAAAGACCGTGGCTATGGAGAGAAGGTAGCCAAACAGACACTTGCTGTTCACATACACACTCACACACATACAGGGAGAGATTGAGAGACTGAGTGTAAGCCTGGAGTGAACTGGCAACACATTCTGGGTTCATACGTTGTTGGCCAAGCCTATAAGCACGTGTCTGAGGTCAGCCATAAACATGTAGCTCCACACACAACTGTAGTGTGCTGCTAAGTGCTCCAAGTTCAAACAACAGACCAATCTTAGTCTTAATGGACTTGCATGATCTTACTGGCATGTGTTTCTGTAATGTTGTCCTCTATTCTGCTTCCACCTCCACCCCTGTGTCCGCCCCCTTCTAACTCCTCACTCCTCTCTTCTCTTCTCTTCCAGCTCAGGGCCTTTGATGATGAGATGGATATGCCTGAGGTTGTCCCTCTTTCTTTCAATTTGATCTCCTTGTTTCTATCTCTGTTATTTAATTTCAGAATGTGCTTTACCTGTCCCTATAGTTGTGTGTGGTAGAAGCATTCTAGTTCTAGTGTTGCAGTGTGCAGGGGTGCAATGGTGCTGTCGGAACAAACGGGGTTTGAGCTGTAGTTTTGGTTCAGTTGCGCTTCTCTCTTTGTCTCTCTCTGTCTCGCACACCGTTCCTCTCTCTTATCTACACCTGCTCTTTCTTCCTACCATCAAAATCAGTAATATGAAAGGAAAGTTAGTGTGTGTGTGTGTTACATCAGCCCCGGTGAGTCACATGTAAGCAGGGCAGGTTGCCAGTATCCATGCTCTGTGTCTGTAAGGGCTGTGCTGGTCAGTGAGTGATGATGTCTGCTCTAATACGCACACCTCCCCAACCTGAGAGACCGGATGGCCTCAGTCTGGAGAGAATGAGGATGCAGATCATTGACGTGTGACAAGAATACCGATACTAATTTTTCCTGATTTCATGTCCATGAAGTCTTTTTAAAGTACTCTGTACTCTTCTTTCCATAATGAGCAGAGTTTCTGCTCGTTTCCCGGGGTAACCCGAGAAAGCCAGTAGGGGGCACTGTAACAGTGTGTGCGTGTGCTTGTCAGTGTGTGTGTGTGTGTACCGGGTTGTGGCAGGCAGTGAAGCCGTGTCCTAGTTTTCCTTGCCTGCGAGCTGCACGATTCCTGGGCCCCTGCCAGCTCCGGGCCGTGGTTACATAAGAGTCAGGCTGGGTTTTTTCCTGGAACTCAGCCCCTCCACTGATGTGTGACCTTCAACAGTAATTGCCAATAAAAGTGTGTAGGAGCTGTTTACCCAGAGATACTGGCTGTGCCTTCACTGGGGAGGGGGCAGGGTGGGGTGCTGAAGAAGGGGTGCTAGGTGGGTGGTGTGTGTGAGAGTGTAGGTGTGTGTGTTTGTGTGTGCGCGTATGTGAGCATCGTGTGTGTGTGTTTGACAGCATGGTTGTAATAAAGCGGGGGTAGAGGGGTGGGGTTCATGTGTGTGTGTTTGTTGGTGTCTGATTGTGTATGTGTGTTGAAATGTTTACGTGTGTCTGTGCGGTTGTGTGTGGATGTGTTTGTGGATGATGTGCCTGTTCAGAGCCCTGCAGGTAGCCCAGCTCTGATGTAACAATTATGGCAGGAGGAAGGAAGCAGGAACCTCACCCACTCTCTCCCGTTTATATCATTCCTTCTCTCTCTCTCTCTCTCTCTCTCTCTCTCTCTCTCTCTCTCTCTCTGTCTCTCTGTCTCTCTGTCTCTCTCTCTCTCTTTCATCTCTGTCCCTCTCTCTTACTCTCTGCCAATTTCTCCCTCTGTTTCTCTTTTTCTTCCTCTCTCCCACCACCTTTGAATGTCATGACATGAAACAAAATTCCTCTCTTCATTGAGGTTTCTCGTTGTCTCTCTCCCAACCAGTGAAGACAGACTGGTGTGTGGTCCGTGGACAGAAACCCACAGCTGAGCTGGGGACAGCCTGTCAGTCCTCTCTGTCTGCATACGTCCACAGTAGCACAGTGCTCTGGAGCAGGAAGACTGGGTGGAACTGGGGATCTAGGTCACCTACAAAACACAACATGATCAACTAGCTATAAAACATGTTCAACTACAATCTAGTGCATTGATCCACTGTATTTGATCATATAGTTATGGAGCTACGTACTAGCATGCCTGTTATACAGTTTGCCATGAGGCTCGCACCATGTGGACAGTGATAGATGAGATTGAGGGCTGCAGACATTCTTTGCCGGAGCTTGATGTCAGACGTGTGATTTATTTGGACCCTCTGAGGTCAGTGTTGCCTCTCTCTCAGCAGTGTGAGACAGGGGAGTTTATACGACTCTATACTACTTCACAGGCTTGCAATGTACTTCTCACGTTCTCAACTGAGTTCCAGGGATGGTGTCTGGGGACCTTTGGACCATCATTGATGAACAGACTTTGAACAATTGTTGCTAATTTCCTGATTCATTTCCTAAGACAAGCAATTGGTTGGACAAAGCATGCTGGACTTCCCCTCATATCTTCTCAGTTTCTTATCTTGAACTTACCAGACTGTTCCTCAGTCCAGTTGTAGGGGTGAACTGGAGACTTTACAGGTCTGAGGAGGAGAGAAGTAGGGTCAAATTCAGTCAAAATGACAGAGAAGCACAGTATAACTAGCCTCCTTAACGTCTTTATGGCCTCGGACAGAACAGGCTGGTGAACCCCAGGATCTGTTTCAGTCACAAATGGTCTAAACATGAGTCAGCCAACGCCTGCTAAAACACAAACACATGCACCAACATAGCACTCTGAAGAAGAAAAACACCTAAAGAGGTTTTAGTGTGCTCGTGCTTGCCTGTTTCCTCTGCCGTAGAGTGTCTTAGAGGTGTCTGAGCAGGGGCTTGCCACGGGGACATTCCAGCTGAGTGGAACAGTTACTAGGCGGATGTGGTGACGGTCAGGGGTTCCTCTGCGGTGGCTGTGGTCAGACTGTGGGCGGCAAGGAGCACGGATCTGCTCCGATCCGCGGCCTTTCTAAAGGCAGCTGGCTGGGTTTGATGTGGTGGGTGGCTTTGAGGGGGGGGGGGGGGGGGGGGGGGGGGGGGGCTGGTTTGGCCTCTTCAAGCTTTCTGGCTGACTGACACAGACAACTCCTTTAGACCTGTCAGTGGTGTTTGCTGTACCACACACACAGGGCACACACTCTACAGAGTGCAGTCTACTTGGACAGGGACACCTCTGGACCGTCTTTGATATGTACTCCAGCATATTAGATTGGAAATGACTGTTAAAGTGCAGATTGTTTGTAAAAGGGCTGTAGCTCCTACATGGTTTATGGTTTATGATCCTCAAAGCTGACAGTATGTACTTTAGCCTATAGTAATTGTTTCCTCCAAATCCAATATCCATTTAAAGTCAAAATACTTATGGACTGCACTGCACATAATTGCTGCTTAGTGATCCAGAAGATTTGTTTGTAATGAGTTTCTTTGTTGGAGAGCACTATGGCACCTCAAACCTCTATCCGTTTCAGACCCTCTAGTCTACTGTACTGTATTCTGACTCTGACTGTGGCACAGAGAGACCCAGATTCCTGTGTGTCATGTTGGCAGAGCTGGTGTTTATTCTGGTATCCCTCCCTCTCTCTCTCTCGCTCTCCATCTCTGTATTGTGTAGGTGACAGATGGGCCCTCTAATCTCCTGTGTGCCACTGTTTTGGTGGCCATTATGTAACCCCCCCCCCCTTACTGGTCCTGTTTATGTAATGAACAGGATTTCAATGGAGTGTAGCTTCCAGGCTGTGCCAGACTGTGCTGTGCTTGGCACAGTTTACAGGAACTCAGACAGGATAGTTGGTACTGGGTTTCAGGGAAATGTTGTTTATTACTTAGCAGAAGTGAAAAGTGAACTGCAGTCTCAACATTCTGATCAAAGGACTAGGAATCAGGGGGAAATACTTAGTTAGGCAATGGAATAGTAACTGAGCATGTCATTTGTCTCTGCTAGTAAGCAGGCTCATATCCTGTAACTTCACCCTTCACTTCCTGGTTGATAGTCACGACCACTAAACCTTCCCACCTCTTTTTTACTTTCACCTCCCCCTGGAATGACCCAGGTCTAACCCCTGGTGAAAGGCATGGCATTGCTTACAACAGCTTCCACTTTGCATGCTTAAATCCTATGATTCATAGAGGAATATATTTCTTGTCAATATCAACTCTGTGTGTATGGACATTGTTAATTCCATGTTGCATGATGACTAACCCTGTGATTGTGTGTGTTGGCCCGCTGGCTTGGCTGTGCTAACCTTCCTCACTGCACCCAGGAGCTGGATCAGAACCAGCCCCAGAAGCTGCTGGAGGACCAGAGGAGGGTAGGTACTGATCTCAGCACCACCAGAACCAGAAGCCCCTCTCACCCTAACTTCAACACTGACGGCTGGGCCTGCACACTTCATCAACTTCAACAACCGTAGAGATTAGTTCAGACATCTCAGCCCCAAACTTTGCTTCAAATTATACTTGGTAATGCTTCACCAAGATAAGGAAAACAATTTTTTTACGCTAAACCTAATCTGACTCTTTATCCGTTAACCTAATTTGAGAGGAAATTCCCTCAAAGCTGAGTTGAAATGATACAGTTGTACTTCACCAACTGCATGAAGCACAGCCGGATCATCAGGGCGGTGGAGGTGAGGGAGGAGAGACTACAGTACCTGACTTGGAGCCAGTGTAGGTGGAGAACATGTTTCTGTTTCCTCTGAGCTGCCTGTCCTCAGCATGAGGCTCTCTAACAGCCTCCACCTTCACAGCTCAGACCAGCTGCTGTCTCAAGGGGGGAAACAGGGACCCAAGTCAAGGATGTGCTCTCCTGTTCAGGTCTTCAGTGCTTATCCTCACACTCAGGACTGCTGTTCGGCCCACTGTCAGTGAAAGCCTGAAGTACCCGTCTCTCCCTCTCTATCTGGGACAAGGCAGCCCTGTTACTATCAACATGTAACCATAGGAACAAGACTTGCATAACGTCTCCTTCATTCTCTTTCTTCAAGTCCCACCCTGCCACTTCCTTCACTTTTTACAATTGGTCTGTCAGGTAACTGTGGGCCATCGTTGTTGTTATGGCAATGGCTGTGTCGTGCTGACACCCCTGCGTCAGAGGATGAGTCACATCGTGGGAGGGGTGGTCACAGGTGGATCAGTCTTAAAACAGGACCTCAACTCCTACATAGAGACGAGCGTCACAGCTGTCTTGTGTGAGTGTTATATCTGAGACTGTCTTGTTAGACGGACTTTCATACTTTACAGTATGATACTTCACTTTAAATCCATGCATTGCAAAACATAATGACTCTGAACAGTGCGATTCCATTCAAAGGGGTATTCTTACCTCATGCCTCGGCCTTTACAGGAAGTGACATCGACAAACCAAGTGACATGGTTCTTCCCCTCGCCCTCTCCTCTGTCTGGCATCATGACAGCCAAGACCTCTCTCTCCTTTTTCTCTGAAGGGCGAGGCACTACGGCAGATTCTGGTGAATCGTTACTATGGCAACTTCCGGAGTGGGGGTGGGCGGAGGGACAGCCTCACTGCCTTCAGCAACGGACCCCTGATCCCTGTAGGACCTGGAAAGAGCCAATCAGGTGAGGGGAATCTGCTGTTGTCAGGGTGCGGTATGGTTTGCTGTTTATTGGATTCCATGTTGTCAACCTCCTTTCTGTCTCTCTGACCGTTGGGTTTTATATGATGGTTCATACTTGGGGGAGCAAGGCCACAGAAGTATAACCTGTTGAGCTGACTACTTCACACTATCATAACTCAATCTAGTCAATAGTACTTGATCATGTTGATACGCTTTGGCCTGTGGATCATCATGTCACAACGTGACAAGGAAAGAGAAATCCTGAGAGGAGCTAGCCCCCATTCTAGTATGGGGAACCCCAGTATCAAACCTCCACCATCTTAGTGACATCAGACCCTGCTCTGTCCCCTGCTGTTCAGCCTCCAGCAGCAGCACATTCCCCTTCTGCTGTCTGGGACTGTGTCCCGGGGTCGGGTCCACCGCAGCCTGGTCTCTACGCATGTGTGTCCAGATCATCCTTCTGCTGTTCTATGTTAACTAAGCAGGTCCAGTATCTGAGGAGGCCCTGAGAGGGGGAGAGCACCCAGTGGGCTGGCTCTCCTCCAGTCCCTGCCACCGCACCACAGCTGTTAGCAGACAGGAGATAAGGCCTTCACACTCACCCCTGTCTGCTATTAGGAGGGAAAACACTGACCCAGCTCACCTAGCCATAATGCTTTCATCACCAGAAATAAAAAGGCGTCTGTTTAGAAATATATCTGAAAACAATGTGTTAGATTCTGTTTGTAAGCTTTTTATTTGATTTGAACACAAATAAAGTTCAAGTATGTGTGTTTAATGCCTTATTTTCATAGTATTTTGATGAACAGGAGTCTAGGGAGTTTGAAGTGCAGTGATAACATATTGACCCAGTAACCAGCTTATATGTGGGAACAGGAGTCATGTGGGCCAGATGGCCATGTAGCTGTTACCATGTAGTTTCCCATTCAGCGTTGTTGCCACATTGCACAAAAAACAGACGGAGACTGAATATTCATGTGTGTGGTGTAATCATGTTCGTCAATACACATTTTTCTATTGGTTCTCATGCCAAATAAAGTGCGGTACAGTTGGAGCACTATGGCTGGTCCTGGGAAGGGTTAGGGTTCACTTTCACGTGCACCAGCACTGACTCTGCCTGGCCCGCTGCCAGACCACAGGAAGTCTCCCCCTTCCCTCTCCATTTCTAGCGGTTGCTAGGTGATGGGCTGCTACTTCCTGTGTAAGCAGCCTCATGCTGCACCTGTTGAAGTCCTGTCCTAGAGCTTGTCTTACCCTGAGAACTGTCTGCATGGCCCTATGCAGGCCTACATGCAACACACAACTAGCCCATGCTGGTTCAGATGAGAATGTGACTAAGGGGCTTAACACTACACTATATAAATGATGTACTGCAAATAGCAATCCATATACCTTAAATTATTCTTGCAATGGCCATATGAAGGTGCCTTCACCCCAGGTTTGGGTGGTCCGGGGGCGCTGAGTCGGGGCGAGATGAGCCTGGCAGAGGTACAGTGTCACCTGGACAAGGAAGGCGCATCCGACCTTGTCATCGACCTCATCATGAACACCACCAGCGACCGTGTCTTCCAGGAGAGCATCCTATTGGCCATCGCCCTGCTGGAAGGTGGCAACACCACCATCCAGGTCAGTCACACCCACCTATCAGTGTGTGTGTGTGTGTGTGTGTTTGTGTCTTTCTGATAGTGCTCTTCTACAGTAGGGCAGCATATGATGGTGATGGCAGAATTGATTCATATGTATGTGGTGTGTGTAGGTGTGCAGGCCACTCCATCAACACACCACTATCATCACCTCTCCTCTGCTTTCAGTTTCCCATCATCATTTATAGACGGCCTTGATAAATCGTTGCTTTGGCAACCAACATTGACGTAGGCCAGTGGCTTACCCCTCTGAAGGATGGGAAAGGAAAATGGTCTCTAAGTGTGTGTCAGTGCATATTTGTGTGTGCATGCCTGTTTTCCTGTGCGCTCTCTTTCTGTTTTTCTTTGCCTAGCTGCACATAATTTCTTTTCTTGTCTGCCCCACTGTATAACTACCTGCCTGTCTGCCTGTCTACCCGTCTATCTGTCTCTCTACCCGCCTGTGTACCTGTCTGTCTGCCCGTCTACCCTCCTGTCCACTCGTCTGTCTGCCTCTGTACTCGTCTGTCTGCCTGTCTACCTTTCTGTCTGCCTGTCTACCCTCCTGTCTACTCGTCTGTCTGCCTGTCTACCTATCTGTCTGCCTGTCTACCCTCCTGTCTACTCGTCTGTCTCCCTGTCTACCTATCTGTCTGCCTGTCTACTCGTCTGTCTGCCTGTCTACCCATCTGTCTACGCTGTTGCATAAGAAGGCAGCTTGTATAATCAGATTAGAGTGAAGAAGGCGCTGTAGCGTAGATAATGCCCTGGCTTCCCACAGCTAGCTGGGCTGCCTCTGCTGCAGAGCCCTGTCACGTGACCTGCTCGTGTTACATAAGGACTGTGTGAATGAACAATGAGGAATGTCTCAAGCTCCAAAACATTCCTGCCTCCTTCTCCTCTCCTCTGCTCCCTTTTCCTCCCTTTCTCCCTCTCCCTCTCTCCCAGCTCAAACTGGGTCATGGTGGCCTCCGGAACTGGGGCAGTGGGGAGACAGGGTGAGGGAGACAGGGTGAGGGAGACAGGGTGAGGGAGAAAGAGGGAGGAGGAAGAGTGTGGCGTAAGAGGAGGGGAACTTGGAGAGAAATTGGAGCTTCCTCTCTGACACAATTTGTTCTGGAAAGAATGCTTAGAGTTAAGTTTTCTCAGTAAGAGAACCAAACTTTACTATAAATTAAGAACATAATTCTTGAGGACCACACAGACCAGTTCAAAAGTTTTTAATACTTATATATTTGTTTTCTGGTCCTGTCATGTAAAACTTAACAAAAGCACAGTTACAGTAGTTCAAAAATAGAGAGAGAGAGATGCAGAGACATAGAACATAGTGAGGTGGCTTCTGTCCGTGTCCCCCTCAGCTTGATGTCGAGGTGTGCACCTGTTTTGCGTTGGTGCACTCACGTAACATAGTTAACCATTAGCTCATGACCTCCATACTGGCCACAAATAAAACATGACACACACATACACACACACACACAAACACACACTGCTGTAACAGAGGCGAGTGTTCCTGCCTGCTTCCTGCTCCAGCCATCCTTGGAAGAGTCCAACTGGCTATAAATCAAGTTGTGACATGGCAACTCGTGACATTCTCTCTGGTCACACATCAGCATGGAAGCAGCCGTCGTGCTGCTCTCCGCTCTCAGAGCCTGACACTGGCCACACCAGGGAAGGCTGATTGGGGCCGGTAACAGTGTGGTGGCGGGTGAGCTGGAGCGGAGCAGTGTTGAGAGCAGAGAATCGTCTCTCCTGAGGACCGGCCTCTGACTAGACTGGAAAGTAGTTAAGACACAGTGTCAGGGGAGGCGACGTCTGGAGGTCAGATTGACTTGAGAGTTCTGGTGATGTAAGTGCTAGGGAGAGAGAGAGCGGAGGGCTGACTCCCAGAGAACCATGGTAGGAAAGAAGAAGAAGGCAATAGAAGGGAAAAGATGGCTGAAACTTAGTATGGTCTGAAATGTGGCACTGCCTGACGAAACCAAATGAGAGCCAGGGAGGGAGGCTCCTTGGGTATAAATAGCTGTTATATAACATCCCTTTGTTGATGCCAAGTAGCGAAACGGAAGGAGAGAAGGGAAAGCGCTGTGACCTTGTTTTTTCACCCCCGCCCCTCCTCACCCGCTCCCTCGCTCATTCCACTAGGGGGTTGTCTCCATGGATACAGACAGGCTCTCTGTTTACCCAACACTGCAGGGGGGGCTGGGACCGCTGTCCCGCGCTCCTCTGTCCTCCACTTGCACTCTTTCTCTCTCTCCGTTTCTCTCTCATCTTTTTCTCTCGGTCCCACCATCACTTTACGGTCTAGTCTCCACTCCGTCCCGTGTGGCTTCATTCCCAGCATCACATCCCTCCTGCCCTCCAGCTGGAGGTGCCATCCAAACACAGACGTCCATGAAGCTGACTTCCTGTAGAGTGGAGACCCTGTTGGAGACGCTAAACTACACTCCCCTCCTCTGCATCATGAGGGCCTCACATGACCTAGGCCAGGCTTGTGAAGCTACTAGACATATTGACACGTCAGTGCCATGTGCAGTATTTTGTATGTCATAGTTAGTCAAGTTGTTGGTGCAAGTACATGCTATGTGCTATACATTAGCAGCGCAGGAGTCTGTGCCCAGAATGTCCCTGGTGACTCCAGTTAGAGCTTATTTCCTGGATGACGCACCCACGCTCACACACCAAGCCACACCGCTTTGAAGGCTCAGTGCCCCGGCCTCGTGTTACCAAGTCTGGTCCTCGACCAGCAGCCCTGCCAACCCCTGCACCTGGAGCCTATCGCAGCCCTAATCGGCAGCTTAGTCCAGGGAGTACTGTGGGTTTAGCGCTGGGGCACTCCTGGTGGTGAGCCCCCTGAAGGCAGAGAAGCAGGTAGGGAGGGGAACATAGACGTGATTACATAAGAAAAAAGTGGTGTGGTTGGGTCTATTCCAGTGTTAGAGAGAGAGCTCTAATGATGTGTGTGTGTGTGTGTGTGGGGGCGCGTGTGTTTACTAATATAGTGTAATTTACCGTTGTTCATTATAAACGGAAGCTAACCTTATATCCCCGTGTGTGTATGTGTGTGCACATGCAACAACATATGTGCATGGGCATGTTACTGTATGGTGTCCATGTGTACCAGTGTCCGTGTGTATCAGTGTGTATATGTGTTGTGTTTGTGCTGGGCATGTATGAGTCTCTGTGTGTGTGTGTTTGTGTGTGTGTGTTATGTAAGCGACGCAGTTCTCCACGGGTGGAGGAATGGAGCATGGTGTAGGGGGGAGGGAGGGGGAGCTGTGAAGAGCACTTGTCTCTGGTTGGATCAGTCTAATCGGTGTGTATGTGTTATCCTGGCCCCCAGCCCTGTGCGCCCCCCCCCCCCCCCTTCAGATCCCAGCATCCCACCCACACATAAGCTGTCTAACAGAGGACAGGGTTACGTGAGCAGAGAGAGAGAGAAAGAGAGAGAGAGCTTTGCATTGCATCGCAGCCCCCCCCCTTCTCTGTGATAGCCCTCCCTGCAGTGGGTTGTGAGTGGGATGCCAGCGGTGCAGTTAATCCCCCCCTCCTGCACCACCATCCAACTTCAGTTTATTTATTACAAGTGAGTCTCATTGGCATCCCCCCCCCCCACACACACACACACACACACACTGTCTCACACTCCACCCTTTCTTGTCTCCTCATCTCATCCCCGCTGATGGCAGAATGTGTACGTGCGAGAGAGCTGCCGCTCAGTGGTGCCTGAGGAGGGCGGGGCTGCCAAGGGGCTCTGGAATCTACTGGTGGGGGGGGCGGGTGGGGGGGGAGGGTGAGCACAAGCACACAACTATGTCATTGTTTGGCAGAATCCAGTAGAGGGAAAGAGAGGCTAACTCTGAAGGCACTGTGTTGTGCTACTGGATTCCGTGCACACACGCTGTGCGTTAGCGTACGTGTGTACATGTGCTGTGACTGTGTCCCTCTGTTTGGTTCCTGGTTTGTGATCACCTTCCAGTGTTGTCAGCCCAGTCTTATGAGAGCCAAGGTCCAACAGTGTTTAAGTAGGGGGCGTGGTGCTGCTCATTCATTTTTGGCGAGTGAATGGTAGCCGCTCTGTCCCACGCTAGGCTAGATTATCAAGGTTCCCGTCTAACCTGGATACATTGCTGGTTATGCAACAGGCTTTCAGACCTGCCCTAGATATTAGCTGATAAGTCTGTCTTGTTTTCCCTTATCATTCTCTCACTCCCTCTCTTTCTTTTTCTCACAATTTCTCTCTCTCTCTGTCCCCTTCTTCCTCCCTCACTCCCTCTCTTCTTCTATCTGTGAAAATAGGCCAGCCTTCTCCCTCCTCTCTCTCTCTCACGCTTGTTTTTCACCTCTGGTGTGACAGGACTCGTTTTGCGAATGTGTCTATTGGGAGAGAGAGGGAGGGGGAAAGAGAGAAAGAGAGAAGGAGGGAGAGAGGGAGCGAGGTAGATAAAGAGAGGGAGAGAGAGGGAAAAGCCTCTTGTAGTAGGCATCAGAGAGTAGATAGCAACTCTTACATAATCAAAACATGGGGCCTTGAGGTAAATGGGACAAGCAGGTTCCATGGCAACCTCTTAGGGTTTAGAAAGTACTCTAATTTATCCTGACCCTGTTCAGATGAGGACAGCCATAACACTCACCACGAAAACATGTCCCACATGTTGAGTTAGTGTGTGTGTGTGTCTTTCTCTTTTGGTGTTTTTGTTTTCAAACTATGGTAATGGTGACCTCATAGAGAACAGATCAAAGAAAAGAGCCCTTGTCATTGTCCCTGCTTGCAGAGTCAGAGCTGGTGAACAATACGGCCTGTATGTCTTCTATCCCAAGTCAAGTGTGCAGATGACACAAAATGTATCAGATGACTGTATTGGTAACTTGAGGTCATCTGCATGGTGATTCTCAAAGGATTGTTTAAACATTAACTGGCCTGTATTTACCTGTTGAAACAAACGGATTCCTCGAAATGAATGTAATAGGAAGTTAAAGGAAAATGAAGAACTACTTTTGTCCATACTTTTTAATGACAAAACAGAAGGTTTTATTGTAGCTTTCCTGTTCTGTTTGATATTAATTGACTGGCCTGTGCTCTTGGGGTTTGCTCTCCTCTTCTTCCAGCGTTCGTTTTTCTGTCGTCTGACAGAGGACAAGAAATCTGAGAAGTTCTTCCGGGTGTTCTATGACCGTATGAAACTGGCCCAGCTGGAAATCAAGGCCACCGTCACCGTCAACACCAGCGACTTGGGTAACAGGAAGAAGGATGATGATGCCCAGGATAAAGACTTGCCCGTACGCAAAAAAGGTCAGCAGTCTACCCTAAACCTGTCTGTGGTATTTGCGTACGGTCATGTAACTTCCTGGTTATGAACCAATGAACAGGCATGGGTCAAATCCAAATCAACACAATGACTTCAGCTCAAGATGTTGTTGGTTGGTTTGGCGAGGAAGAGATCTATCATGCCAGTTAACCAATTGAGTTGTCTTCAAACACAACTTACAAGCAGCCAAAGACTCCGCCGTGGTGGTGACGGAGGACGTGAGGGGGCAGCTGCTGGAGGCCTCCTCCGCTACCAAGAAGGCCTTCAACTCGTACCGGCGCGAGGCTGACCCCGAAGACCACTTCTCAGCAGCCGACGGCCAACTCACCGCCGGCGACAAGACCCAGGACGAGGGCGAGATGAGCTTCATCATCATCATCATGCAGCCCATCCTGCGCTTCCTCCAGCTGCTCTGTGAGAACCATAACCGTGACCTGCAGGTCAGACCTTACACCTACAGGGGGAACCCTTACTAATTACACTGAACATGAAGAGTCATAGAAAGAGTCATAGAAATGCCCTCCAACTGGTGTAGCTGGTGGCATCTACATATGGTTCTAGTTGTGTGTGTGCGTGCGTGTGTATTTGTGCGTGCTTGCCACTGAGCTAGTGGTTGGCTTTAGATTCAAATGAAATGACACCATGCAGTAAATCATGTGCATCACAGTGTAAGAGGTGAGGGCACTCTGGGTTGCACTGTCCTCAGCCATCTGACAACTTCTCACAACCATTCCATTCCCCTGCTCTCGTTCACCCAGTCTGACACTGGCAAACTGGTCTCTCTCTTACACATTCAAACTGGGACAGAGAGGGATCTCAAATGACTCATTTCAGTACAAATTGTTCCTACCATATAGAATAGTGTTATTGAAGTCAGAACACAATTTTAAAAATAGCCCACACAGTATTGACTTTCTTCATTTTTGTGTACTTACATATTTATATATTTACTAACTGACTTACAGACAGACAAACCATTCAAATCTTTTCATTCCTCTCGTTCAGAACTTTTTGCGTTGTCAAAACAACAAGAACAACTATAACCTGGTGTGTGAGACGCTGCAGTTCCTGGACTGCATCTGTGGCAGCACCACAGGGGGCCTGGGCCTGCTGGGGCTCTACATCAACGACAAGAACGTGGCCCTCATCAACCAGACTGTGGAGAGCCTGACTGAGTACTGCCAAGGGCCCTGCCACGAGAACCAGGTAGGCACAGCTTGGGCATCGGTCAGTAGAATGACCACGTCACCCTGTCCTCCAGCCCAGTAGGACTACACAAGTGAAAACCCATTTGACTGTCAACTTGACATGTTTCTAGAACTGCATTGCCACCCATGAGTCCAATGGGATTGACATCATCATCGCCCTGATCCTGAATGACATCAACCCTCTTGGAAAGAAGAGAATGGACCTGGTCCTGGAGCTCAAGGTGAGGGCTGGGCTGGGGCCGGGGCTGGGGCTGGGGCCGGGGCCGGGGCTGGGGCTGGGGCTGGGGCCGGGGCATGCCATGGGATTGGTTTGGAAGCTGGTTGTTAGGCTTGGGGGCTGAGGGCTGATATTGAGTTGGTTGGGAGCTAGATGAGATGTGGTATAAAGTACCTAAGGCTAAGACTTGGACCATGTTTGGGGTAGGGGCTGAGATCAGGGGCTGAGATCAGGGGCTTAGATCAGGGGCTGAGATCAGGGGCTTCACACTGGGTACCCATGGCTACTCTATACTGGGGCGGAATTTCAAAAACAGTGTGCTGCTGCTGTGAAAACTGGACAAGTCATTCATCTTTACTGAGCTAGCAACTTTCCTGCCAAACCAAATATCTGCATTTTCCGCTAGCACCGGGGATTGGGCCTGTTTACTTTGGAAGGAAAAACAGAAAGCGCTTAAAAATATTTTATCTTCATGTCTGAGGTACCTCATGACTAAGACATGATGAATACTCCCTCTCTTCCTGCCCCCCCCCACACCATGTTTCTCTCTGTATGTCTGTCTGTCTGTCTGTCTGTCTGTCTGTCTGTCTGTCTGTCTGTCTGTCTGTCTGTCTGTCTCTCTCTCTCTCTCTCTCTCTCTCTCTCTCTCTCTCTCTCTCTCTCTCTCTCTCTCTCTCTCTCTCTCTCTCTTTGTCTCTCTATCTATCTATCTCTCTCTCTCTGTGTGTCTGTCTCTCTCTCTCTGTGTCCGTCTCTCTCTGTCTGTGTGTCTGTCTCTCTCACTCCTTCTCTTACTCCTTCTCTCTCTCTCTGTTGTTACCGCTCTCTTAGAACAATGCCTCCAAGCTGCTCCTGGCTATCATGGAGAGCCGACATGACAGTGAGAACGCTGAGAGGATTCTCTACAACATGAGGCCCAAGGAGCTGGTGAGAAGCTACTGTCTCAGCGTATCTGTGCAGAGCTCCTTGTGTACCACCTAATACACTCCAGAAGCCCAATAATGACCCGTTTCTTATCTGTCCTTCTTTTAGTTTTTTCTCAGTCCCCTCTAAAATCATGCCGTGTTATAATGATATGGGGTTGCAGGTGGAGGTTATAAAAAAGGCCTACCTCCAAGGCGAGGTGGAGTTTGAAGACCCTGAGGAGGAGGAGGAGATTGGGGAGGAGGAGGAACACGATGCCGCCTCCCCCAGGAACGTGGGACACAACATCTACATTTTGGCCCATCAGGTTGGCTTAAAGGGACTGTATCAAGGACGGTTCACCCAAATATGTGTCTTATTTTCCTTTGAGTGCTTTCAGCCTCCTGTTCTCTGCCCTTGGTCATGTAGCTGGCACGTCACAACAAGGAACTGCAGGTGATGCTGAAGCCAGGAAGCTCTGAGGGAGACGAGGCCTTGGAGTACTATGCCAAACACACCGCCCAGATAGAGGTCAGGACACCACTTTGCAATAAAAATGTTGGGCCTCTCAAATCTTTATTGAACATAATGACCTTTCTACCTGCCCTCAACCGAACAGAAGACCTTGTGCTAGCCTGGAGCCGAAGTAGCTAGTCTAGTGTTGTGACTTGACTCTCCTATTACGCCTCATGACTTAACCCTGTGGTGCCATGTGAGGCCCACAGCCCTGGAGGTGACTGTGTGTCACTGGTACCCCTGTATGTCCCCCTTCAGATAGTGCGCCATGATCGCACCATGGAGGAGATTGTTTTCCCAGTACCCAATATATGCGAGTTCCTGACCCGCGAATCCAAGCTGCGAATATACTACACCACAGAGAGAGATGAGCAGGGTAGCAAGATCAACGACTTCTTCCTCAGGGCAGAGGACCTCTTCAACGAGATGAACTGGCAGAAGAAACTCAGAGGTAGATCGTGGCTCTGTTATATATTCATGTACGTAGAAAAAAGAGAGGATTCTACTACCTTTTGACTGAAATAGAAGATATGTGTAAACATTGTTTAGCAGCTACAAAGTGGTTTGACTTACTAGCTATGTCATGGTATTAAACTGGACTCTTTACTTTACTGAAATATATATCTGGCTATATATATATATATATATATTATACTGATATAATGTATATCAGGCTGTGTATGCTTGTGCTTGTGGTCTTTGCATGTTTGTGTTTTGGCCCTATTACGTGATTTGATGTGTTTCCACTGTCAGTATGCAGGGGCTTTCCACATCCTTTGAACCGTGAAGCATCTATATCTTTATGAATCAGAACTGAGAACTATGGCATACTTACACACTCACACGTACACACACACACGCACCACATCCACACAGACAAACACATGCCCACACACGTACACACTTCATGTTGCAGTCAAAGTCAAAAAAGTCCCTTAGTCTGTTTCCTCTTTCCCTATAAAACAAGAGTGAAACAGACGTGACCTGAGAATAGCTCCAGTGAGCAGGCCTTGGTGTCAGCTGTGGGTTGGCTTAGAGGGAGGGAGAGGAACTACAGTGAAGACAAGGTCACAGTGAACTAACCTAAGGTCCTAGTCATGTCCTCTGTTTCATCCTGTTCCCTGATGAGGCACTAGTATCAAAGCTTCTTGTAAAGAGTGCTGTTGTACTGGTCATTAACAATACAAAACCATGGTATTACTAGCTGTATAAGTAATATATTATTGACCTCACAACAAGAAGGATTTCATTTTACTAAGACAATAGTTCAACCATCTGTCTTCCTCCCCCCCTCCTCCCTGCCCCCCTCCTCCCCCCAGCCCAGCCTGTGTTGTACTGGTGCTCCCGCAACATGTCCCTGTGGAGCAACGTGTCGTTCAATCTGGCCGTACTCATGAACCTGCTGGTGGCCTTCTTCTACCCTCTGGAGGGCATCAGAGAAGGTCAGTCACCCTAACCCAACTCCTCAACCCAGTCCCAAAACTTGAACCTCTGACCCATGACCGTGAATAGAAAATGAACAACTTCTAGGTTTACTCATATATGATTTAGTATTTTTAAGGACTTTTCTTACACATTTTCATATATATCTGTATATTTCACAACACCTTGCAAAGAATCTGTATGATTATCTTGGGGTTATGAGTGCTGGTATTTATGAGAGTGACATTTCTCATGTTGACTTTGGAGATCATATCTCTATCTCACTACATCTAAGGAGTCTGTGCATGTCTGTGGCTCGGTTATCCTGGGAACTGGGCATTGTATGAAGTTAAAATTTGCCAAGTGTGTTGCTCAGGAACCGAGGATGTGCAGAAGTAGTTTGGATGAGCCATTTGCAACAAACTATTATACATATTCAGTATATATGCAGCTATGTTGCACTGTTCTGTGTGTGTGTGCATCTGTACATGGGAAGAAAGTGACAGTGTGCATACCTCTGGCGTGGTTCTAAAAGCATGAAGATGTCTTAGGGATCCTGACCTGTGCTCCCCTCCCATCCTGTCCTGAAGCAGGAGGGATGGAAATGAGATAAGAGCAGAGGAACTGGGGCCGTTTTTCCTGCCGCCGCTTGATGAGCAGCAGGTCGAAGCCACGAAGCTAAAACGCACGACACCACTTGTGGACAAAACAAGAGACAGATGTTGATGCAAATTCTTTTCTGATCCTTCACACGCATCAGACATGTCCCCCAGAAGCGTACCTCCGTAGGGGGCCCGTGTGCCTCATCAATCTTTCAACGGGGGTATTTTTAGAGGCAGCTCTGTTATGTAAGTGGCACTTGTCATGTGACCTCCACAGAGATGGTTGGAGGATTGAGGAGGAAGGAGGAAGGAGGGGCAGTTATCTCTCCCTCAACCACAACGGCCTTCCTCCCCTTGCCACTGACCCATTTTCTCCTCTGTATCGTTTCATCTTTCATCTTACCTTGATCACTTTTTCTTTATCCAAGTCCTGTTCTCCCCTTGCCCCCTGTCCTCCCTCACACACGCACAGTACATGTAAAGAGTCACACGCAGTATTAAACCCTTGTTTAAGGCATGGGGCTATAAACAGAAGCAGTAGGCTGTGTGTGGCCTGGTTATGGGCAAGGACCAGGGTACTGGGGGCTGGTTGGCCACTCAGTTATATGAAACCCCCTGATGTAACCCTAATCCAGGATTTACCCTGGGTTCAAGGGGAACGCCAGCTAGGCTTTTATTAAAGCCTGGCTCAGGAACAAGCACACACGCTTACACTCCCACACGCACACACACAGGCATACTTTTGGGAGTTATGTAACCTGCTCTCTGAGTTGAAAGTCCTGATGTGAGTCCTGGGGCCTGCCTGCTAGAAAGAGGGAAGTATGCTGATCTCCAGGGCTAAGCTATGAACTGCACAGTCATTCTGCCAACAACAGTGAGCTCACAGTCTCATTCTTCCTTCTTGGTAAACCTTTCCCATGATGATAATGGGGAATGATTTTGATGAATATTTAGCTCTAAAGAAGACATTGGAGAGTTGTCAGCCTTGCTGATTTTAGCAATGTGGACGTATCCTATTTAGAAAACTTTTTTTATGAAGGTGTGTGTGCCTTTTCTAGGTATACTGGAGCCCCACCTGTCTGCCCTGCTATGGATAGGTATGGTGGTATCGCTATCCATTGTCATCGTCATGCCCCAGCCCCTGGGCATCCGGGCCCTCATCCTTGCCACCATCCTCCGCCTCATCTTCTCCGTGGGCCTGGAGCCCACCCTCTTCCTGCTGGGAGCTTTCAACGTGAGTGTGACTTCTCACGTACTCTACACCTCCCTGTGTGTGTGTGTGTGTGTATGTGTGTGTGTCTGTGCCCTCTGCAGTCTTTGCAAACTCTATACCTCCTCCCTCTCCCAGCCAGTACCCAGGGTACCAGTGGCGTCACCCACTGGTTTACCAAAAGTCCTCCCTGGCAGCGCCACAGCGCTTGGCGGGGTGCGAAGTGCGTCACTGAACACTAGAAACTGACACACACCACCCCTGTAGCCGTCAAGAGGGATTTGGAACCGGGACTTCAGACTCCTAACACCAGACCTGCTCCCTCTTTCATCCTTACCCGCCCACATGAGTCCTTAACCAACCCCCCACCCCCCACACACACACAAGTGTGGACATACCTATCCTTCTGTATAATGAGCTACTAACGCTGACCCAAGCCTCACCTCCTCGTGTGTTATTAAGCATCGGCTTACTAACACGCAGCCATGAACATTCGCACATTAAATAATGAGTGTCTCCCACTACTTTCCAGGTGTGTAATAAGATCATCTTCCTGACGAGTTTCGTGGGGAACCGAGGGACGTTCACGCGGGGCTACAAGGCTATGGTCCTGGACGTGGAGTTCCTCTACCACCTGCTCTACCTGATCATCTGCAGCCTGGGGGTGTTCGTCCATGTCTTCTTCTACAGCCTGCTGGTGAGACACACACAGTGTATTCTTGCTAACAGTATACATTAAACACACACACGTCTTGTTTAAACACTGTAAAAAGGAGATTCCCACAAGTGTCTTGGAACCCTGGACTTTGGTCGGGTTGGCAGGAAACACCTGGGGCAGAACCTGCTCCTGAGTCAGCAGAATTATGAGTCACTCTCCAAACCACAGGTTCTCTCCTCCAAAGTCTTTCCTATGAACAGCCTAATGGTGCACACAAGGACAGCGTCTATATAGTGTGTGACTGATTCTGTTGTTGTTGGGTAGTTGTTTAGGTGTTGGATGATGTGTGTTGGTGTTTCTGGGTTGTTCTAAAATGTCTCCCTCCAAGTGCCAGGATGGTTTCCATTCTCTTCTCTTGTTGATATTTCCATGTAAATGATCTCCGGTTGAAAAACACTTTAACTGAATAGAACAGCAAGAGCTGTGGAACTTACGCAAATTTTGCTCTGAGAGTGTCCACATTACAGGAAGTGGGTTATCCCAAAAAATCATGGCGTTTTGTAGTAGCAAAATTACAAATTGGAGTCAGCCGCTCCTCTCCCATCACCTCCCTACCATTATGACTAGTGTCATCAATGACAAGTCGATGACTCTTTACAGGCTGCAGTAAGGGATCTATACCCACAGATGGGAAGTAACAAAGTACTTTTCTGGTATCGGTACCGTACTTCACTATTTATTTTTCTGGCAACCTTTTACTTTCACTCCTTAATTTTTTTACACAAATATCTGTACTTGTTTACTTCTTCCATTTACACAGGAACATTACTTTAGTTTTAATCTGTATTTGGTGCCATGATCAATATAAATTCTTGTCATTGCGCACCTTTTTTCATTTCATGGCCATCACGCACAGAAAACGTAAGCTAGTCTACGTATGTTACAAATATCTACCGTAATTTTCGGACTATAAGCCGCGCCTTTTGTCCCATTTGCCGACACTGCGGTTTATATAACGGTGCGGCTAATCTATGGATTTTTACGGTTAACGGCTAACGATTAATAAATGGGAGCTTCCTCAAGCAGCCATCTCTTTCCCGACAATCCCCTCTGTGCATGAACCCTTACATATGGTAATTAAACATTAGAACACCCGCGGCTTACAGTCCAGTGCAGCTTATGTACACATCATTCAATTTAGCTGCTGCGGCTTATATAACGGTGCGCCTTATAGTCCGAAAATTTCGGTACAAATATTTTCCTCCTTTTTTTTTGAAAGGTTTTTAAAAAAACAGTGTCTTGTTGGTGAATCTGTTTTGGAAAAAAAAAAACGTTTTGAATAGTAAAAAAATAAAAAAAGGTCCTTATTTGTTTTAGAAAAAGATAAATTATGGTTTAAATAATAATGTTTTTGAATTTGTTTAAAAAACAATGTTTACAAAGGTTATGATGAGTGATGAGTACCAACCATTTCGCGAAAGAATCTTACCTTCAAGTTTTGTCAGACAGTTTGTATGTTGCTTCTTCAAATAACTAATCTGTGCCCTATTTGACCAACTAAAACCAATGTTTGTCCAGCTGTCTCACCATGTGAATGGATCCTAGTCGTTCATCTGAAGCCTCTTCTCCCCCCCCCCAGCTGTTTGACCTGGTGTACCGGGAGGAGACCCTGCTAAACGTCATCAAGAGTGTGACCCGTAACGGGCGCTCCATCGTGCTGACGGCTGTGCTGGCTCTCATCCTGGTCTACCTCTTCTCCATCGTGGGCTACATCTTCTTCAAGGATGACTTCATCCTGGAGGTGGACCGCATCCCCAATACCACCTCCCCCACGCTGGGTGAGGACCCACCCAGCAGCGCATCATCGTCCCAGTTAACCCTCTACAGACTGACAGGACTTTGACTACACCAGAAGGCCCTACATACAACAAGATCTTAGTCTCCTATTCACACACGCACTTAATGGCTGTTATTTGATATCTTTCAACTTTATGTGACTTGTGTTTCTATTTCCATGGCATATCCTGCTACCTGTTTTTGTTAGACATTCAAACTGAAAGAAAACATGAGGAACTAAAAACAAGATGAAAGCCTTCTGTCTTCCTCAGCTAGAGTCTGTCTAGGTCCTAACGCTGCCTCTGTCCGCTGCCTCTGTCCGCTGCCTCTGTCTGCTGCCTCTGTCCGCTGCCTCTGTCCTCTGCAGAGAACGGAGGGAGCATGGCCAGTGAGCTGCTGTCTAGCAGTGTGTGTCGTCCTGACACTGGAGAGAACTGCACCACCGCCGTCCTACAGCAAGGTACTATACGGCTGCACTCTAGTCTTCTTCTACATCCCCCTGCAGCGAGATCCCAGAGGTTTGAGGGGTTGTATCTCAGAGGCCCACTACTCAATGTTAGTGCTTCACCACCCTTCCTCTCTGCCTCTCAGCTGTACCGTGGTTCCATCCACAGAACCAGGGTGAAAATATACAGTTTCTGTACAACTGTGTTGTCACCTTTTAACCTGCAAATAAACGGGTAAAAGAGATGGTTCAGATGTGCTCTCCTTTCCAAGGTCTGGGCTTGCATGTCACCGGTTAGGTGACTTTCCATGTGAGTTCTTGCGTTTCTGTGTGTGTGCGTGTCCCTCACCCTCTGCCTGTCCTCAGACTCCTCAGTGGACCAGGGGGAGGATGACGACAAGGAGAGGACATGTGACTCTCTGCTCATGTGTATCGTTACCGTGCTGAGCCACGGCCTGAGGAGTGGAGGGGGGGTCGGAGACGTCCTACGAAAGCCCTCCAAAGAGGTATTGTGTGTGTGTGTGTGTGTGTATGACAGTGCAGAGGTTTAACAGGATGCCTGTGCCAGCGGGATGTTTGGGTCATGTAAGTTGACGGTAAGCACGTTGCCCTCTCCTCTATTCCTCTCCTCACGCCACAGACGTTTGGAGGGTTTCCTTGTAAACAGCCCAGTTGCACAACCTTCTCCCTGAGTAGGAATCAGGCCAAAAATAGCCTTCCTCTGAAACAGTCCTAGCCAGCGGCTGACGACAGTGAATGTCTACCCCCGTTCTGTCATACACACATCACATGCAACACAGAGCCACACAGAACCAATGACGAACTCGACTTCCTAGATATCGTCTGAATATGTCTCACCATAGGATCTGAAGCAGGGTAAACCCTCTCAGATTGAAAAGAATGTATTACAATGTATGTGTAAAGTATTTGGTCTTCAGGACTACCAGGTACTGTAGAGGTGTGTGTGTGAGTAGATTCTGGGTTATGAGTGCGGTTGTGTAAGCACTACTTTATCACTGTAGCATCTGTTGTGCTGCACCTGGGTGCTTGTATTTCCCATAAACACCAGTGATAGGGTGGATTACCCTAAGCCCTGTTAGAACCTTTTAGGCCTCATTCAGCATCAACAGGCCAATCCTCTTATGTTATCCCACCATGATCTCACAGGCGGACCTCTTCTCTAAGTGTGTCATTAGGTTAGGCTAAACTATGTGTTGATTTTGATGATACAACAGGACACCTATATGTCCCACCCCAGGTTCACAATGCATTGAAACATGATTTGGGATTATTGATGATGAGCTCACGGAGAGCAAACAGAACTCCTAAGCTTGAATATCGTCTCTCCTCTCCAGGAACCCTTGTTTGCTGCGCGGGTCATTTATGACCTGCTGTTCTTCTTCATGGTCATCATCATTGTCCTCAACCTCATCTTTGGAGTCATCATCGACACCTTTGCGGACCTGAGGAGTGAGAAGCAGAAGAAAGAGGAGGTCTTGAAGACGACCTGCTTCATCTGCGGTGGGTGGGACACACAGCTTATGTGTACAAAATGGCTAGTTTGTGACCAGCACTCTTCTGCTGAGTGGATGTGAGAGTGGTTAGAATGTGCACACAACCCCATGAGTAAGCCCAGATTGACACCTGTAAGGGGTGCAGAGAGAGACCTTGCTGTGAACTAGTAGATCAGTATTCCTATCCCTCCTTTCCTTTTCCCCTTCTTTGTCGTCACCCACATGCTTCACTTTTCCTCAAAGCTTGACCTTCCAGCTCGGGCTACCGTCAACTCTCTTCCATTGGCTCTCTCTCTCTGTGCATCTCGCTCTCTGTATGCATGTGTTATTTTGTCTCTCTCCCACTGCCCAGACCCTGTGTTGCCATGTGTGCGTGTGTGTGCCAGGCCACTCCAGCAGTCAGGGCCAGTAGGCGGCAGATGGTATTAAGCTTGGTTGAGTACAGAAGGCCATCTCTGACTCGCCTCTTGAATAAGCCTGACCACAGGGGGAATGGCTGTATCCATGGTTTCCGGCAGGATGAGATGAGATACTGGGTTGAGGTCTAAAGGATCAAGGCTACTAGAGAGATGCGTCCTTGCTGACATGCATGAAGTGATGTACAGTGAGCACCAATAGCACTTGAAGGAAAATGATCTAGCAGGATGGCTTCCATATTCCAATTTGGTCTTCTCCAAAATCATTGGTTGGCATTACATCCTCATGCAAGACAATGAACCCAAATATTCTGCCAGAGCAACCAAGCAATCTTTCTTGGCCAGAAAGTGGCAAATTCCTGTCTGGTTAAGTCAGTCATTCAATCTAAATACAAGAATGTGTTTTGCATCCAAGAGAACTTGATACCAAAAGCCTCAGAAACCAGCTGAACCTGAACACTGCTGCAGTCATCATTGAAAATACCCAGCAGTCACAAATGTGTATAGGTCACAGGCGTCAGGTAAAGGACGTTGACCAAGTAGCGAATATGATCATTTTACATACTGTCAAACTGTCCACAAACATTTGTGTCGTAAAATGTATGAAACATACTTTCTAAATGTACAGGGGAGTCTCCTTCCAGCTCATGACTTGGCAATACAATCAGGCATTTCTGGAAACATGATTTGGGGGAAGCAATTACTGGAGGGTAGACAATAAGTCATGTCTGGTGCCCCACCTCTTTCCGCCTGAGGGAGATAGAAGGGAGGAATTTCAGAATCCTCAAGAGTTGAATTGTTAAACTCAACACTTTGACTGGGTCAAAAGTGCATGTTTTCCTGGAAGTTGCTCATTCCCCATTTCTTGGAAGGTTTTAAAGCAGCACTTCAAGTTAACCAACAATGAGGCATACATTTTGCAATGGCTGTTATAACAGTAACATTGAACTTGAATTACTTGTGATCCTAAGCCCTGTGTGTGTGTGTGTGTGTGTGTGTGTGTGTGTGTGTGTGTGTGTGTGTGTGTGTTTGCAGGCTTGGAGAGAGACAAGTTTGACAACAAGACAGTGACGTTTGAGGAGCATATCAAAGAGGAGCACAACATGTGGCACTATTTGTTCTTCATAGTCCTGGTGAAGGTGAAAGACTCCACTGAGTACACAGGTCCTGAGAGCTATGTAGCAGAGATGATCAAGGTGAGACACATACACACACACACTTGCTCACTTGTATAACAGAGAAATGGGTTAACCTTCTCCCCATGTCAGAGGACAGTATGTAACAGGTAATGTGACCTGGCAGGGCGGAGTGGATGCACATAGGAGAGTAGGTCATCTGGGGTAGCTACAGGTCTGGAGGGGGGGGACACAGGGCCACAAAGTTGTGTTATTTAGTTATTCAGTCATGTCCCTTGACTACATGTTGACTTAAACTGAAAGGGAACATAGAGCCTCTGTCTACTGTCAGCACCTGCTGGAAATTCCCTGTGGATGCTGTGTATGTGCCTTGGCTGCGCACAGCGAGCTTGTTCGTTAACGCCTTTCTGGTGTGAGGTTGGCCCATAAAGGGTGTGTGTCTAACTTCACGCTGCCTCAAGGTCAGAGTTCAGCCGGGTCAGGACACATTCAGACATTGCGGGCGTGCTTAGTCTCACTGAACTTGTATGTATGTACACACACACACACACACACACAGCAGCACACTCATTCAGTCAGTCACCCCCACACCTTGCACAGATGTAAATAACCACATTCACACATACACTATGCCCTACTACTAACACGCACACACATTTGATGATACAACAGATTTAAATCAAACAGGAAGACAGAGAAGTAGATATGAACATGAGTCGCTGCCAAACTGCCCAGACAGATAAGACTTTGACTACAGTTATAAATGAATGGATCATGGTGTGTGTGGGTTGGGGGGAGGTTATGTGTGTGTGTGTGTGTGTGTGTGAGTAGTTTCCCATATTGTCTCAGTTGTTATTTTAGTTGCAATGATGTCATAGCAGTCTGTTCAGTCTGCAACGCCTCAAGTGCTTGTGTCCTAGAAACACAAATACTGTAAAAGGAAGGAATCCAACACTTCAGACTTTTCAAGACGCTACTCTTATTGCCTGGAACCTTAGAAATATGAGTAGGCAGAGATAAGTATTTGTATATTTTTATATGTAAGTAAGTAGAGTAAATGCAGCTAATTTTCCAAACTAATGATCAGACAAACATCTCCAAACCACAGATCTTGGACCAGTTACAAGCACCCCACACACCCTCTAAATAATATCTATACCTAGCCCAACTCTCACCTCAGTGTCTGCAACCCTCCTTACCATGCAGGAACACAACCTGGACTGGTTCCCTCGGATGCGTGCAATGTCTCTTGTGAGCAGTGATGCGGAGGGTGAGCAGAACGAGATCAGGAACCTGCAGGAGAAGCTGGAGTCAGCCATGAGGCTGGTGGGCAACCTGTCTGGGCAGCTCACTGAGCTCAAAGAGCAGGTATGTTTTGGTCATTTTATTTGTGGTGGGTGTTGTGTCAGGGGAGTGTGGGTGAGTGTATAGGAAAGAAGAATGTGGAGTGGAGTGGACGCCGTGTGGCTTACCACACACAGCTTAGCCTTCTGACACCGGGGATGTGGGGAAGAGGGCCCAAACAGAGTCTGTCCTTTTCTGAGAGCAACACAACATAATGATATACTCACATACACCCTCTCTATCTGCCCCCACCCCCCCTCCCAAGATGACTGAGCAGAGGAAACAGAAACAGAGGATAGGTCTGCTGGGGCACCCCCCCCACCCCCCCCACATGAACGTCAACCCCCAGCAGCCAGCGTAAGGTCCAGAATCCCCTGCATGAACCAGGAAGCCGCCTTGCACTGCCTGGACACTTCTGACCGTCCCTGTGGTACACAGAAGAATGCCAAAGTGTGTGATTGCAGTCACAGTAGTATGTTTGATTGAATATTCAACTGTATGTTTCACTTCGAAAGGTCCATAGAAGTGGTGTGTGCGGTATGTGCTTAATTATTGTCATTGTGTCTGAGTGTGTTACTCACTGTGTGCATTAACGTGTGGATGTGTGGTTGTTCATAGACATGAGAGGAAGTGGCCTGTTCTCTAAGTTCACGTACTGGCTTTCTGACTTTCAAATGCCTTACTGTAAGATGTCTTTTTAGCCTCGATGCCTTCTTCTTCATCTGATTCACCGCTTTGACGTGTGCCAAAGTCCTGTCATTGTGAAGGAGGGATTGCTCCTATTCAGTGGCCTTGAACTGGGGGAGCTTGAAGCCTCAACATTGCACCAGTGCTGAAATCTGATTGTAGTCGAGTTACTTGAAATGTTTATGGTGGCTTTGAATGTAAAATCTGTCAGGAAAACAGCAGGTCATCATGTCTTATGTATGAAGAGAGATTAAACCACAGTTTAACTGAATTTAATGTCTAATAATGACGAAATGAGTATTTGCGTTCATATCAAGAGTTCATAAATCTGAAGAAAATGAATCTTCAATATTTTCTACACTAACTATGATCCATAAATGAAACAACACTGTACCATCCCTCTCCTGTGAGTTATGTGATGAAGCTGCCAGCAAAGTTAGTCCATAAAGCCTCAAATCTCCATCTATCCATTTAAATAATACCCTTATAGTTTTCCCTTCCACCGTATGTTCAGATATGATGTCACACTCCAGTTCAGAAAGATGCCATGGTGTGTCATAAAGTGTCTTCTTGTCACCTACCCTTCAGAGGATGGTGTGAGGGGCGTGGCACACACAGAAGCAAGCACTGTATGAAGAATGGATGTTAGGTTAAGGTCTTAGGTAGGCCTGTAGTGTTTTGACAAGTGTTAAGGAGTCACTCTAAAGGAAGGCATGTGGTACATGTCCAGTCACATATTGGGAGCACACCACACACGGAAGGAAGACCATGGAATCTTCCTGTTTTTGGATATGTTGGCACTGAATTATGTCATGAAAATCTAATATTTTATATACATTCATTTATATCTAGACCCTCAGCACTGATCATTTATGTTATATATGTTATATAAATATTATTTTGCCTGTAGCACAAGAATGAATGTTTTCTTATTCAGTCTACGTATGAGAGGCCGGTATGTAGTTTGATTGCCGTGTTTATGTAAAGAAAACCTCTAGAGTATACTAATAGGATACTCATGTCAGTCTTTGATACTAATATGATCTATATTTTGTCTTAAATGTACATTCCATTCTTTAAAGTCTGTTTTAATAAATATGTGTGAGAAAGCCGTCCTGGAAACGCTTGCTACGTTTGTCATATATTTTGAATCTTATCTTGTACTGTCAGTCATTAGTGTCTGTCAGTGGAAAGCTGGTAGTGAAGCTGGCGAGGGTTTCACATGGCTAATAAGAAGGGGATGAGGTGTCACCAGTGGCCGTGATCCAGATTTATGTGTTATTAAATGTTTATCATGTGATGCACAGAAGTGGTTATCCACTTATCTAAAAGAGTAGTGGCATTCATTCCTATGCTGGCCACTCCAATTGTAGCCCATAATGAACGAGAAGGCTTGCACTGAGCAGGAAGTGAAGGGGGAATGCCACCAGACCATGTGTGAAATCTGTAGGCTTGTGGCATCCCTCTAATGAGGAAGTACACTGGCCTTTACTATGTAGCATAAGGTAGTTATAATTACATTAGCAGAAAAGTGGATTTAACAGAGAAGACTGTCCTGTCCATAGACACAACAGGAATGGTGGGTCACTTCAGATTAGGCAGTGGGTGCACTGATGATTTGTTACCTTTAGTCTGAAGTCTGACTTCCATCCCTATGGTGACAAGCCTTAGAGCGTTAGATCTGTTACCACATCACCTGCTGTCAGGTCGGTGTTCTTTTAACGTTAAAAAAGCAACAGTTTATATTTTAAGATTACATAGGGCCAATCAAGTATTGTAAGTTGTATCAAACTGAAAGAGGAGTGGTACTGTGGAACTATCTTGATTTCTTTGCTTACTAAACACTAAGCACTAGGCATTGCCATTCTGGGAAACTATCTGAAAAAAATACTTGTCTGATTAGAAACAACGATTATTCAGGTAAAGCATTTGCACCCCCAAAACCCATCTGCCCATCAGACTGGACAAGAACAAAGTCCCATATCTTGTCTTGAGAGAGGCAGAGTCAAGCAAAGGGGGAGACAAGTTTCAGTGTTTCAAAGACCCTGACCATGGTAAAAAATAGTGTGCAGAGGAATTGCTGTGTAATAAAATGGTATATATTAAGTATGAGTGTTAGCAGTACAGGTCAATAGAGAAGTGTGTGAAGGCACAGCATGGGGTGGGGGATCTTGCAGAGGGGCTGTTGAATGTTGTGTTCCCAAAACACGATCAATATAAACATTTAAGTCCAACCGCCCCCATACCAAGTGGCACTTGAGTAGTAACTGGTAGACTACCACAATAAAGTGTAACTATAGCAGTTCCTATGTAACTCCAATGTCATTATTAATAGTATTGCTATGTAGTTAATGTAACCTAATGTAAAAGGTGCCAGAGTTGTTTATTAAAACTAATCCGAAAGCTCATTATTCAATGCAATGACCCTACTGTCCATTCAATTCCAGGTTCCTAGTGTAAGGAAGCTGGCAGTAGATGGCAAGTTGGCTTGTTTTTTTGGTCTACCTTTGATGATCTGTAACTTGTTTTCTAAGAATGTTGCAAAAACAAGTTCAGGAAAAAAATCTAATGAAATAAGGTTTTAATGTGTTTAATTGGTCAAATAATGTCCATGGGGATTTCCGTATTATTGACCGCATTCCAAACACTAATTCAATAGTTCAAGATCTGTCGCGCCACTGTATGACGTTTGCCCCTTAGTAATATTGAATTTGTTCAATGTTTGATCTGTTTCCTTGTATTAAGAAGAAAACTGCAGAATTCTTGGAATATTATTGGAAATACTCGGCTGAATCGTTAGAAGCGTTACTGAACGATAATAACAATGTATTGATAGCCTGGTTTTCTAGCATGTGTGGAAGAGCCAGTCCTCGAGGGAGGGAGTAGCGGCCGGAGAGGGCGCGCACGTTATTGTAAGCCGTGTACTGGATGTGCCCTCAGCCAGCTAGGGAGGCCATGAGCAGATCAACGTGACAACCGGTGTGGCTCGCGACAACAAAGCAGTCTGCCTTCAAACACATTGCCTGACAGGTGCCAGTACACAGCAGGTTCTCGCGCAAAATAAACCCGTGGTAGGCCTACTTGTAAACATCCCATGGGATGCATAATAACTATTCTGGTGTCCTATTTGTATGCAATAGCCTGTAGGCAATTGTGAAACTTAAAACAAAGCATATTTTGGCGCATAACACGACTTCATTCAATGTTGTATGTGCGTTGCTGACATTCAGTATTATTTCTGAATTATAGCCTATAGAATGTGGACATTATGATTAATGAATCACGATTGATTCAACGTGTAATATTTAGATTCAGATCCAACCGATCCCACGTTTTTTGGGGTATCCTATTGTTCTTAGTTTTGTTGGTGTTAAAAAAAAATAAGATCCTCATGTTTTCCAATAGATTACCGTACACAGGCAACAAAAAACAACCTGCCTTTCGTCAAGTTTTTCACAATTGGCTCATGTAAAAGTATCAATAAATGAATCATGGTACGTCCTAGAATAACAGCCTACAAAACAAGAATGGTAGTTTACTAACATATTTTCATTGTAAGGTAAGCTAACACTATAATAAAATCATTGTATTTAAATCTAATGGGCCTATCCTATTTCATTTGATGCAACATATTTATAATGTCCCATCAGTTAAACCAGCGCATTGGGGAGAATGTGATGCTCGTCTTATCAGTGACAACAAGATGTGTGTTAGTCATTTTGGATCTGCGCTGCACGTTCCAAGGCCGTGGTGCTTGGAGGCTTGTATCCATACAGTTGAGCATGGTGGTACACGGGACCGGCTAAACACCGCCCTCCGGTATGACGTACACAGGCGTCCGCCCATAGATCCTCTTTTTCAGTAGAAAATAGGCTGTCCTTCTTTCGAGCAGACAGTGCAGTTCAACACGTGAGCCTCATGTGACAGAGGTAGGTCAGTCTGAACGAGAGTCAGAGGGTTTATTTAACACGTCGCTCTGTCCTACCCCACTTTCCCAACACGGCACCAAAGAGTATCTTACTGCAAGCGCGGGACAACGGCTGGCTGTCGACGTGGGGATAGCCGGAAAACTCTTTCATTCACCTTATCATAAGAAATGACAAGAATGCAAATAGAAATAAGGATACATTAATAATCTATGTGGAAATATTTTATCAATTTTTAAGGACAACTGCTTGAGAACTTCTGATTACAAATCAATAAGTGCGTATGCATTCTTATTGATTGGATTTGAATTTTGCGTAATTCGGGTAAAGAGAATGGAACGGATTCCTAGTGCGCAACCTCCTCCTTGTTTGTCCAAACACCAGTCGGCAGAGCTGTCCGAAATGCAAGGGTGAGTTGACGCAAAATCTAAGGGATCCCTGTTTTGCGGCTGCTATGCCTCAACTGTTTTTAGTAGTAACTTCACCAAGCCTTTAACCCATTCTTGTTCTTTCTTGTGGGTCTTCAGGATGGATTTCCCAATGTATGTATATAAACCCAGACGAGGAATGAAAAGAGGAGAGGAAAGCAAGGTTTGCAAATATTTTTTATTTATTACATATTTAGGTTTCAGGTTCTATTTGATATCATTTTGATATCAGAGTTTTACTTCAAAATGTAGGCCGACAAAATGTACTGGTTGTTAAAAAAAAGTTGACCTATTTTACATTATGATGTAACTTCTGGAGCCCTCCCTACTGTAGCATACTGTAACTGCTGCTTAACATTACAGACTAAAATGGTTTCATATGAACTAAGCTCATTTTATACCTTTTGATGTCAGCAGGAGACATACAAACTGCCTCACAGACTCATTGAGAAGAAAAGGCGTGACAGGATAAACGAGTGCATTGCTCAGCTGAAAGACTTATTGCCAGAACACCTGAAACTCACGGTAAGTTCAAATCAGGGAGTGACACAACTCCAGAATAGCACTGCCCATAACTGACAACATTGACATCATGTGGCTGGCTGGTGAAATTACAACACAGTCTAATTTATCTGGTGAAACAAGTATTTTGAAATTAGATTTCTTTTGGTTTCAGTTTGGGTTTCACTGCACATTTAATTTTTTAGATTAAATAAGCTTGGCATGTTTAGTATATTTCAAAAAACGAATGTAACTGAAAATCTGCTATAATAAATAACAATATCTCAATTATAACACGTCTCATAGAGACTCCAGAGTAGTTCCACTGTTGTTGTTGACTTTGTTGTTGTTAGAGTGTAGAGCCACTGCGCTGCTAAGCTGCACGTGTACGTGAGTGTGTGTAGAATTAGACATGAAGAAATGCTGACAGTGAGTGTCTCTCCCATAGACTCTTGGCCATCTGGAGAAGGCTGTGGTTTTAGAGCTGACGCTGAAGCATGTGAAAGCCCTCACCTCGCTGCTGGAGCAGCAGCAGCAGAAGATCCTCGCTCTGCAGAGTGGCATGCAAATTGGTGAGGGAGAGAACACACACACACACGCACACACACAGTGTGGGTTAGATCGGGAAGACAAGATGCAAATCATTATGCAGAGCACACATACAAGGTGATTCTGCAGAACTGTATGTAAATGTATGGTGATGTGTACATATAGATTATCTTTAGCCCCACCTATTTTAAATTGAGGTGACAAACCATAGCTACCATTTAACAGGACAACATGAGGAAGGCTTCTTTCTGGAATTTCTAACTGCAAACTTATTGTGACTGCATATCGGTTACGAGTCACACAGAACAATAACATTTAGTAAATTATCCTCAATAAAAAATAGCCCAACACTGAACTTCTCCCGATGCTTCTGGAAGTCGTTTTTGAATGTTGTTTTGAAATGTGTGGTTGTTTTCCTGTGTGCAGACCAGCCACCCCCCAGCCAGGAGAAGAACGAGGAGATGTTCCGCTCTGGCTTCCACCTGTGTGCAAAGGAGGTTCTCCAGTACCTGG
The DNA here is from genome assembly GCF_021917145.1 of Hypomesus transpacificus. Lineage (NCBI taxonomy): Eukaryota > Metazoa > Chordata > Actinopteri > Osmeriformes > Osmeridae > Hypomesus > Hypomesus transpacificus. The sequence continues at coordinate 9,927,170 of NC_061068.1, read as the reverse complement.
CCAATCAAGAGGCTGACAGTGATCTGACACCCAGCCGTATGATCAACCACCTGCACAAGGTTGCTGCTGAGGTCCTCCAGGGTCCAGTCCGCCCCAGGACCCCGCTCGACCCCAGAGCTGAGGAGCCTGCCCACCACCACCACCCTGCCCCCAAGGAGAAGCTGGCAGGGGCAATGGCACCCAAGCCCAGTGAGGGTCATGGCAGAAATTGTGTGCCTGTCATTCAGCGCGCCTACGCGCAGGCAGGGAGTGAGCAGAGCGGGAATGACACAGACACAGACAGTGGCTATGGTGGTGAGCTGGAGAAAGGCGATGCCGGGGCAGCAAGACCCTCTTACTACGGGCAGGAGAATGAGTTAAAGAGGGCACTTGGCGAGAGGCGGGGGGCCGTAAAGCAGGAAGACAACGAGCCATGCCACAAACGCCAGCGCGTGGAGTCGTCTGAAGACGAGTCTCTGTCGGGCGGGGAGTCTTCATCCTCCTCTTCCTCCAGCGGCCACAGCAGCTACATGAGCATGTCCCCCCACCAGGCCGCTGCACCCCACCCCCTCTGCATGCCATTCTACCTCATCCCCCCCTCAGCCGCCGCCTACCTGCCCATGCTGGAGAAGTGTTGGTACCCAGGGGCCATGCCCATGCTCTACCCCGGCCTAGGGGCCTCTGCAACGGGCATGGCCAGCAAGAGGCCTGCCCAGCTCATGATGTCCCCACGGGGGGGCTCTCCTGCCCCTCTGCGATCCCAGACCCCTGTGGACTCCCCTGCCCTACTCCAGGCACTAAAGCAGGTACCTCTCCTTAACCTGGAAACCAAAGACTGACAATAGAGTATAATGTGATCAACAGTGTTGTTGAACATGAACTGTTCTGTGGAAGGGAGACAGATACCGGTAGGAGAAGAAGACCATTACCGGACAGTCCGATCCCCCGCCTCAGACCTCCCCCCTGGTCCTCACCTCAGAAGGCCAGAAGACTGAGGGAGAAACAGCAGGGGTGCTTAGAGAGCAAGGAGGGATGCGTCCCACACACAAACCTTCAGCCAATGATGGATACTCAACTTAAACCTCAGAATGTTGTGGCTTCATGACCCTGAATGCTGGGTAGAATTGATCTGAACCTACCCTTTTCAGACACACACACAAACAATTGTTGAATGTAACAGAGAGGAAATCCTGCTGCTGTTCACTGAGCACCTGAATCAGATAAGGCATTGCCATAGAGATACATCGTCTTTGTAACTCACAGCAAATGTCAACAGTAACCTTTCATCCCAAAGTTACATACCCTATTACCATCACTGAAAAAGCCCTTTGACCAGCCCCCCCCCCCCCCCCCCCCCCCCCCCCCCACTATGACTAGCACCCCCACTGTGTACTAGCCAGGTGCCAAGGTACCCATGCTGTCATCCATCACCCAGTGTTGATGCTCGAAATACTCTAACATTTGCAGACGTTTAAGATGGATTCTCTGTAATTATTGTTTATACACTTCTTGTACATCTCTATTTTTGATACGTGTCCTAGCACTCTGACCTGAGGGAGAGCACCGGAGTAGAGTGGACGGCTGTTTTGTTGTGTAACTCAGAAAGCTTGTACATATTGTAGCACTGTGCTGGACCCGGGTCTGCGTTTCTCAGCATCTGTTTCTGCTCCAAACCTGGTGTTTGTTCATGCTGTTGCCTTTACTTGTGAAAAAGCTGTAGACCTTCTTTTCTCAGATGTTTGATTACTTGTACTTGGTATGAATACTGGAGTCGGAAGGAGTGGCAGGAAAGTGAATGTAACGTTTTAAACAGAAGATTAGTTTTCTATAGAAAGAGGTACTTGAGATTTTGTATTTTGGGACCTACAAGAAAGACGTTTGATGTAAATATTTTGTCTATAAATGTTGATATACATTATATAAGCGTATTAATAAAGTATTTTATTTTCTTGTGGAAAGCCTACCTGTTCAATTATTGGTCCTGAAAGAGAGTGAGTGAGAAAAATAGTGTGTGTGTGTGTTTGAGAGAGAGATACATGTACTGTAGAGCTGACAGAGTGCATGTAAATGGGACATCTAATCCCCCCAGATCAAGTTGTGTCACTGTACCGCAACAGCCCTGTTGGGGGGAACACTTATGTAATGGAAAGAGCTCTGAGCTGAGGAGGAAACCAGGCTCAGTGCTGCTGCCCCTGCGGCTGTGGGTGTGTCATGGCCCCTGCCTGCTACACAAAACACACACACACACATGCAAATATACAATGTCCCTAAAGAATATGTGGGTAATTGTAACAGCACATGCATTCTGTATAAAGTCATAAGAGACAAATTTATTCATATAGAGACCTATAACTTTTAGTCCTTCGCATTCACCATGAGACAATGCACTGCTGGTTGAAATCAGGAACACTTGGTAATGCAGCAACCTATCTAGTGTGAAGTTTGTTGTACAATCAGCAACTCTCACAAAATGTATTGACAATGTGTTGATGTTTACATTTACAATTTGACAGAAATTTAGTTTGTGTAAGCCGTCATCGGTTACCCTCTAGACATGCTGCACCTTACGTATTATGTTTAAAACATTGAACACAAAGAAGGTGATTCGCAGAAAAGAGCTGACACTAGAAGCTTGTTTAATGCATCTACATCTGATGGACTCTTGACTGTAATGTGTGAGTCAATGAGTTTGTCAATGTGAATGTCTGTGTGCATCCAGTTCATATTCTTATCCTGTTCTCTCAACCTGATGAACCCTCGCAGACTGATCTAGGGAGACAGATGGGTGAACTAGTCAACAGGCAGGAGACCAACAGAGATTTGGAAGTATGGTACATTAATAGACCACGCCACAATGAATAGCCTGCAGACAAGTCTTATTCAAAGTGTGATAGGGTATTATCCCAATGACAGACAAACACATACACAGGAGTCACATGCAAGGCCACACAGCAATCCTAGTGCTTGCCTGTGATTGGTGGATTGGTAGGCCACAGATGGGAAGGCTCCTCACCAGTCAGCTTCTGAGCTGCTCCTCTTAACCTGACTCACACATGCTCACACCTTCACATGGATGGGAAAAGACTGGGTTTTAGTCTATACCCTCCAAACGCACAATTAACGATACGCGATAACACATATTCCACCAAAATATACCCCTAGGATGTAGAAACAATATTGTGTATGCATCAGTAATGAGTGGATCTGGTCTAAATAGAGTTTTGAATGGTGAGGTTTGATTTGTAAGCGTGCTATAATGGTGTTGCAATGTGTGTGCAAGTTGTGTCTTGGAAAAACCTTAATAGTGCATGTGTAGATTAAAGTTATGGCAATGGGTTGAACATGTTTTCTTTTGGGGATTTTCACAAACCTTAACTCATCACATAAAACATAGTTTGGTGTATTTATTAGTCTATAGCCTTTCAATGCCATCTGCTGGGGAAACAGAGTACATGCATCACAGAAAGTTAATATTAGGACTCCACTCTACAATAAGGAGGCAATGAAAAAAACTGTTAACTTAAGTGTCTTTATTAAATTACATATGACATTTTTCAAGTTTTTTCAATTTAAGAAAAAAAGAAGAAATATATAAAACATTATTATCCTTCAGACCTTAAGAGAAAATACAACTCAATTCTTCACCCCTCCTGCCAGTCTCCTTCCCCCTATCAAGCTGCCTGGTCAAGAGGACTCTGGTCCTCCAGTGGCACTGCCCCCTTTATAGGAGGCAATGCCCTGCCTGTGAAAGGGGGGGAGGAATTGGTGCATGCGGACACTGAAAACAGGGTGGGAGGCGAGTTTCGGACAGGGGCGGCAGAGACGTCCTAGCAAACGTCCAGAGGGGCGCAAGCTGAAGACCTCCAAGGCTGGGGTGGGGCTGTAGAGGGTTGGCAGGCCCCAGGGAGGTGCCCTGCATGGGGGTCCTAGTGTGGGTCCTGGTATGAGGGGCATGGAGGTGCGAGGTTCCAGGGTGGAAGAGAGTTGGGGGTCTGATGTGCTGCAGGGTGAGTTAAGGGAGTAATACAGAGTTCTGGGTACCAGACGGAGGGGCCCAACACTGCTCCGACTTAAGCCTACATGACAAACTCTTTTCTGGGGTTCAGTGTGCAGGACCAGGGGGCGCTCTGGAGCCAACCTGCGAGACAACTTCAGAGTCGGAGTGGCATTGAGGCTCTTTAGTGTTCTGCCCACACATTCCTTTTTGGGGGATTCTATTGGTGGTTGCTTCTTTTTTGTCCCCTGTAAATGGTTCTCTTTACCTGATGGGCGGCGTCCAGAGGCTACAGTAGGTTTGTCATTGGAGGGCATGCCTGTCCGATGTGTTAACTTTAAGGCTGATTGGTTGGAGACGGGCTGAGTGGTTGGAGGGGGGTCGGGGTTGACTTGGTGTCTTGGGAGTGGTGGCCGCGGTCGTCTAAAGGGAGCACCTTCGACGAACAAATTCACCCCCACATAATGAGGCACTTCCACTGCTGCCTGGGAGGGAAAGGGATTAAAGATATGACTCAAATACACACCCACCTGATATAGATTTGCTACGGGATTGGCGTGTGTGTTTGTGTCTACATTATTCTGAGCATGTATGTGCTGTAACTATCTCCTTTCCCCACCCTCACCTGTTTATAGATGAGCTGAAAGCCGCCCGTGTAGGCCCCTGGGTCAGCCCGCCGATCAAGGATTACCCTCAGTGTGTCCAGCTGCACCGCCGGACAGAGACGGGCAGTAACAGCCGTGGAGGATGCCATGGTGGGACTGGCGTTGATCTCCAAGAGCCAGGGCCTAAGGTCTCTGCCCAGCATGAAGTCTGCCCCATAGAGCTCAAAGCTGCCCTTGCGCCCCTCCACCAGGTCCTGGGCTGTCTGCAGAGCATGGACAACAGCCTGCTGCATTCCTGGGACCACAACTGCCCCCCAGGCTGCCCCCCGGCCCTGCCCTCGCAGGAAGGCCTGGAACTCTGAGCAGGACCACATATTGTCTCCTGGCACCCCTGGGTGGCGCTGCTGGGATGGCTGGAAGTGCTTCTGGATGGAGTTGTTGCACAGATGGACCGAGCTAATGTGCAGAGAGGGATGGAGCGAAAGAATAATGATTCCATGATAGACAAAAGTAAGAGAGCAATGGTTATAAAGCAGGATCATATGATTGATGTACATTCAAGCAGCAGAACACTAGTGTCTCTGTCCCTGACCCTCTCTCCAGCTGACCTGTCCAAGGTGTGGGTGGAGTATGGCTGGGTGGAGAACCGCAGGTAGCACTCTTGGTAGAACCAGACGGTCAGAGGGTTCCAGTCAGTGACGAGGAACCACTGGCGCAAGTCAAACTTTGTGCCATGGACCAACAGTGGGCGCTCCAGGTACTTCTGCACCACCCACTTACTGTCCTTGATCAGGGAGGGGTCACTGTCAACAAGCCTCAGGATGTCATCCAGACGGTTCATACACATGATACCTGGGGGATCAGGGTTCAATATAAATGGAATAGAGAGGCCAAATCACCGTCTTTTGGGATTATAACAGCACACACACTACGCAGAGAGCCAGAGTGGAACTCACCCCTTCCCCGCGACTTGGCCCCAGGCTTGATAATCCAGATGTTGTGGAGCCCATCAGTGTCCAGCTGTGGACAGAACTCGTGCAGTGTGGTCAGCATAGCCTGGCAGCGATCCACATACTCACCTGCTCCCTCTATCAACCCACCATCACTACTCACAGGATAGGACATGGTGGAACCACTTGTGCACTCATAAAACATGCACTAAGATGTTTTTACTAAATTGCTGAAGCTCACTTTGGTGTCACCCAGCCGAAGACCACTACAAAACAGACTACAAAAGAAATATCAAAAGTGACCTGACCTGGGGTGGTATTCAAGAAAGCAGGTTATGCAACATACTGCTACAACACTGGGTGTCAGCTGGGGAGTTAACTTACCCAGGTATGTCACATAACCTGCTTTCTGGAATACCCATGGCCAATCCATTCAGACAACACACTCACTGGACAAGCAGGTAGTAGTCACGTATAAACTCTGCCCACTGTTGCTCGCTTAAGCAGGGGGGTGTTTCCATGATGACATCAATATCACTGTGATCTAAGCTGTCGAGAAACTCCTGGCATACATTTAAGGCTCTGTCAATGATTCCAGGACTGACAGTCCGAGTTCCCCTGTGCTTGTATTGTTTCCTAAGTCCTGTGGGAAAGAAGATGATATTGGTTTGGCTAAGACAGAGGATACAGAGGATCACAAATACACTGTGCACAGTCATTAAGAGTAGACTTTAGTGTTCCACTGGGTAATACCCTTAGATTCCCCTGATGCATGATCTTCCTTCATGATGTCCTCTCCCACCCCACCACTCCTCTCCACTATATACTGGAGCAAGCTGGTGCATGCAGTCCTCCTGAAGTCCTCTTCAGAGTGTCAAAATAGAATTAGAGAAGGAGAGGGAGAAAGAGAACAGGGTGATTTAAAGTAGTTCTGTGTAAAAATATTACAGGGTAATTAGTTTTAGTTTTAATTTTTTTTTTGGGGGGGGAGGCAGGAGGCTGACCAATAAAGGCATGTTTCTCATCCTCCGCCCCAAGCCTATAGCATCGAGGGAAGAAAGTGTCTGGGTCTGCAGCATCGAACCACTGGAGGTTCCTCAAGTTCAGGCACAGCCCCACCTGAGATCAATAGACAGAGAGAGAAAGACCAAAGAGACGAGAAATAAAGAAAGAGGAGGGGTTATTTAAAATAGTTCTGATACTGACTGTTCAGTTTATGTGTATAACCTGATATAAACCTTGGTAGTGAAAGTGCCAGCCTTTGCGAAGTGATTGGTCATTTGGTCCTTCCTTAATGAGTGACAGTCTATAGAATCTCTCCGTGTCGTCCAATAAAAGTAAGATGTTTCATTTCGAACCAAACGTGACTGAAATGAAATTGGATGCATGGTAAATCATATGTTTTGAATTTGGTGAATATGTAACACAGTTATGGCTTTACTTTTGTTCTAGAGAATGAACTAGAAGCTCACCAGGAGGCTATACATGTCATCAGGGTCTTCCTCCTTCTCTCCCTCCACTCCTCGGTCTGAAAGAAGAACAGTTGCTGGTGTGTGTGTGGTGAAAAGTTCTATCTTGATGAGCCTGAAATGTCAATGATCCGTCTGTTGTGACATATTGGTTGACATGGAGTACTTTACCAAGTATCATTTACCAGGTACAGAAGCATCTGACCAGTGCTCCCATTACAGCACCATCCCCATTCAGTTACGGCCATTACAGCTATTATGCAAAGTGCGTCAGTCATACCACAAGCAGGGAGGCTGCTTTCCCTTCATACGTTCACCAGTCTCCACAAACAGTTTGACAACAATTAAGCATCCAACTAGTTGCAAGAGCCTCCTCCGTTCTGAACCCATCCACCCACCATTGTCATCATTGCTGTCATCACAATCTCCATCCTCGTCCTCGTCACCATGGCAATGAACTGCTGGTTGGGAGAGCCGTGGGAGACGGCGCTCCACCCAGCCTCTCGCCCGCAACGCAGCGCGGATCACTGGGTAGGGCCCCTGCACAGAGAACACCCTTCGCAACTAATGGAAGAGAAGGAGTGAGAAGGATCACTTTTAAAAGAAATGGGGAAAGGGTCTTTGAATCTTTCAGTAATAGTAATAGGTATCTGTTGTGGGAAGTCCCTAGGCTGTCTCACTTTAACAGCTTTCTCCACCAGGGCCTTGGCTGTTCTCAGTCTGTCTGGGTTAATTACTGGAAGGCTGAGCAGACGGCGATGCCCCCTCCCCTCCACAGGGGGTGCTGGGTAAAATGAATGTAGAAATTAACACATAAATATACACAGACAAGCACACACATACATTGCAGTAGCCCAGAGTAGAAACAGAGAAGTCAATTGTGTGTGTGTGTTCTTACATGGCATGTGCTGCATCCTGCTCAAGATGGGACCATCTGTAGAAGTTCACCCTATACCGTCACGTCACCCATAGGTTCCTCTCATCTATCACAAACAAGTTGTTAAGCCACATCTTAATTACTACAGTAGCAAAACCTTTTGTGTGGACAGGTAAAAGATCTAGGTCAGGTGTATATTGAGGTGAGCTGACTTAAACAAATCCCCCCCACCCCTTCAGGGTAGAGACATTCTCTATTCCAGAGATTCCCAACCTGTGGGCCGCGGCCCACTAGTGGTCCGTCAGGGTAATGCAGGTGGACCGCCAAACCAATGAAAAATTCAATATGAAAGAACATATCTAAATATTTATGTATACTGTTGGTAATTATTATAAAAAGTCTTACTCATTTTTAAATGATATTTTGCCTTTAATTCATTATGACCGCCATTAGTTACGCTTAGAACATACACACACAGCATATATTGCATAAGCTAGGTGGACAACTTCCGGTAGCTAGCAGTTACATTAGTTCTGCTCACAATTCTTTCTTTTTTTAAAGTTCTGGTTATCTTTCCAAAATGACAAAGCACATGGTATTCCATGTTGCTGCCCTTCAAGCAAGAGGGAAAAGGGGTTCCAATTGTAGGCTACCTTTCGACAATTATGAGGTACGGTTTATGTAACTCACACAGTAAAATTAGCACTACTAACTGATTTGAGCAGAAATGTTAGCTATGCTAGCTAGCTTTGCAAGATGCACTCAATTATCTAATTGTCAGTTTGCTATCTTTAATGTTAACACATAAATAATTGGTCTGTCATATTTGTTCCCTATGGATAATGCAATTTAACATGTCTTTCTCTCAGTTTTTAACAATCTAGAAAGAGATCTCGTTGAGGGTGACCTGTTATGGTCGAGGAAAAAAGCGAGCAGGCGCACATACTGAGTGTAAGGGTTAAGAGAGCAGCTAAGTTGCTATTAGCTGTTTAGAGAAGTTACTTAACATAACCTGTTCTGGTTATTAAAAGTCAAGTTTATAACTTCACCGGAAATTCTAGACCTATTTTTTCACGGAAATAATTATCACTGTCCTGTGTAACTATATGAATGTTTGTGGTTAGCAGGTTAGTTCTCTTTACAATTACTGTGGAGCTAATGGACACTTTCTCTCAAATAAATAGTTTGGCGTCCGTGGTGTTAAACATGTGTGATATGTGCGAATTAAATGTTGTGTTGTTGGGGGGATGCAAACATATTTGAGTTAAGTGGGCCGCAGAGTGGACAAGGTTGGGAATGGCTGATTCTACTCCCTGGAAACGGTCTTTCAGCCTACACAGGAATTCAAAGCATGTATTGGTGTAGTAGGCTGTCACACAGACAATAAACAAGCATATTATACTATAATTGTTGATCAATTATAAATATTTTTCTAATGAGCATGCAATAGGGGAACTAATAAACCGACCAAAATAAATCTTATGTGGTGGGTTTCGCGTTGATTAAACCCGCTCACCTGGCCACACACGGTCCGGTCCGGTGAGTCCTTACTGTCTGCCTTTCACTCTGCCAGTGACCAGTCCACTCTCCAGTCTTGCGCAGTCCCGCCTCTCCCATGTTCCCATGGACAGTTTATTGTCACCATAACAACTGTCCCTAGGAGACTTGTTGCGCCATGCAGACTATAATGTAGCCTACCAACCAGCCATGCGTAAAAAGAAACCGGATCGCATTTTAGTTGCACCTGTAGGTGCTAAGCTCTTGTAATACATGAATGAATGCAAACCTGCGCAGACGCAGCATTCTGAGTCATCTCTTTCTCTAGACAGGACTTGATACACCCCCCAAGCATATGCTTGATAATTACCCACTGTCTGACGAGCTTTGTAATATACGAAGGCTTGATATGTTTTCTTGCATGCTTAATCATAAAGCCATTTTGACAGACATTTTCCACTAGATGGCATCCTTGCAAAGGTTTTCACTACAAGTGAGTATGTTCAAGCAAACCTTCCTTGTGGCGAAATAAAATGTGCCCAATACACCAACGCCACAATGGCCCAATTCACCATTATTGTAACACGATTCCCTAGTGTTAACACGTCAATGAGATGATATCATGCTTCTGTTAGACTTCCATTATACTAGTCTGTACTGTTGAGAATTCTATATTATCAGTTCAGCAACAGCAATGCGTCGCAATCCATAGTCTGTCTTGTATTCTTATTGGTTGAGAGAGGAGTGATGCTTGCAGCATCCAGACCAGCTCTCAACTAGGACCAAAAAAGAGAGGAGAGCATGAAGAGCGCGCGGATCGGGACTTGAAGCTACCATAACGGAACACAAGGATTCTTGAATTCGGTTGGAAAGGTGTTTCTTGACATGTGGCTGAGAGAATCTACAAGAACTGTTTCCAATGCATGACAGCTTCATAAACAGCTTCCTGACAACTAAGCTTGAGCGAGCACCTTGCAGCCGTCTTGGCTACAAGCCTTACCTTTTGACTCTGTGAACAGGTCAAACGACATCTGTCATGCCTGCCGGAGTCAACGACCCCGAAAGCATGCTAAGCTACCAGGTAAGGTACTGTTTACTCATCAGAACTTAGCCACGGCTATTAGAGCCTAAGAGAGCTTACAAGAGCTAAACACATGAATGTTGGTGATGTAATTAAAAGTACCTGACAGCCTTAACCTAATTTTTATTTTTAATCCTGAAGGGTTATTCAAAAATAGTCACAATTAGTATCTTCATTTCCCACACGCAGTTAATAAAGTTTCCAATGCCCATGTACCAATTGTAGCATAACTGAACGAAATCATGAATATGATATTCCTGCCATATTAATTTGTCATGATGGTTCATTTTTTGCTATGATTATGATTTGTCAACAAATACCACCTCATATTGATCCACGGGATACAGTTTGCCCGGTGTAGTGTTATTCTAAAAGGTAAGCACGTGTGGAATCCTCAGTGGAGAGCTTTATACAGCTGTAAACAAGTGTAGAAATTAGGAGTTTAACGCTGTCATGCATGTTTAGGGATGTCATGCATGTTATAGGACACAAGGAATAAGTAAATAGTCACGTTACCTGGGAAATATAATATAAAATAAATAGGCAACATCGTTATTTTCGTTTATTCAGTGTAGTCTACAAGCTATAATTGACTGAGGTTTGTATTTATAAATATAAACAGAAAAGGCAGAATATAACGTAAACGTGCTTGTTTTCATTGTAATATTTAACATTACAGCAATGTGTTGTAGCATTATCAAGTTCATGTATAAGTTAATTGTGTCTGATAACACTTGTTTACAAAATGTTCTCAATTACCCTCAAATGACCTTGGCGCCATCCTGATTCCATAAAACACCGCGATTGCGCGGTTACAATGGTCAAATAAAGACCCTTTGTCGATGTGATTTTTTTGAAGTATGGAGATGGCGACATTCATTAAATGTCGCTTATGCATTAACATTAAAAATATAGCCTGTGTCAATACGGAATCAATCTGGCGTGGTCACCTGACAAGATACGCAGTTCGGAGCAAGAAATGCAGTAGAAGAGTATATACACACTTAAGCTTGAAGCCAGGAGAAGGTGATGAAAACACAGGATCAGGAGGGTGTTACCAGTCATTAAGTACAGTACATATAACATGGATGGCACTAACATACAGTAGGTTATAAGAGAACAGATCCAATTTAAGTGGTCAATGTAAAACATGTTTGCTGATAGATCAAGGAGCGTCCTTCCTAAACAGGATGTCTTACCATCCATGTGATTTTCTTTTCTTTGTGAGGTTAACCTGCTTGTATGATATTCTTGTTATAATATTGTTTGTTTAAATGGAAGTGGAGACTTGATTAGAGTCAGACTGACCAGAAAGGACAGTATGTGGTGTCCTGGGAGAGTGGCAATGAATTTAGACAGAGGGCCAGTATTAAAGGCATGAATATACTGCATCACCCCTCTGGCTCTCTGACACCTAGTCCCTGTATTGTCCCAGAGCTTTTTGTGTACTATTAGGTTTAGCCTGAATGTTGCAGAGGTGACCCAATATTGACCAAGATAAAACCTTGTGATTTTGTAAATGGGCATCTAATTGATAATTAACACAAGGCAAGCAATGTTCAGAAAGTGCCTGTGTCTGTGGAGAAGCGTGGTAAACAAGCAAAACTGCAGTACAATTATATCATGAAAACAGCCAATGAACCGACAAAAATAGGTTAGTTGGGGGCAAAGAGAGAGTGAGAGAGAGAATAATATAGAGACCAAAAAGTGTGTAATTGAACAGTCAGTGAGTAATTCTGCCCAGGTTTTAGCAGTTATAGCAGCACATCTCATCTTCTTTTCCCTCCCCTCTTCTCAACTGTCTGTTTCTCTAATATTTACCCACTCCTCCATTGCCTAAACTTTGTTAAGCAGCAGTGGCAGCAGTAGTAATATCAGTAGCAGCAGCAGTAACAGCAGCAGCAACAGTAACAGCAGCAGCAACAGTAACAGCAGCAGGAACAGCAGCAGCAGCAACAGTAACAGTAGTAGCAATAACAGCAGCAGCAACAGTAACAGTAACAGTAGCAGCAGCAGTAACAGCAACAGTAACAGTAGCAACATCAGTAACTGTAACAGCAGCAGCAACAGCAGCAGTAACAATAGCAGTAGCAGCAGCAGTAATAATAGCAGCAGCAGTAGCAGTAATAATAGCAGTAGCAGCAGCAGTAGCAGTAATGATAGCAGTAGCAGCAGCAGTAGCAGTAATGATAGCAGTAGCAGCAGCAGTAGCAGTAATGATAGCAGTAGCAGCAGCAGTAGCAGTAATAATAGCAGTAGCAGCAGCAGTAGCAGTAATAATAGCAGTAGCAGCAGCAGTAGCAGTAATAATAGCAGTAGTAGCAGCCAGCTGGGTGCCCCTGCGGCCCCTCACACACACAAGCCAGCCTGGAAGTGACAGGCCCAGTTGTCTGAGTCAGGATCTGTAACACTGCTGTCAGCTCAGTGTGCTGCTGTAGGGAGAGAAGAGGGAGCAGAGGAAAGGGAGGGCGGGAATGTGAAGAGGAAGAATAGCAGAGGAAGGAAAGGAATAGGGAAAATAGTGGAGAGAGGTGGGCACGGAAGTATAGTAGTATAATAATATACACATTGAAGAGTATAGATGAGTATAATAGGTGTACTGTAAGATATGTCATTGCAATTGTAAACATTCCTGACACCTGGTTGTTCCTGATGTGTGATGATGCTCAACAGGGTTGTAGCAGATTTGTCTCTACTCATTATGGTGTTGTCACCCTTGTATTTCGTTGCACTTACTTTGGTGTGTGTGTGTATGTCTGCCCTGATACTGAAGGGGAGGCCAGTCCAGTGAGTAGAGCAGACGATGCTGTTGGTCTGGGAGGCTCTGATGGGGGCTGGCAGTCATCCTCTCTTTATCTCAGGCCTCGTTAGATACATCATGCTGCCTCATCCTTTCCCAGAGGAATCACTTTCTGTCCGCCACAAATGAATATCCCCTCCCTTGGTTTGGGTTGAGTTTGGCATCGATCAACTTGATGATTGCCATGCCTTGATGTTCAGCCCACATGTATTGGGCAGTATTGTCTCATATTGCATAATCTTAATATTTGCATTTCATTATGCATCCAGACTTAATTTACATATCAAATATCAACATATAATATGGAGATGACAGACATCCTCACAAAAGGAACCCACTCATCATGTTTAGTCATATAACAGATTTATTCAAGTAATCTGAAATTCATAATCCTTAGACATTACATTCTGCATTATAAGTTTCCAATAGTGATCAAAGATTCAAGATCCTTGAGACATAGCTGTCCTGTTAGTCAGTGCCTCAAGACCACCGCAACAACAGGTTGAAGAAAATGCTGTTGTCCTAGCCTTGATATGCATTGTTAAATGATGAGGGAGTGTGTGTGTTTGTGTGTGTGTTGGTGTGTGTTTGCGGCGTGTGACTGCCAGCAGCAGTTAGCGCGTTAGAAACTCAAGGACAGCAAGCCATTTAATTGCTTGGTGCAGCGGGATGTGGTGTCATAAGATGCGTGGAAAATGTCTACGGAGTCATGCTCCCTGAGGTGCTGCAGCTGTGATGGGCCTTGGGGGGTGAGGTGAAGGTTAGGGTGTGTTGTATTTGGTTATTTATTAGGATCCCCATTTGCTGACGCTGTAAGAACAGACAGTCTTCCTGGGGTCCAATACAAAAAACATACATTTAACTTCCAAATATATACAATTAATCATTCAGTCGACATATGCTTTACAAAGATCCAAAAATAAAACCCAAAAGAATATTTTCTATAAATAAATACAACATCAGGAAACAAGATGAATCATCTACTGTTTGTTCAGTCATTTAATTCCATAAAATATTTTTGCAATCGTTTTCTTGAAAATAGCACTGTTTTTTTTTTTTATAATGTGATCTGGAAAATAATTCCATTCAGTAATGGCTCTTTAAATGACAGTATATTTGAGGAGCTTTGTCTTAGAGATAACCTAGAATAGTTTGTCTGGTCAGATGGGAATGTTTGGTTCTGATGTACACAACATGTTCGGAAAAATATTGTTGTTTTTTGTCATTTAGGACATTCCTGAAGAAAATCTGAATACTGGATTGTAATCTGTTTATTACAGGAAGCCATGACAGATTTCTGTCCATTTGAAAAACATTTCAATCACATGCATTCAGCACCTAGGTGATGCAAGTAAGCAAGTGGCACCTCAGGTTCCCTTTGGGCTTGTCTTTAATTAGTTTGGCCTAATAAAAGGACACTAGAGGTTAACCCATTACCCTCTTAAAATAGAAAATAACTGAATGACAGCAAATATAGTGAGCATGCTGTTAAGCCAGTAACATTAATGAGCTGTGGCCAAACCCACACTTGTCATCAATGGTTCGTTATAGTAGACAGTCCTCACTGTCTAAATAGAGAAAGACTAGGATATACAGGCATCTGATATCTGTGTTCATTTATGAGTGCACCATTGAGGTTCTGTAATGTCAATATTGTGTAATCCTAGTCTCTAATATGTATCCTGTCCCCTGCCTCCTGGTTCACTCCCTGGTCCCTTGCCACCCTAAAAGAACACTGACCCATTCTCATACCCTCCCCCTTCATTTGCACTCAACAGAATCAAAGAAATTGATCAGATCTAATGGCCTTTTTTGCTGTGACTAAAAGCTTTGAGTAGCTCGTTCTCTGGGTGGGTGTCTGTGTGTTGCTGTCCAGCACAGCATCCAGTCCTGCAGCTGATTACCCAGCATACAACCCAGGCCCACAGATTGAATAGCTGCCATCATTCACCAAACCACAGCTGCACAGCCTGATAACACAGGTTGTGTGTGTGTGTGTGGACTTGTTTAGCTATTATTTGGCGGGCCAATAGTCGGTTTCAGGTTAGGTGTCTTTGGTTAAAGTTAGGATTGAGGTTCCGGTCAGGGTAAGCCTTAAAGTTAGGTTTAAGGGTTAAGGAAAACAGGATTTTGACTGGGACTAAATTGTGAGTTTCCACAAGAATTGCAATACAAACTTGTGTGTTCGTGTGTTGGTGTCTCAGTGTCTCCATACAGGCTGCCTGAGATGGAAGTGCAAGGGGCAGAGAGACAGTATTGTGACAGACCGTTCAAAATGCAGCACCCCCGAATGAGGTTTTAATGAGGTCTGAATTTGAATTTGATCAGGTCACCCAAAAATGAATTTCTGCATTAATTAGCTCTTCGTCATACACATTTCCCTTTCATCCCAGTTCATAACTCAAAAAAGATGTGTGGTACAGGATTTATTCTGAAGTCCTTTTCTTAGCGAGTCAAATTACTGTACATTACTGATGTGTTTCGGGTCAGCCCGTGAAACTAGGAAAAATGTGTCTGAATCCTGTATTCCGATACAATACACATTACGGATATGCACACACAGATAAGCACACTGAAATACACACCCTGTAAAGCTACAATTGCTACAATAACAAATAAAGTGGGTTAAGAAAAAGGATCTCCATCTTAAGCTTCATCTCTCAACTCAGTGTAGTTGTTCAAAATACTGTGTGCTGACTGGATATTTAGATTCCCAATTACAGTAAAAAGCCAGTGTTGGCACAGGCACTGGTGTAGGGAGTTGTTGAAATGAGTCCACACACGCAGACACATTTAAAGAGGAAGCACAAACATACTGTATGCCATGCCAGATGCTGAAGGGCTGGCCTGGCTGCAGAGGTACTGTGATCCATCAAGGCTGTCAGAGAGATCCTGATTAGTTTATGTCCATAATTTAGGATCTAAGGTGCCTCTGGAGATCACACACACACTTGCGCGCACACACATACACATACATATTGCAGATCCCGTATAGCTCTTGTCTGGATAGACTGAGACCACACCCTAGATTAACATTACTGTAAATTTTTCAGTTAATAGTACATGCATATAATTAATAAGCATTGATGAACTGTGGAGGTTGCTCAGTATAGTTCAAATGTAGTACAATACGGGTGAACTTGAGATACGGTAGTTATCATGACTCTCTTATCTGATTGTAGCTTATAGTGGCCTTATGTGCTTGTGTGTGTTGTTCATAGTGCTTTGGTGTAGGTCAATAGTATTGACATGGGATTGTCCAATAATAACCGGATGGGGTCATTTCACTGGCTGGCCAATCAAAAAGAGTTGGCTCAACCTAAATATTTTCTGCAAATATAACTTAAATAGACTACATAACCTTGATTCCTGACCCAAACCCATAGTTCCAACATAGTACTCACTTTACACACACTTCTCCTTACTAACACACTTATGTTTTGTTTTTCTCTCTTATCACACACACAAACACACAGTATAAATACTGCCCCCCATGGTTCTCAGAATGCTAGCTCTGAGCACATGTTCACACACTCGTCTCCGTGTAGAGTAGGAGGAAGCATCCATATTCATGAGAGCTTTATTTACACCTCAGTGTGTGCCACAGGTCTGTCAAAGGTTGCATTACTATGGAGAGCAGCCGGTAGGATGAAAGCACAGTGATAACCGACCCGCACCTACACACTTCACCACCCAGCAATTGCAACTGAGCTAATAGTGCATTTTAGCCTACCAGATTATTACGTCAACCCCTCTACATGAGATTTAACACTGATGGCAGAGCACTGAATCAAAGTGATTCCAATATCAATAATATGCAGTACAATTAGCTACTGTAGACTGGATTGAATACATCATTGGGAAAGGGTGCTATACAATGGTTGGAACAGGAATGGTAATGACTAGATAGAGATCAGTGCAACTCCTTGGAGACAGATGTGGTTGCTGCGCAGACCGCCCACATCCACCCAGCCTACTGGACTGGACTGTGGACGTCATCATGGGGGGGGGAACTTCACAACACCCATGACTCCTCTGGAGCTGAACTATACTCTGTCTCTGTCTTATTCTCACTCTGTCTCTCTCACTCATTCTGTTAGTTACACTCTTAAAGAGAAGTACAGAAAACATCAAATTGATTGCCACTTGACTGATTTGATTTTTTTCTTATGATTCCCTTGGTCTCTGAGACTAGTCTGTCATAAGTCCATCTCTCACTAGTATGAATTGTAGCCATAGAGTAGCCTAGATTTGCGTTATCTCTGTTTGTCACTCTCTCTGTGTGTGTCTCTTTGTCAGTGCTGCCCAGTGAAGGCTTTGATGCCTTTCCGTAATAGGATCTCAATTATGGGTTTCTGGTTCCGGGCTCTTAATAACTTCCTATAATGGTTTTCTCTGGTCATAATGACCTTCTACAGAACACAACTCTTCATCATGGCTGGCTGTGCCTACCATATGTGTGTGCGTTTTTGTGAGGAGGACTGTAAAACAACATGTAAAACATACATATATATATATATGTATATCCATTTAATATCCGTATTTTCATGGTTGGGTTTGAGTCATTTCTTTCTTGTCTGTGTGTGTGGCTCCTTCAGAGGCCTGATGAGGAGGTGGTGGTAGACCAGGGAGGGACCAGCTCAGTCCTCAACATCCACTATGAGAAGGAAGAGCTGGAGAGTGAGTACCAGAAACCTGACCTCACAGACCAGCTTTGTATCCTTAATAAGTTAATAAAACTCTGTCTTTCTCTGTCTCTGTCTCTGTCTCTGTCTCTCTCTCTCTCTCTCTCTCTCTCTCTCTCTCTCTCTCTCTCTCTCTCTCTCTCTCTCTGTGTCTCTCTGTCTCTCTCTGTCTCTCTGTCTGTCTCTCTCTCTCTCTTTCTCTCTCTCTTGGTGAGTGTGTGTGTGTCTAGCCAGACAGGCAGGCTCATGTTTGTGTTGTTGCATCTTTCATGAGGCTATACAGCATTCCAGACCACCTTTTTGATCTAGAAAGTGCCCATGTCATTCATGGAGTATTTGATTAATAATGCATCTTGCAGGTACACTTGAGAATACCAGTGGGGGCCTAATCTGTCATCGCTGATGGAGCTCACACACACACACACACACCCCACACACACACACACACACACCCCACACACACACACACACCCCACACACACACACTAGTAGCACATATTCCCACTATCCGTAGATGAATGGTACAGTCTGGCTGGTGTGCATCCAGCACAGTAGTTCTGGTTTCTCCCCAGCCCAAATATACTGTCACAAGATTTGGTCTGTTTTTGTTGTTGTCAGCAGCTGTCTGGTCACTGTAATTCAGTGAACACTTCCTAATTCACACACAGGCACACAGCTTTCATTCACACACAAACACTTTCTCACACAGACACACACACACTACCACACACACACTACACACACAACTTTGCAACATGTGTCTGCCGAAGCCCTGGTGCAATATGTTTAATTCATAAATGTTTGCCTAACAGATATTGGCTAGCTAGATTACGTAACAGGGTCGGCTGCTTTCCTGGTGGTTGTATTTTTGAACTGTAAATGTCATTTTTATTCTTGCTGTTTTCTCTCAGTGCTATCTCTAAATGTATCAGACATACAGGATCTTAAATGCTGTTGTTTTCTTGGCCATTGCTCTGTCCTCCCTCTCTACTGCTCCCTCACTGGGATGTGCTGATGGAAGGACTAGACCAATAAAACCCTCACGTTCCACACTGCTCTGCTCCTTCCTTCTATTCCTATGCCTTAACCCAGTGGTTCCCAACCCTGGTCCTCGGGACCCCCTGCCCTGCGTGTTTTAGATGTTTCCCTGCTCCAACACACCTGATTCAAATGAATGGTCGTTAACAGGCTTCTGCAGAGCTGAATAACGACCCATTCATTTGAATCAGGTGTGTTGGAACAGAGAAACATCTAAAACATGCAGGACAGGGGGTCCAGAGGACCAGGGTTGGAACCACTGCCTTAACCCATGCTTTATTTCTCTCTCCCTCCTTCCCCCTCTCTCTCTCTCTCTCTCTCTCTCTCTCTCTCTCTCTCTCTCTCTCTCTCTCTCTCTCTCTCTCTCTCTCTCTCTCCTCTCTCTCTCCCTCTATCTCTCTCTCCTCTCTCTCTCTCTCTCTCTCTCTCTCTCTCTCTCTCTGAAGTAAAAAAAGTTGTGCATGAAGTTGTGCTCAAGGCAAACATGTTTTTTAGAATACTTCATCAGTAGAAGTTCTCCTCTCTTCCCTTCCTACTGTATTCTGGCCCAGGCCACAGGACTCTGTTTGTGGGGGTGCACATGCCCATGGGCAGGCAGAGTCACCGGCACCACAGGCCCCACAGCTCGCGCCACCGCAAGAAAGAGAGGCGGACCAGCAGCACTCCCAGCCAGCCGCAGGAGGTGGAGGGAGAAGGGTCCTCGTCTTCTCATGGTAGAACATATAACTCATAAATCCAATAGCCTAATGAATCACTCTATGAAAGGGGATTCTTTTGAAGGACTGCGTTTTATGTATTGAACATTTCTAGAAAATGTGTTATGTCATGCATGCAAGGCGAGCCTAAACTGTAAGTCCATGTTTCAGTTCTGGTGGAGGGCAGTGGTTGTGCACTGTGTCGATACAGCCTCAGGCCAGGGCAGTGGCTCTAATCCATCCATCCATTTCACACTCACACACACATGCAGCCAGCCCTGCAGGCTTCAATTGACAACCCCGCTAATTAACCTCCCAGAGCAGGATGTCACTCAAACACACAGTATGTGTGACTGTTTGTGTGTGCGTGTGTGTGTGTGTGTATGACCGAGATTTGCCAATGGGAAAAAAATATTAAGTTCACAGTCTGTCACCAGCCAATCAGCAACAGTGAAGCTAACGATCAATACTTTTTCCATCAAACAAGTCAGTAAAACCTGTAAGACTTTATTGATATTTAAACAATTTATTCTCGTTCACCCACAACATAACCTCCCTCCCACCGGTCTCTCCTTCTCCTCCTCCATCTCTCCCCAGACACGCCCTCTCAAAGGGTGCAGTTCATCCTGGGGACAGAGGAGGACGCGGAGCATGTGACCCACGAGCTGTTCACAGAGCTGGATGAGATCTGTGTGAAGGAGGGCAAAGATGCCGAGTGGAAGGAGACAGCCAGGTCAGACACCTCTTCCAGCTAGGCGCTCATGCATCCAGCACCCTGCACTGAGGGTTTAACAGCTGCACCTCTCAATCAAATACCCTGTCCATACATCCCCATTCTGCTTTCTGCTTCTGAAACTGACATTTATTTGTGGTTATTTGTGAATCTTGGTGCTCATCTCTCACTACTGTCCCCCTGCCTCACCCCCTGCCCCGTCCCCCTGCCTCACCCCCTGACCCGTCCCCTGCCCCGTCCCCCTGCCTCACCCCCTGACCCGTCCCCTGCCCCGTCCCCCTGCCTCACCCCCTGACCCGTCCCCTGCCCCGTCCCCCTGCCTCACCCCCTGCCCCGTCCCCCTGCCTCACCCCCTGCCCCGTCCCCCTGCCTCACCCCCTGCCCCGTCCCCCTGACTCACCCCCTGCCCCGTCCCTCTGCCACACCCCCTGCCCGTCCCCTGCCCCCCCTCCAGGTGGCTGAAGTTTGAGGAGGATGTGGAGGATGGGGGGGAGCGCTGGAGTAAGCCCTACGTGGCCACCCTCTCCCTTCACAGCCTGTTTGAGCTGAGGAGCTGTCTCATCAACGGGAGTGTGTTGCTGGACATGCACGCCAACAGCATCGAGGAGATCGCAGGTCAGTTGCACACACATTGAGGGCCCACTTAACATACACTGGAAATGGTCAAATCATATATCATCAATAATCATAGTGTTATACAGTATTGGAAAATGTGGAGATATGTTATATGCCCATTGTAATACTCTGCCACTGCTCAAAAGTTTGAGAAAGGTTTCTTTGAATGAAATTCAAATGACCACAGCAACTAGACATACCAACTAGTACCATGCCTAATCCAAACCCACAAGCTTTCAGTGTATCAGTACCTCTCTGCCTGCATCAGGTCTGTTACTTTATGGTGACTCACTGCTACTGTGGCTATTCAAAGCATCTTCAAAAGACAAAACACAAACTCCCTGAATGACTGGAGAAGTAAACTGTTACTGTCTCTAACACACACACACACACACACACACACACACACACACACACACAGTCCCGCCTGTCAGTCCGTCTGACCTTCCTGATGGTTAAGCAGGTGGACTAAAGGTGACAGACAGGTGCACAGACTGAAGGGGTGACTCTCCTCCCTCATCCCTCTCTTCCTCTTCTCCATGTGACACCTGCCACCCGCACCTGTCACGTCCACTCTCTTCACGAGGGATTAGAGAGAGGCCGAGGCCTAGACAAGGGGATAGACAACGAGGTAGAGAGAGAGAAGCAAAAGTTGAGATTGAAACAAATGAGATAAACGAGACAATGACGAGCAGATGTAAAGTTGATGTAGGTGTGCCGCTCCACTTGAAGGAGATGCAACGAGACACTGCGGTGGACTGTCTGCTCCACTTAGTCTTCCTGTCTGTGTCCTTGCTTCTGTTAGCAGAGCAGTTGAGACTGGAATTGGAAATGTACTCAATGGCCTTCAGGTGTGCTTAGAATTACAGCCAGCCCCATAGTGTGTGTGTGTGTATATTACGGCCAAGGTGAAAGGGAGTGTTATTGATTAAGGAGGAATGATGGAGAGATGGGGCATGAAGAAGGGAGCGAGGAGCAGTAATTCACTTCTGACTCAGCAGTTTCGGCCTTCGGATGACAGGAGGGTGGAAAGGCAGGGAGTGGATGGACAAGAAATATGGAGGGATTTTGATCACAGAACATGTCTTTGGTTAAATCACACACACTCAAACACATGCACATATTCACACACACACACACAAACATCCTGCAATTCACCGAGGATACACACCATCTGTGGAGGCATTTCCTTCGGCAGGCTTCCCATGGTGTATTGACACATTCTGCTTTCTTAACACATGACATATGATTGAGTTACTGAGTAGAGTAGTAGCCCTGGTTAGAGATTTGCCAGTTTGAACAGGAGGGTGACGTGCGCGGGGACAGTTTATACCGAATGGTGGAGCGTGAGACTTCATGAGTAGCGTGTCCTGTGCTGCAGACATGGTGTTGGACCACCAGGAGGCGTCCCACGAGCTGGACGACAGCGTGCGTGTGAAGGTGCGCGAGGCGCTCCTGAAGAGGCACCACCACCAGAACGAGAAGAAGAGGAACGCCCTGATCCCCATGGTGCGCTCCTTTGCCGATGCGGGCCGCAAGCAGTCCGAGCCCCACAACATGGACAAGGCTGGTAGGTAGAGAGATGTGGGGGAGGGGGGGGTGGTGTCAACCTCACCTTAACCTTAACCCAGCTGACAGAATTGGGAATAGGTGTGAATATCAGGCAGACCCTAAAGGGTGAGGGACAGAGGAACAGAGAACACCTAACCTAATGTCACAGTGGCACTGGAGCTGGACCGTCGACCTCAAATCTATTCAATTGTTCCCACCAGATGGACTGTATTGACAGAATACAGATTGCAGCATTTTATGGATCGTTTCAGTCCCTTGGCAGTGGACCAACTGTGCAGAGGAAATGTACTGAGTCTGCTGTACTTACCCCGACCACCCCCCCAACCTCTCCCCTACACACACACATACACACCCTCCCCCTACACACACATACACACCCTCCCCCTACACACACATACACACCCTCCCCCTACACACACATACACACCCTCCCCCTACACACACACATATACACCCTCCCCTGCACACAAACATACACACCCTCCCCTACATACACATACACATACACATACACACATACACACCCTCCCCTACACACACACATACACACCCTCCCCACCCCTACACACATACACACCCTCCCCTCATCCACAGGTCCTGCTGTCTCCCCCCAGCCTCCTCCCTCCAGCGTCGAGGTGAAGAACGGGGCCAACCCAGACAGTGCCCAGGTAGACCTTAGCAAGGTAACCTACTCAGTCCTCACACACACTACTCTCCATCCCTACCCTGCATGGAGTAGCCTTCATATGATCCACTAGACCAGTGCTGGTCTTGGTGTGTGTCAGAGGGAGGGGGAAGGGGGCATGATAGAGACGGACCTGAAGGCCTGAAGGCCTGACACATCTGCTGGCATCCATCTGCAGCGCCATCCAGAGACCATCTGGGTCACACAGCACCGCCTAGGGGCCAGCAGGGGAAATGAACATGGAAATGATGAGTGAATACTTTTTTGTGGGGTGGTTGTGGTTGCGCCAGATCACATACTTACTTCTTGCATAGCTTAGTCTGCAGCCCCAGAGGGCACATCTGTTCCCAGACCTGAGACAAGATAGAAAACATCATTTTAAGGGAAATAAAAGTCCAAATAACTTACACACACACAGACCAATGCACACACACCCACTGAAACAGACAGTGTGAAAGAAACATGCCCATCCGGCCAAACAGGCATGGATGGCATGTTAGAAAGAGTTCCCAGTGAGTGGAAGTCAGCCTCGCTCTCTCTTTCTCGGCAGGTGGACATGCACTTCATGAAGAAGATCCCCACAGGAGCGGAGGCCTCCAACGTGCTGGTGGGAGAGCTGGACTTCCTGGAGAGACCCATCGTGGCCTTCGTCCGCCTGTCCCCCGCTGTGCTGCTCACTGGCCTCACTGAAGTCCCCATACCTACCAGGTACAGCCACAAGGAGGGAGGAAGACACACTGTGTGTGTGTGTGTGTGAGTGTGTGTGTGTGTGTGTGTGTCACGGGAGGAGGAGAATCTGAAACAAAGGGGTGTATGAGTCACTATAGTACATGCTTATGGATTTCTGTAATCTGTTTACCTGATGCATTGTAATGCTGACGATAGTTATTACGAGGAGTTACAGAGTATGATTCTAGTCATTCTGACCGTACTGAAAGGTTCCTGTTCATCCTCCTGGGCCAGGATGGAAAGGCTCAGCAATACCACGAGATTGGCCGCTCCATGGCAACCATCATGACAGACGAGGCAAGGGCCCCTCCCTCATGACTTCAGTCCCACCGTCCATATCCCCCCCCCCCACCAGATCTTCTCCTAAGCGGTGCTGTCCTTCCATGGTAGATCTTCCATGACGTGGCCTACAAGGCCAAGGACCGAGAGGACCTGCTGGCTGGGATAGACGAGTTCCTGGACCAGGTGACTGTGCTGCCCCCTGGGGAGTGGGACCCCTCCATACGCATCGAGCCCCCCAAGAACGTCCCCTCCCAGGTGACAATGACAGCTTTGGCATTGTATGACATGTACTGAACACTCACTGCTCTCAGCGATTGAAATGTGACTTCATACATTGCTTTCAGATGCATTTGACAGAAGTAGCAATGTAATGATTTGGCTGCGTGTGCATGTGTGCATGTGTAGGAGAAGAGGAAAATGCCGGGGGTTCCCAACGGCACCACCTGCGTGGTGGAGGAGGAGCTCCATGCCGAGGACCATGGTCCTGAGCTGCAGAGAACAGGAAGGTAAGATGGCCGCTCCGCATCACCACAGACCTTACAGGCTCGCTTTCAACTGGTGCTTACTGCTGCTCTCTCCTCTACACACACTCTGCTGCTCTCTCCTCTACACACTCTGCTGCTCTCTGCTCCACACACACTCTGCTGCTCTCTCCTCCACACACACTCTGCTGCTCTCTCCTCTACACACACTCTGCTGCTCTCTCCTTCACACACACTCTGCTGCTCTCTCCTTCACACACACTCTGCTGCTCTCTCCTCTACACACACTCTGCTGCTCTCTCCTCTACACACACTCTGCTGCTCTCTCCTCCACACACTCTGCTGTTCTCTCCTCTACACACTCTGCTGATCTCTCCTCCACACACACTCTGCTGCTCTCTGCTGTCATGCATGACCCCTGCCGCTCCTCCTGGTTAGGTTGTTTGGAGGTCTGATTCTGGACATCAAGAGGAAGGTTCCGTTCTACCTGAGTGACTATAGAGACGGCATTAATCTGCAGTGTGTCGCCTCCTTCCTGTTCCTCTACTGCGCCTGCATGTCCCCGGTCATCACCTTCGGAGGACTGCTCGGAGAGGCCACCGATGGGTGCATTGTGAGCACACACACACACACACACTATGATACTGTGAATGTGTCCACATAACACATAATACTGGGTCTGTCCTGCTGTGTGTTTGTAGAGTGCCATCGAGTCTCTGCTGGGTGCGTCTATGACAGGGGTAGCCTACTCCCTGTTCGCTGGCCAGCCCCTCACCATCCTGGGGAGCACAGGCCCTGTGCTGGTCTTTGAGAAGATCCTCTACAAGTTCTGCAAGTCAGTGCTTTCTGCGTTCCCATACTCCACATGATATCCAGAACTTTGCAATAGTAGTTCTTCACGCCTTGGATTTGTAGGATCAAATTCCTTTTGTTCATGAAACACATGAATGCCTGCTCTTCTCACCCATCTCTCGACTGTCTCTCTCCCCCCCTTTCTCCATGTCAGGGACTACGGCCTGTCTTACCTGTCTCTGAGGACGTGTATCGGCCTGTGGACGGCCTTCCTGTGCCTGGTCCTGGTTGCCACGGACGCCAGCTCGCTGGTGTGCTACATCACGCGCTTCACCGAGGAGGCCTTCGCCTCGCTCATCTGCCTCATCTTCATCTACGAGGCGCTGGAGAAGCTGATCCACCTGGGGGAGCTCTACCCCATCAACTCACACAGCAACCTGGACCAGCTCACCCTCGCCTAGTGAGCACCGCCTCCGCCCCATCAAGTTGGTTGTCCCCAATTATACGAGGGGCCGAGATCATTAAGTGTGCAGAAGTCAGCCTTGCCCAGACACGACTGCGTGCCGCCCTCCATCCTTCGCAACTTCCAACTACAATGCCCCATCCTCCTGAGAGATCTCTTGTTACTGGCCTGTGCTTCAGAGATGAGGCTTATGTCTCTGTGTCTTCTTCATACTGCCATCAATTCCACAGCTGTACTGAACTTGCTGCTCTTACTGCCCTGATACCTGTGGTGATGCCAGTGTAGGATCTTGTCACATTGAATACTCTGTGATGTACCTGGGCTTTCTTTCTTTGTGTGTGTGTGTGTGTATGTGTGTGTGTGTGTGTGTGTGTGTGTGTGTGTGTGTGTGTAGCTGTCGGTGTGCAGAGCCTGGAGAGCCCAGTAATGCCACTCTGGAGCTTTGGAGTAAGAGGAACATAACAGCTTCCACTGTGCCCTGGGCTAACCTCACTGTCAAGGTAACCACACAGACTCACAACAACACAGAAACAAGAGCCTCTCATTACATGATTACATTATCTAAATATTTGTGCAGTATTACATCATCTTATGTAGCGTTATGAACACAGTATGTACACTTTTTAAGTTTTTTGTCTAAGGATTTGAAATATCTCCTTTCTTTGTTTGATGTAGGAGTGTGTGAGCATGCAGGGCCAGTTTGTGGGCACAGCGTGTGGCCACCACGGTCCCTACACCCCTGACGTGCTCTTCTGGTCGGCCATTTTGTTTTTTGCCACCTTCTTGATGTCCGGCTTCCTCAAGCAGTTCAAGACCAGCCGCTACTTCCCAACCAAAGTATGACTGTCAATATCAACAAGTCAGAAAGTAAATTTTTCCCTGCAATATCATTTATTAATATCATAGATTTGTTTTGTTTTGTTCAGGTACGATCGATGATCAGTGACTTTGCAGTCTTCCTGACCATCGTGATCATGGTCCTGCTGGACTACTGCATCGGAGTGCCCACTCAGAAGCTGCAGGTGCCCAGCAAGTTTCAGGTAGGACATCTTTATTTACATCCAATGCAACTGTAATATATCCTCTGATAAAGCATTACTGGGACTCCAATAGTGCACATACAGTATAATACATACGTTAATATTTCATGTTGAGAAGATGGAAAACTAAAATGGGAACTGTGAATCATAGTATGTGCACCACAATATGATTAGCGACATATTATAGTCAGTTCAACTTCTCCCCCATGTGTGCTGCATGTTTGTGTGTTGGTGTGTGTGTGTGTTTGTGTGTGTTGGTGTGTTCTACCAGCCAACGCGAAACGACCGTGGCTGGCTGATCAGCCCCATAGGAGAGAACCCCTGGTGGACGGTCCTGGCTGCTGCCATCCCTGCCCTGCTCTGCACCATCCTCATCTTCATGGACCAGCAGATCACTGCTGTCATCATCAACCGCAAGGAGCACAAACTGCTGGTGAGATACCAGCTGCTGGCGTCTGGACCACAGCCTGTCATGTTCACCTAGAACGTTCATACAGTACCAACTTCAAATATTGTATGTGGTTGGTTACAGGAGCTCAGCTATTTGATTATTCAGTCTTAGTTGCTTGTCGAATCCTGACCAGCCCCCTCTCTCTGAGTGAGAGACAAATACTGTACTCCTCCTCTTTGGAGCCTGTGTGTCTCACAGGTGTGTGTGTGTGTGTCTCCCCGCCCCTGCAGAAGGGCTGTGGCTACCACCTGGACCTGCTCATGGTGGCTGTGATGCTGGCCGTGTGCTCCATCATGGGCCTGCCCTGGTTCGTGGCGGCCACCGTCCTCTCCATCTCCCACGTCAACAGCCTGAAGCTGGAGTCGGAGAGCTCCGCCCCGGGGGAGCAGCCCCGCTTCCTGGGGATCAGAGAGCAGCGCTTCACCGGCCTCATGATCTTCATGCTCATGGGCTGCTCCGTGTTCATGACCGGGGCTCTGCAGGTGCGTCTGACAGCTGGGCTCAGCTCAAACGTCTACTCTAACCTCACTGAGAGCAATCCCCACTGCTCGTGGGACGTCCTCCGAAACTCTGTCACGCTTCACTTGTTATCCGTGTCCGGATTCCTACCCAGACATATGTACTGCTCACTGGGGTTCCCAGGGGTGTAGCATCTCGACAAAAACCCACGCTGTGCCAGTCTTAGTGTGTGTTTGAGTCTGTGCGTGTCTTTCATGTGTTGCAGTTCATCCCAATGCCAGTCCTGTATGGAGTATTCCTTTACATGGGAGCGTCTTCACTGAAGGGCATCCAGGTAGTACACACCAACACACACCCACATGCGGATACTGTACCAGGTACTACACACCAACACACAACTGTTGTGTGTACTAGGACACGCTGGTGGACAGTGTTTATCTCTGGTGTGTAGTTAGTCTGTCAGTGGGAGGGTTCAGGTCTCGGCTCTCCTGGCCTACTTACAAGCTGCTCTCTGGTTTATAACCTCTATGGGGAGAAGCTCAAGTGGGCCGAGTCCCCTGCTATCAGCTGTCTCCTTATTCTCACTCTCTCACCTTCTCTTTATTACATTTGGATCACCTCTCACTTTCTCCTTATTACATATGAAAAATTTAAATGTTCTGTCTTGCCCGTATCTTTCTCATTGTTATTCCACTCGTTTTTCAAATGTGCCGAATCTCCCACAGGATGAGCCGTCTGGTCTTCATCTGTCTCTGTCCTTCCCTGTTTTGTCTCCCTCAGTTATACGACCGCCTCCTGTTGTTTGCCATGCCGCCCAAGCACCAGCCAGACTTCATCTACCTGCGTCACGTTCCTCTGAGGAAGGTGCACCTCTTCACTGTGACCCAGCTCACCTGTCTGGTGCTGCTGTGGGTCATCAAGACCTCGCCCGCCGCCATCGTCTTCCCCATGATGGTACAGCTGCTCTGACGCTCCCTCACGTCCCTGTGTGCTTATGACATCACCCACACTGAGCAGCACAGTCCTGCTCCACTGAAGCTAGGCAACGCGGTGTTAACATCGAACCTAGGGAGTGGTCGGGCTGAAAGACATGGCAAGAAATGAGATTGTTTCAATGGGAAGCCATGCTTTGTTGAATAGTCCGTATCCTTGTCCATGTAGGTGCTGGCTTTAGTGTTTATCCGCAAGCTGCTGGATCTTTGTTTCTCCAAGAGGGAGCTAAGCTACCTGGATGACATCATGCCAGAGAGCAAGAAGAAGAGGCTGGATGATGCCTGCAAGAGCGTTGTGGAGGTGCTTCACTTACAGCAATGAAACAATTGTTCAAGTGGTACCCAGCTACACATGTAATTTGAGAGCGTGTGTGTGTGTGTGTGTGTGTCATATAGGAGTCAGAGGAGATCTTGGGGACAGCAGGAGAAGATAAGACTGTAATTCAGATCCCCATGGAGGAAAGCAAGCTCCTGCAATCTCCCAAGACACATGACCCCAGGTAAATACACACACACACAGAATGCACACAGAGTTACACTGACATTAATTAATTGGTTATATGATGGCAGGTAAGACTGAGAGCAGAGTATTGTCATCCTCCTGTCTGTCTGTCTGTCTGTCTGTCTGTCTGTCTGTCTGTCTGTCTGTCTGTCTGTCTGTCTGTCACTCTGTCTGTGATGTTTCATCCTGGTCGGTTTTAAAGAGCACTGCTTGTTGAGTACTAACACCCCAGCCCCCCCCCCCCCTTCCCCCTCCCTTTCCATACCTTCTCCTTCTGACCCCGCCTCCCCAGGTGTGACCCCTCTGATATAAACATTTCTGATGAGATGTCTAAAACCACCGTGTGGAAATCCCTCAGCTCCAACCAAAAGGACGCACGCACAGGGGCCGCTAAAAAGGCAAGGCCCTCCTCCTTCTATGTTGTGACGTGTGGCCCTCCTCACAGCTCCCCCTGCTACCTCTGACCCTCTGTCCCTTCTCCTGGGCTGTCCTGCTGTTCTCAACTCACTGTTGATTTGGGGTGTTTGTGTCCATCTCTCTTTCACTCTCGTCCTGTGTGTGTGTGTGTGTCAGGATTGACGATCTGGAGTTCATAGACCAGTGAGTGTGGAAGCTGTTGTCTACGGATGCTCTGACCCACCCACTTCCTGAGGCCGTGACCCACACACTCAAACCACTGCCCCCTTCTGTTCCAGCGATGGTACTGCACACGCCCTCCTGAACCCACTTACTACTTTACCAGTTCCTAACACAGCACACCTCACTGTTGCTGCTCTTGCACATCCTGCCCAACACAACATCACACACAAATCCTCCCTCCTCCAGGTCAAAATCATTTCTCACACCAACCCATTAGCTAGTTCTGTATAATGAATACTCCTTGTATTCAAATCCAGGATTTTCCAGTAGCACTGTTAGTCACTTATTTTAATATATTATCACCATTTTTTCTGTGCCATAACTGTGGTCTCAGTGGTGGTCTTGTAAAATTATTTTTAGATTTGAATGAAAATACTGGATCACTAATATAGAGATCTATCTTTGTGCACAATGTCTGTGTTGATTCTGTGCAATATGAAAGAGACCTATAATGACCTACCATGAATGAGTGCCATCACAATATTTCTATAAGAATTATACTTAATGGTCTGTGGTCATGTAAGGAGTTGCTCATCTTCAGAATGTATGGGATGTGTGTGAATGTATTGATACTGCTGTAGCTGTTGTACAAGGTCAGGGAAGCCCAGAGAAGGACAGGATCACTACCACTCTTACCATTCGTCAAATGTACAACCTTGTCTGTGTGTGTGTGTGTGTGTGTGTGTGTGTGTGTCTTTGAGTGTGAGTGTTTGTGTGTGTGAGAGTGAAATATCCTAAAACCAAACAGGCTTAACATTAGCAATAACTGATCCCAGATCACAGAACAACAAAGACCGTTCGGATGTTGAGGTTCATCTTTTGCGTTGTGACAGATCATCTGGGTAGAAACGTGCTACTGTCATAGGTTAACCTCCAAGGAGATTCCTCCTACCTGTGATCTGCGAAATGTGTCTCAGCTGGTGTCAGCCCAGATAGTGCCCAGACAGGAGTCCTTCCGGCACAATCTTATATAATAACAAGCCTTTACGTTGTAGTTGCACTTTGTGTAGATACAGTACATATATATACACATAGAAGTATATATACATATATGATCAGTGTTTTTTTTACAAAATGTAGTAAGAGAATATATTGCTGTTTTACGATAATTTGTGATGATTTATTTTAGATACGAATATCACAGTCACTTTTCTTTCTGGACTGTATAAGTTGTAACAAAGTTGTGCTAGCAGAACACTTGTTACACAATAGTTATCCACATGTGAATGAAGTCATCACATGAATCCCTCCAATATTTCCGGAGTCCAGGATCTACTGCCTTATGTTTCCATGTCTGTCATGGTCCTCATGTTCCCATCCGTCCTGTCTGTGACTGTGTGGCCTGGTAGGCTGCTTCCAAGTAACCCTGCACAAACAGCCTAGTGGTTCGACATCCGGTGAGCAGTGCTGCTGTAGTAGGATGGCTGTTTAACGAGTCACTGGCACCAGTGAGTTTGTTCTGACTGAGAGCAGTAAGGCCTGCTACCCTGTTCCTGTGATGCATTTGGATGTACCTCTATACAACTGTTCTGTTGTCTTTGGACCCCTACTATAACTGAATAATGTTGATAAGGTATTGCCTGAAATACTTGGTAAACAGCTGAAGAACAAGTCAATAGACAAAACAAATACAACAGCAGCTTTGACAGTATTAAAATACTGCAACCAAATAAGAACTGTAAATAACAAATATGTTAACTGTACAGGACCAAGTCGATAAACCTGCAGAATAAATCCCAATACTGCTAGTTAATGTGCTCTCAGAAAATACTTCTTGCAATCTTTGTAATGACCAATATAATTGTTGAAGTTGATTGACACATCGCTCAATGTATGATTTCCATAAGAACTGGCAGCATGCTGTATGTGTGAGTGGCTGAGGGTGTATTGTTGAATGTGTGTGTTTAAGAATTGGTGACCTTGTCCGGTACACAGTGGTTCTGTCAGTGTTGCTGTAACCTCTTCCTTCCCAGACTCTCGTTCACCGGTAAACACTACTGAGGCCCAAGGTAGGCCAGAGAGGAACAGAGCCACAGGCTCCCACATTGACTGTTCATGTCAAAAAGGCATTGGGTTGACCATGCTATACAGTGCTCCATTTGTTAAATGTAACAGCTACAGGATCTGTGCGACAGCTACAGGATCTCAATGCTGTATCGGTATCCTGAGAGAGTGATGCCCAGGACTGTTTCCCATGAGGACTGTTCACATCCATGCCCACAAACCTAAGCATTCAGTAGTGTTAACCTTCCCTTTCCTCAGCCTCCCTGTAGTGACTGGTTGACAGTAAAGTGTACATTGTGTAAGACTGGATATCATTTCTGCAAGACGGATGTTGTGCTGGTTTAGAGAAAGAGAGTGAAAGAGAAAGGGATGGAAGGAAGGAAGGAATGTGATTAGAGACAGAAATACTACTAATACACTCCTACTTAAGGAGCCATATGGAGAAAGATAACCACTTTAACCACTGAATGTTCCATCTATATAGCTCAATAACTATGAATGTTTTGTATGTGTATGTAATGTAATTTTGGATTAATGAATATGGAAATAAACCATACAAATTTAAAAGTATACTTGGTTTATGTTTTGTTGTGTACTTTTGTAAGAATTAAACACCATATTACATTTTGTGCAGATCCAAAGATGGCAAAAGTAGCCAACAAATATCCAGTCACTGAAGTAGAAGTACAGATAATCATGTTTTAAAAGACTGGTAAAAGTTGAAGTACTGACTACACTTTTTCACTCACGTTAAAGTAAACTATGAGGTCTGACATATAGTTAAGTAAAAAGTAGTAATTACTACTGCCTTTTTAGTAAAAGGTTGTCAGTAAAATAGTGAAAAACTGATACCAGAAAAATCTACTTAAGTACAGTGAGAAAGTATTTGTACTTTGTTACTTCCAATCTCTGCAACAGTGTAACAACAGTGTAGTAACAATGTAATGATAGCGTAATAAGTGTAACAACCTTGTAATAACAACATAATACAAGTGTAATAACAGTTTAAAAACGTAATAACAACATAATACATGTGTAATTACAGTGTGAAAACAGTAAAAACAAATTAATAGTATAATAGGTAGGAAAAACATCCTACCACTAGGTGGCAGTAACTAAGTCAGTTAGAAGCTTGAGAGGGATTTTAAAATGCACCAGAGGGCGACAGAGAGACTGTTGGCATTCAACCATAGCTGAGAAGTGGATCCCATTCACGACCTTTTTCTTTTCTAAACACCATTTACTCTTAACTGCTACTAAGACATTAAATTGCGACCACAACACCAGGTAAGATTAAGATTGAATATAGATAGGACTAGGACACTGTCAAGAGGAACGGAACCGCATCATTTCAATGGACTTGTGAAACTTGCGACTCTATTGCTGTGCATCTCTCTAAGATAAAGAGTGTTCTTAATCACCATCTGGCAACGGTCCCTCAAAAAACTTCAGCTGGATTCCCAACTCAACCCCATCAAACTCAATGGCCAGGGCTCTCAGGGCTATATTAAGACAGGAGCCAGTCTCCGCCCTTAACTTTCTCTCCTTAAAGGAGGGTGAGTCACATCTGGGGTTGATCGAGGTTGACTTTATTATGGTTCGGAGAAGACCACACCTCCCACCTCGTCTACGCACCTGATTAACTTCACAATGTACACACCACATACTCATCAACTAATTCCAACGTATGACTGAGCAGTAGTCCTTTAAAAATCACATCCGTGCAATATCAGCCACTCGTGTCTCTACTTTGGCATCCCCCTCCCCCATCTCCTCCTCTGCTCTCGAGTTCCACCTTTGCTATCCAGGCATCTTGAGCAAGAAGCCCTCGAGACCCTCGAGCTCATCCGCCACTTCCAGAGTTTTGGATCACACTAGCTCCATCCATCCATTCATTTGGTCTTAAAGCAAGAACAGAACTTTGAACTTGTGAACATAGCAGAAGCGTGTGGGTGAGGGTTGGTAAAGCACACTGAGTGGGTGAGTGGGTTGGGGGCAGGGGGAGAATGTCCAGTGTTGGCCTCAGGGCATCATGTGGCCAGGACTCTTGAACGCTCTTGATTACAAACAGCTGGTGGGACTCCACCCCAGTCCATCAGGGAGCGCTAACATCAGCCGGGGTGTGGCTGGGCTGGGTGTGGCTTGCCGGGGTGTGGCTTGCCGGGGTGTGGCTTGCCGGGGTGTGGCTGGGCTGGGTGTGGCTTGCAGGGGTGTGGCTTGCCGGGGTGTGGCTGGCCGGGGTGTGGCCATGGACAGAAAGTGAAAGGGGACCCTTCAGTCAGATGACACTGGCACTGAACATCCGGACCATGTTTTCAATAGACCTTTATGTAAATCATCCATATTTCTGTCTAAGTCTATATCACCAGTATAGTACAATTTGATGTAAAGAAAAGCCGGCAGGTTATCCATCCTATTCATCCTGTGTTAGAGATCCACCCAGGTGACACATGCTGCTGTCAGTGCTGCTGGCCAATGACTGCAGCCCAGGAAATGACAGTGACAGCATGTCACTTTTGTCTTTACTTCTAATCAAGGAATCAAAACACACAAGTACTCTACACACTCCTTAGCACTGCTCAAAGGCCTTCGGCCTCCATGTATGAAAGACCTTACCAAAACAACTCTGTACATCCTTCTCTCTGTCTCTCTCTATCCCTCTTTCATCCACTAGACTGTTGTCTGCCTTTATCCAGTAAACAGAGGCAGCTCTTGGACCCGGCCCTCCCCTCCATCAATCTCTGTCATAAATCCGTCAGAGCCGGAGAAAGGAAACCGCTGAATACAGATTTGTCAGCAATTAATTTAACCTCCATTACCAGACCCTGGATATTATGTTCTCTACCAGAGAACAATAAGACACTCAAACGTGGAGCCCCAGGCTGCTCGCTGTGTGTGTGTGTGTGATGTGTGTGAGTGTGTGCGTGTGTACGCTTTAAGAGGTTTAATTAACTCTTTGTTATGGCCAGAAGAAAGAACATTTGAGAAAATCAAGATTTGCTTCCTCTATCGTTGCTTTTTCAGACATGACCGGCCTCTCACTGCCCTTCTCTAGTGGTGTCATTGAAGACCACTGAGATGGTGCTGCTCTGTAACCTTGAATCCTATAGCTTGGCCAGCAGGCCAGCTTATTGACCATCTGTACATGAGAAGAGAAGCACAATATGAGAACTGAAATATGTTTTGGTGTGTGTGCTTGTGTGGGTATGTGTGATTTAAGCATGAGAGTGCTGACGTTATTTGCCAGACAATACCCTGTTCAACACACTTTTCCTGTTCTGGTTGCATACATTTCCTGTCTCTGTTTTTCAGCATAAAAAAAAAAAGTCTGTTTATCTACGTAACTATTAAGATTGTGTAATATGCCTGTAGCAAATTAACACTCTAAAGCACCTATTACACAGACCACATTCTTGTTGTTAGTATACTTGTATATCCACACATACAAGGACACAAACAGTCCTGCTGACCCAATCAATTCTAAGACCGATCCCTGGCTTGCTGTTTCAGATTACCTCAAATAACCCCACCAAGAGACATGTGCTTCAACCTCCCCCTCTTCTCTCTCCCCTCCCTCTCCCCCTCTCTCCTCCCCTTCTCTCCTCCCCCTGCTCTCTCTCCCTCTCCTCTCTCCCCTCCCTCTCCCCCTCTCTCCTCCCCCTCCTCTCTCTCCCTCTCCCCTCCCTGCTCCCCCTCTCTCCTCCCCCTCCTCTCTCTCCCTCTCTCTCTCCCTCCCCTCTCTCCCCTCCCTCTCCCCCTCTCTCCTCCCCCTCCTCCCCCTCCTCTCTTTCCCTCTCCTCTCTCCCCTCCTTCTCCCCCTCTCTCATCCCCCTCCTCTCTCTCCCTCCCCTCTCTCCTCTCCCTCTCCCCCTCTCACCTCCCCCTCCTCTCTCTCCCTCCCCTCTTTTTCCCCCCTCTCCCCCTCTCTCCTCCCCCTCCTCTCTCTCCCTCCCCTCTCTCCCCTCCCTCTCCCCCTCTCTCCTCCCCCTCCTCTCTCTCCCTCCCCTCTCTCCCCTCCCTCTCCCCCTCTCTCCTCCCCCTCCTCTCTCTCCCTCCCCTCTCTCCCCTCCCTCTCCCCCTCTCTCCTCCCCCTCCTCTCTCTCCCTCCCCTCTCTCCCCTCCCTCTCCCCCTCTCTCTCTCCTCTCCCTCTCTCTCTCCCTCTCCCCTCCCTCTCCCCCTCTCTCCTCCCCCTCTCTCCTCCCCCTGCTCTCTCTCCCTCTCCTCTCTCCCCTCCCTCTCCCCCTCTCTCCTCCCCCTCCTCTCTCTCCCTCCCCTCTCTCCCCTCCCTCTCCCCCTCTCTCCTCCCCCTCCTCTCTCTCCCTCCCCTCTCTCCCCTCCCTCTCCCCCTCTCTCCTCCCCCTCCTCTCTCTCCCTCCCCTCTCTCCCCTCCCTCTCCCCCTCTCTCCTCCCCCTCCTCTCTCTCCCTCTCCTCTTCCTTTCCGCCCCCAGCAGGCTTGGGGGCGGCCATGTGCAGCAGGCCAGTGTTCAGCTGCTGGGGACAGAATTAGAGTGACAAACAGCTGAGCCTCTGGGGGTTCCATCATGTGAGCCATCCCACCCAGGGGGTGAGAGAGACCCGGGTTAGGGTTACACAATCTAATATCGGCCACATCTGAAATGTGTGGGTGACGCGTGTGTGCTTGTGTGTGCATGTGTGTTTCAACAATGTGTGCACACATATATTTGTATTTGGCAAATGTGGTTTTATATTACACCTTAAGAGAAATGTTGAGGTGAATCCCTCCAGCCATTCCATCTGTCACAGAGGCCCGTGTGTCAGTGAGCAGGCCACAGACCTGGTTGCTTGTGTGTGTGTCAGATGACATCTAGGGTCACTATCTTTTAGGTCCTAGTCAGTAGGAATCAAACTGTGTGGATTACCTGGGCCGGGAACAAAACTGCTTTTACGGCACATTAGTGATTGTTTAGATCCATTGTGTGGGAGAACAAGCCATCCACAGGGGTTTGGGGGCCTGTCAGCGAAGCAGGTCTGACAGAAAGAGCTGAGCTGAGCAGGAGCCATCAGCCCTGTTGGTCCTCTGACAGAGGTCATACTGTAGAACACAGCAGAGGCAGAGACAGAGATCTCAAGTCTGCCAGGTAAAGAAGGACGTGTGTGTCGAGGGTAGTGGGAGATGAGCAGAGAGGAGCGTGGCGTGTTTATGGCCGTGTAACATGAGAAGTGTATGTGTGCCCCGCCTATACCACAACTCTAAATACAGAACAACAGCTATCATGAGAGAGAATGCACTTCACGTATTTTTTGTAAAAAAAAAAAAATTAACCTGATGGTTTGGTTCAACGTAAAACGTAAAAATGTTGTATACAAAAACTTGGATGCAAGAAAACCAATGCATGTATGTCTGTTTGTGTTTAGGGTATCAAGGGTCACATTGAGATGGTTGTTTCAACCCTACCCACCCAACAATACTTAGATCAATGTTCTCAATCAATAAGAGTCATTGACAATGACTGAACTTCCCATGTGATCACCGAAGGAGAACAGTGTGCATCTTTAAGCTATGTGTGGGGTGCGTGTTTGTTAATGTGTATGTGCTTGCGCATATGTCTATTCACTTGGGCACATACACTGAAAAGGATGAGTACACACACATCAGGGACACAAACTCCTCTCTGACACTGCATGATTGGTCACTTTTTCCCTCTCTCCTTTCCTGCTGAAATAGTTTTAACAAAAGAGAGAGAGAGACTGGGGGAGGGGTAGAGAGGTTGGGGGAAGGGATGCATGTGTGCTGCACTGTTGTCACTAGGTGAAAGAGGGAGTGTGAGGGAAAGATCGAGTCCCAGAAGTGGAGAGAAGAGATAGCTGTATGTACACACATGCGCCTGCTCGCCTTGCTCTGTTCTGGGGATTATTGCTCAACCTTTTACATATAAAGTACTGAGGAAGAATAGGCATGAGCAGGTAAGAATGGTTTTAAGGTCCTCACTCTTGTTTTCATATCATATTTCAAATCACATAGATCGGTTTTGTTCAGCAATTCCAATAGATTCTCAGCTCCTCCGTTTTGTCCTCTATCTCTTCTCCCCACATTCCTACTCGTTTTATCTGTTCCCCTTTCTTTCTCTCTTTCCCTTTCTCTTTTCTCTATCTGTCTCTCTTCTTTTCCTATTCCTCTCTTGTTTTTCTCTCTTCTTGTGTCCCTGGTGTTGTGATGTCCTTTCCTCTGTATGGTTTTTGTTGCCTAGGCTTTAATCTCTCTTTTTGTGTTTTTTCAGAAGTAAATAATCTCAACATGTACGCAAATTCATTTTTCTGTGCTGTACTTTCTGAAACATACATTTCACAATGTACAAAGTTCTGATTGCCTTTTAAGTGTGTGTGTGTGTGTGTTTGCTTAGATGGACGCGTGGGTCGGTGGAGAGAATAGAACAATTTTCTGTGCTGATGGTCATGTTTTTTGCATTCAGTGGTCAGAGGGCAGAGTGGTTCCCTTTCTGTCAGAGCATTTAATGTGCTGTTAGACACACACACACACACACACACAACATATCACAGCTTACAGTTGGCATAACCTGAAGTTGACTCTTTTCAGCTCTGAAGATCTTGGATTGCTGATACATTTATTTATATTTTATGAGTTTGAAATGTGAACCATATAGTTTACATATTAAATGAGCACTTCTAAGATACTTTGATAGAAGAAATAACAATAAGTACAAGATTTATTTTGGAGGGGCGCCACAATAACTCACCGAGTAGAGTGCCTACCCTTAAGACTAAGGCCATAACGCAGGGTTCGATTCCGTCCTGGGTCATTTCCTGCATATTACCCCCCCCCCCCCCCTGCATATCTCCCTGCTTTCCTGTCTCTCTCCAATTGTCTCTGTCAACATAAATAAGGCCAAAAAACACATATGTTTTATGAGTCAGTGAATATTTATTGACTGAGGGATTGAATGGTGAGTGAGTGATTAAGTGTGAGTGATCGATTGATCGAGTGAATGCATGAGTGCATATACTCTCCATTTCCTTGTGTCTAACTCTCCCCCTTCGGTTTAGGTGTTGGTGTTTGAGAGCTGTGGTAAGGACCGACATGAGCCATGGACAGGAGCAGAAGGACAACCAGTAGTAGATGCATCCAGAGAGCCATCTGCAGTAGTCCAGGCAGGATCAGCAGAATGCTGAGTCTTCAGCTCCTCTGAGTGGACACGCCGTCCTCTCGTTCTCTTCACTTGGGGCCAGGGAAGCAGAATGCTCAGTCCTGTCACCCCCTACAGTATGTATCAGTGTGTCTGTGTCTGTCTGGGTCTTCAGCTATCAATGTTTTCCATGAGCTCTGTCATCTAGCTCTGTCCTGACATACTTGACATCTTCCCCCAAGCTGCAGAGATGAGCAGGCAGGGTGAGGTGGAGGCACAGAGATAGGGAGGGACGTAGGGTGAAAGTGGGGAGATAAAAAAGAGAGAGGGAGGTAGAAAGAGGTAAGGTAGAGGGGGGGGGGGGGTTGGGAGAGAGAGGGGGTGGTAGGGAGAGAGGGGGGTGGTAGAGAGAGAGGGGGGTGGTAGAGAGAGAGGGGGGTGGTAGGGAGAGAGGGGGTGGTAGAGAGAGAGGGGGTGGTAGAGAGAGAGGGGGGTGGTAGAGAGAGAGGGGGGTGGTAGAGAGAGAGGGGAGTCATGGGTTGAGGGTGGAACAGAAGATATCGTGGAGGGGATAATGTCTTTAACAGCTGAGTCTTCCCATTGAGGAATTTCACATGAACAACAAAACCCTTTTTCTTCAAAAATGTCCAGTGTTCCTCTTTTGATGGCTGTAGTCAATACATTCTAATGCTGTTTTCTATAACACGTTCAGTGTATATTTGCAAGGGAGTCGACTGAAACTGTTATATTTGTTGATACTAATAAGGCTATTGATTTCGGGAAGGCTAACCATGATAAGAAGAAATGGAATAGAGCATCAAGAATTGACCTCCTCTGGGCTCTTCTGTCCATGTAAAACGGGTCATTCAGAGTACAGTAAGTTGCAGTTTAGAATGTTCTAATGGTTTTTTTTGAAGAGGATAGAGTTCTGAGAGCACACATGAGCTCTGTTTCTTGTCTGAGGTGAATTTGCTTTGCGGGCGTTTGTCACATTCCTACCTAGAGAAAACTTACATGTCCACGTTAGATTTTTTTTACTATAATGAAATCTGTTCTTGCATCCACACACACACACACACACACTTACAAGCAAACAGTGAAACACACACACCAGGGCAGTCATAATTAGGAGTGTGTGATATAAACACCGTAGTAAATGGCTTTTGTGGACCACCAATTGCTGACCGTGGGGAAGCGTTGATGTGAATGAGAGGCCGATCGTTAGTAACAGGGTGTCAACGAGCACTAATGAGGATGGGGAGGTGGGACTCACACTCACTACCTCTTCCCCAGAACACAAACATACACACACAGCAGCAAACCATCACATTCATGACAGCTCGTTAAGTAAATTGTAGTCCAGTTCAGTGGCGGTCCTCATGAGGTGGTAAAGGCTTAGAGCTGTGTTGTGGTGTGAGGAGAAGGGCTTCCCCAGGTAACTCCCAACGCTGTGGAAACATGGAGGCAGAGAGGACAGGGAGTGGAGGCAGATGGACTGGAACAGGAGGAGGGACTGGTCAGCTGCAGTCTGATATATGAGTGGACACAATAAGCAGAGAGCCCTGTTCCAACTCTGCCATAGTGTGTGTGTGTGTGTGTGAGAGAGAGAGAGACACACACACGTACCCACACCGAGGCAGGGAGAGTAGTTGTGGGGGAGGGGAGGTCTGACCACACACAAGCATGGACACACACTGCAGTCTTAACTACCAGCCAGAGAGAGGGAGGGGCACAGGAGGGGAACAGACATTTTTTTCAGCAAAAGAAAAAAAAATGGAAAAGAGAGAACTAACAAAACAACAGAGTAGAGGCATGCTTGCATTCATGCATTGTTGAGTTCTGAATCAGCTAAATTTCTGTAAAGGATTTGCATGTAAAGGGTTTGATAGGAAAGCTCGGAGAAACTGAAATATTCCGTTTGACTGGTTTTCCTATTTCTTGGTACACAATGCTAAAATTCCATGTAAGGTGTATGTCCTAACATCAACCAGTATGCAAGTTGATTTATTTGTAGAGTAGACCTCCCTTAGGCCATGGCTGGAGGGCTGAAAGAATGAAGGCAAGCGAGGATATCTGGTTTTCTCAGTGACATGGCACTCCTCTTTCGAAGAAGCTTGTCAGGCTAGTTGAGTGTAAAAACTGTGTGCATGATCTAAAATCTAATTGTGGTATAAGTTGATGAGGGAAAAAAAGTGCCTATTTGTGTTTTTTCTTTATCCATAAAGCTCCGGTGTAATCCTGTGAGTCACATGACAGTGAAGCGGGCGGTCTGTCCTTGCGGATGTCCCTGTATATTAATGTCCCATTGGCCAGCTGATGTGTTCCATATTGATCTGGCCAATGGCCTAAATGAATGCTAACGAATACAAATCATCCAATAACGTGTGAGCTCCTGATAGTGGGCTTAATCAGGAGCCAGAAGCCTCTGAGTGCCTATCTTGGCCTATCTATCTAAGCGTATGGGGAGGTTGGTCGCTGTGTACATAGATTTCAGGTTGGATTCTTCACATTCCAGAGGTCTGACTCATCCTCATGATGAGCAAGATTCTGTCTCTGGCTGGTCTGTGTGCTCCCTGCACACAAAGATCAAATACATAACTGTGCTACACAGTAGAATTATAATGACTTTATTGTGTTCATTGTTTGTGTCCACCACAGAGATAACAAAAACATAGTGTGTGACTTGAGTAATTTCAGTGGATCAGTTCACCCTAAGGGTGTGTTCATTTCAATCTATCCAGCTACCTCTGATCTCCAACCCTTCCCCCATCTGCAGTCCACATCTAATTAACCCTAAATGACTCACACTGACCATGCAGCACCACAAGACTCACTGGCTTCCAGCTTAACAGTTTCCAGCCACACATCCCTAGCTCAATCATATCACGAGCACATTATTTCATGATTGATGCTGGTGCTGTTCACTGAAAGTTAGATGAATCTTCTGACTGGATAAGGATGCAGGAAGATAAAGAGACAGAGAGGAGGAGGGCAAGAGATCCTGCTCCTGCATCCCACTGCTGAGCTTTGGAATGAAGGTCCAGGAGAACAATGCTCTCTCACAGGCTCTCAAGACTGGGGGTTTGGACTGTGGAGCTGGACATAGTGGAAGGTGATGAAGGCTGGTGCACACAGACAAACACACAAACACACACACACACACACAGGCCATCTCATGATTTAATTAATCAAGCTCTTGGTGACCAGCTCCATGTTTCTAAATCAGACATTTAAACATGCAGGCGCACACACACACACACACACACACACACACACCAGTGTTCCCAGGAGGCAAGTTGGCTCCATGTGAGAGCCTTTGGCCCAGGGCCCCAGGTCCTAGGGGAACGGAGATGAGGAGAGAGGGTGCAGTTGTGGACCCGTTGGGGCTGTAACTGCTGCTCACTTCCTGCTCGTCTCACATTTCAGGGGCCTCTGCTGGCCCCTGTTGGCACCTCTCATTACATGTGCTAAACATTTCAGATGTGTAGCGCGAGTCATCAGTAACTTGTGGGGGTTTTATGCCAAATCTACTCAGTTAGGTTGAATGAGGACTCAGATACAGAGTTTGGTCAAGGCTAGGGGACAGGAAGAAAAGCCCTTTTAGAAAGAAAGAGAACTACAAAGAGAGAGTCCTGCAGCAGCATTCTGTCTGTCCAACAGTCCTGCTCTGTCCACGGACAACAACTACATTCATGTTGTAAATGACACGTCAATTATTTCTTATCATGTCTTGTACAACCCATGGGTTGTTTGTAATTATACTATGAGCCCTTCAATTATTTCCTCAATAGAACATGCATAGTTGATTTTGATCCATGAAATGATATCTTACTCTGTCTTGGTGCATTGTGTTTTTGTTCCATATAGCAAAACTCATCTTAGCTTTGCCTATAGACATGATGTTTAGGACATCATCTTCTGAGTCTGGGAGTAAGCCTGCGGATCAGGGCTCTGTCTGAGCCCTTCCATAGGGCGAGCAGACTAGATTAAGGTTAGGGGTGT
This sequence comes from Hypomesus transpacificus, assembly GCF_021917145.1. Classification (NCBI taxonomy): domain Eukaryota; kingdom Metazoa; phylum Chordata; class Actinopteri; order Osmeriformes; family Osmeridae; genus Hypomesus; species Hypomesus transpacificus. The sequence continues at coordinate 9,883,953 of NC_061068.1, read as the reverse complement.
TTTGGGATCATCCTTATTACTGTACCATAAACATTCATCCACACTGTCATTTTCTTTCAACAGCACTGATTTGCCATTGGAAAACCAACAGGGTTAATGCTTTGAGCACTGTTTGACCCAGCAAGTGCACGTAGTGAGACCTGACAGACACTAGGACCCTGGGAGAGAAAGGTCTCTCATACCTGACCGCATGTTCGATTAATCTCAGAGTTCCACTCTTAGTTTGCTAGAGTTTCAGAATGAGAATGGAAGTGAAGCGCCCATGGTGGACTGCACAGAGTGGGGGTCATTCCTCTGCCTTTTTATTATCACTAGTATATCCCTCCCCCACACACACACAAGTAATCTTTCTGTCTTTTAACCCATCATTAGTCTGGTTTGGGTGGTCTGGTCTTCAGTGTGCTAACAGCCTCTTCCAATCGTTGGCTGATCCCTCTCGACATGCAGACTCCTGTGCTTAGTTTGCTAGTATGGATTATGTTACAATGCGGACAGTGGATCTACAGTGCACTGTACAATTCAGTATGTCTGGAGTAGATGACCAAGTGCTTTCTTCTGAGGAGGTGAGAAAGAGAGGAGTTTAAGGAGGACAAGGTGATAGACGGGCCTGCACTCTGAGCGAGCATGATGAGTGAGTATCAGTCAGGGGTAGCTGTGTGTGCATGCGTGTTTGTGTGTGTCATTTGAAGGGAAGTGATGCTGTGTATTGTTAGTGTACACTGGTGGCAGTGTCTATGGTCAAAAGGCAGTTTGTTTCTCTGGTCAAAATGAAAAATATAAGGTCAAAGCCTAGAACTGCCCATTCACCCTTTGTTTGACTCACGTCCCGGCCAGCTGGCAAAAGGGGGGTCTGACGGAGAATAGACTGTGGGTGTGTGGCTTTATGTGTGTGTGCGTGCACGTGCACTCCTGGCTGTGTGGCTTTATGTGTGTGTGCATGCACGTGCACGTGCACTCCTGGCTGTGTGGTGGTGATGGGAATGCAATGTTTGAGCAAGGCTTTATCAACTCTGTGCCAGAAGTGTAGTATTTGTTTTTGGGCTGGGGAAGAAGACAGTCCAGTGACTGACAAGAATTCCCTAGAGCACAAGGAGGGGGGGGGGGGGTTCTACTCAGATACAGTAGGTGAGACAAGTGCATGTGTGTGTCTCCCTCTCTCTATTCAGCCCTTGTTAAGGAGGTCAGGACAGTTTAATAATACTCTGCAATGTTTGGAATTGTCAAGCTAATGCCCAGTCAAAGACTGCAGCAGCCAATCAAAGCTTATTGAAACCCAACAGCCACTGTGCCCAGGGATTACAATACGTGTTTGAGTAAATGTAATCTACCACTTCCACAGTCAACCTTGATTATGTGACAGTAACCCATTTTCATAGTCATATGTGTTGTTCAGTCAATGAACATGGTGGTAGTGGTCAGTGAGTGCTCTGGTCAGTCTCTTTCTCTCTCAGTGGTGTAATGAAAAGCCACTCTGTTCATTTTTTACCCCAAACCACCCACCCCCTCTCTTTTCCCCTGCCTCCTCTCCATCTCTCTCCTCCCCCCCCTGTGTCTAGCAGACCCCTGAGGTTTGTCTGAATTAGATCACACGCTCTGTGGGGGTGGGGAGGAGGTTTTGGTGGTGAGAGGAGTTGAGGGGGTGGTCTCAAACAGGGCCCTGCACAGAGGGGACAACAATGGCCCCAGTGAGTGAGAGAGAGAAGTGGAGTAGCAGAGGGGAGGGAGGTCTGACAGGGGCTTAAACCTGTGGGGACCGCAGCTGGAGGCTGTTTTCATGGCACCGCATGAAGGCCCAGAGTCACAGGTCTCTCTGCACGGATAACAGGTCCATATAGAGAAGCGTGTGAGGCCCCATTGTCTGACAGGCAGAGCTGTGATTATGAATAAATGTAAGGTGGTTAGGGGGACATGGCGGGGGGGGAGCTGCTAGACCAGCTAGATCTTGCCAGGTAACACTAGATTTACGAGGTAACACTTTTCTTCCTCTCTCTTTCCATCCCCTCTCCAGGTCTGTTAAAGATGCACTGGTCTCCGGAGCACGCTGCTGCCCTGTCCCAATGGCCTGAGCAGCACCTTGACGTTTCTTCCACTACATCGCCACCCTCTGCCCTCAAACACGACCCCTATGGCCCTGGCCGCCGCGGCTACTGCCCCTCAGGCTACCCCTGGGCCAGTGACGACATCTCGGCCCTCACTGCTTCCTCCCTGCTCAAACGCTATGCCGAGAAATATTCAGGACTGGAGCTACCCTATGAGCGGCCTGCCACCGGGGCCTACTCAGAGCCTGGGACTTTCCTAAAAAGTGAGTCTGAACCTTGGGCCTTGAGCCAAGGCATGGAGTGTTACCCTGGCCTGGAGGCTCTGGCAGCGGGGGCCAAAGTGGGCACAGGTCCAGGTGGTGTGACAGTGGTGACCTCTGACCCTGGCTACAGCGGAGTGGGCTCCTGCAGCGCTCCTCCCTCTCAGGACTATCCCCCTGCCTACAACAGCACCTATCTGTCCTCAGGATACTGCCCTCAGCCCAGTCCAGCACTTCCTCCGGCACCTCTTCACTCCCAGCAGTCCAGTTACAACCCCACCAGCCCTGTCTACAACTACCCTCCAGGATGCTACCCTCACCCCCAGACCAGCCTGGCCTCAGGCTACAGCCACCCCAGTGCCTCGTATCTGCCATCTGGGCTGAGTGCTCCGACACCCCTGGCCCCCAGGCCCACGGTGGTGGGGGGCAGCTACGGCTACGCCTCTCATAGCCTGGGCTCCACCGGCTCCGATTCCGGGGGGGCTCTGAAACGCAAGGCTTTTGATATGGCAGAGGAGGAGGAGGAAGAGGGGAGAGAGGGGGAGGTTGTGCGCTACAGGAAGTATGGCAACGACCAAGGAAACGGGCCCCCAAAGAGCCACGGCAACGGCCATGGCAATGGCTATGACCTGAGTGTGTCAGACAGCCAGGCCTACAAGCCAGGCAAGCCGCTGGTGTCGTCTCCATATGGCGGGGCAGGGAAGTACAGCCCCCCCCCAGGGCCGGTGGGGGAGGCTGCAGCAGGGGACGGGGGTTTCCCTCAGCAGCAGAGGCTGTCCATGAAGATGCCTGCTTTACGTGCGCGGTCGGAAGACGCTACTGGAGGTCGCTAACGGTAACACCTGAGACAAGCAGAGGGAGTCACGCTGCTGTCCTGGGAGGCTACTGGGATGGAGCATCAGTACAACCAAGCAGAACAAGAAAAGAGCAGAATCTTTACAATGAGGATTCATTTGATACAACAAAGCATAAGAACAACTAAGATTATTATCTCTTCATCTTCATCAGTCTTCAGCATTCATATTTCTTTAAAAAGTCTACAGGAAGTTGGTCCTGTCATGTTAGTGTTAGGGTGTAAGGGTTTAGTTATGAGCACTGTCCTAAACCTGTCAGTCAGAATGTGCTGACTGGCTCTCTCAGGATCCTATTTATTCCCCATCCGCTATTATGGAGAGTGGCATTGCAATGTTGTTGCTTTACAAATGTTAGATGCTCTCTCTTGGTGTGAGTGGCTATGATATGGGCTCTTAACTGCAATATTGAATATCACACACTATGATCATTATATTTACCCATACCAAAATGCAAAGAAAACAATTGATTTGGTGTGCTTTATCATGCTACTTCAGCACAATCACTGACTGCTCTTTTACAAATTGAGATGCTTCGACATGAATGTCCCCCCTCCCCTTTCTTTACCTCTTTATGATCATCTGTAGACTCTCTTTATTTTTTCTCAGGTCTGTTAGATGCGCTCTCTTTCATTTTTCTCCATACCTACCTCATTCAGTTTTCCAAGGCAGCAATCTACGTAGCGACCTTTCACAATATTCACATCTAAGAGAATTGGAAGTTGAGAACAAAGATTTGGAGGTAAACAATGTGTGAGTGGTTGTTAATTTTACATGACAGTACACTGTACTTCCTGCAGTTCATTAGTTAACATGCAGTTTTGTTCTGATTTACGGTTGAATAGCAGAACACTTACTTAACTACTCTTGAATCTTCAAATCAAACTGCCAGTATTTTTAATTTTACATATTTTTTTTGTCTTTTTTGCTTCTCAGAAGAATTATATGTAGTTGTTATTGAATACTCAGGAAAAATATTGTTACCTCAGAATTTAAAAAAAGAATGTATGTATTACCTTTGGGTGTTTAGGGAGCTTTATTGAGAATGAGATGGAGTCAAGGCTTTGAAGAATTTGAAATCTTGCTGCACTCGTCAGGGAAAACAGAAGGGCTGTCAACATTAACATGTGTGCTCTCACACACATATGCATTGATACATACAGTATATGTACATGTGCAGTACAGGACATGCATGCAATCAGAAAGACATCTGCACCTACATCTATGAGACAATGACTATTTACACGTAGGCATCGATTCTCTCCCTCGCACTCTCTATCACACAAAAAGATATATCGTAATCAGCTTTAAAAAGTACCAGGCACTGACAAAAATATCCTCTCAGTCCTGTACAAAGGTGAATATAGATACACACATGCACACACACATGCACACACACACATATACACAGGCACATATACAGCATTATAAATGTAAAAGAAAATAGTAAAACTCTGATTCAGGAAGTTTGATTGTTAACAAGGCCTGAAATGATGAATGTAAATCAGATATTTTTAAAAAGGATAATACATGCCATAATGTACATCAATGTTGTTTTTAGATATATGAAACATATGTTCTTTGTGTATAGATTTTATTTCTCTCATAGGTTTTGGTGGAGTAATTACTTTCAGTAAGTGTTATGTAGTTAGCAAAAGAAAAAAACACTTTTGATGGACAAACTTACAAACTATAAAGCTTTACTTGTCAAAATATGCATATAAATATCCTTATCCATATAAGTTCATATCATTAAAAGTAGTTATTATCTGATAGGAAAAATTATCTTAATTAGTAGTTCCTTTGCTAGACCCAGTTGTTAACTTTTCCACCTTCCCCTAGTATTCATTGTCATATACATATGTGTTCCTCTGATCAAAGTCCTGTTGTCAGCACATATTTTAATATTACATAGACCCATTACACCCAGAGACTGTACAGTACTTCACCGTCATCTCGGACCTATAGATCTTCACTATGGAAAATATTAAATCACTAGCAGAGTTCTATATTTCTCTGACACAAATAAGTATTCACTCAGTAAATATAAACATTATTCTTTTACTTCAGGGCCATCATGTGACTTCCTCCTATCACTTAATACTTGTGTATGAGGCGTGCCATATATTTTCTGAACGCCATAATACCATAAATCCCACTAATTGTGAGTAAGTTGATTCAAATTTAATTAACTCTAGAAACATCTGTGCATATATACAATATATGAAAGAAAACAAGTAATTGCTGTGTATTTTACTGTGGAGATACATGTATTACATTATTGTGAGTCTTCTGCCATAGGATATTCTCTAAGTTTGAAAACCTGTAGATTTTGCAGCTACAGTCAATTAGAGAATCAGATACTAAGACTATAAGAACAGTGTTCCTATCTAAAGCCTGATCTAGTTCATTTGCTCATCAGCACTGAATGATACAGAATATAAATAGTATTTGAGGCTGCTGGTAAATGAGACCGTACCTTCAGGTTTAGACATGTTGCTTAACTTGCGGACCCTTTAACCTTACTGACAAAGGGGTGTATGATAAGGCACAGATCAAACTGGAAAAGTATGGTAAAACAATGCAAGTTTAGTCCAAGAACATGGACTGGTGTGTCATAAGCGCTTAGCCTGCTACCACTATATGCTCTTCTACTCCCATCACGTTGAATGTATTCTCTATTGGACAAGATTAACAACTGTAATTGTTTGGGTTTCTTCGGCAGACAAGTTTGTCCAACAAAAGTGGAGTGTTAAACCTCTCTTTGATACAGTAGTTCCTTTGTTGTAGTTTTTTGAACATTCTCTGTAACCCTTTCTACCTCATTTTGAAGACATTGTACGTGTCCTTTCACATGTCTGTCAAGAAGAAATTATGTTTATTTCTTGAACTGTTAGTCTACCTCAGAAAGACTATTTTGACAGAAGATTGTTTCATGGAAATGAAGATATGCCAAAGTTGTTTGTCTTGTCTCATTGTCTCCTTATTTTGCCTCTGTAGTCTTTTACACTTCAGTCTAGCCAAAACACTCTGGCGTACTTACTTCTAACATTATTTATTTGTAAAAAAAAAAGAAAGAATCTGTCTCAAAACTGAGACAATTGTCCTGGAATGATGCTAGTAATCTTAAATTAAATGTAATAACATTGCAAAATAACACAGTGTTAGACAATGTTTGGGGGGGGGTGATGTGAGAGAGACGGGTGAGTGACAGAGAGACGGAGGGAGAGCAGGGAAAGGAAATGCAGCTGAATACGCTGCGTGTTTTAAATAGCGTATAAAAAACAAAAAAAGAGTAACCAAACGCAATATGTGGCGGCCGGTGTTGATTCTGTGGCGCACCGCCACAAATTAGTCTATGTGTGGGAAACACTGCTAGATTTTGGCTCAAGACTGAGTGTATCCCTTATGTCAAATGAAAGTGAGGCTGGGCAGCTCTCAACTAGCTAGACATATGAAAGTGTCACTTCTCTTCAGTGACAGCTCATAATGCTACAGTACAGGAACCTAACAGAAGTTAGGTTGAGATTCTCCTTATTGATATTGTTCAAGAGGACAGTCATGTGGATGTCAGTAGTGTGTATTGTCTACATAATACAACAGAAAACAACAGGTAAGTCCTAACTACACTCCTGACACTCGAATTCAGTTTTTTTATAGAGAGAGGGGTGGAACTCCAATGACTAGTGCCTCAAGGCATTACAATATTGCACCAAAAAGCACCATGCATTCCATATCAATTGTTTGGGCGAGTCCATCTACAGTCATCTTAGGATCACAAAAAATGATGTGGGTGCAAGGCCGTATTCATGGAGTCAACATTGGGGGGGACAAAGTACATTTTTAATGATAATTTTGGACAGCGTGCGTGGTTGCCTGTTGTAGCGTAGCACATTTATATTTCTATATCAATGTGTCCCCCCCATCATATATTATGACTACGGCCTTGTGTGGGTGTGCATGTTGGCAAATGTGCATGTTCCCCAACAGTTAACCATGTAGAACGTCAGGTCAAAGTTACTGAAGATGGCCCATCTATTTGTCTCTTTAGGCTGTACTCTGTCTGGGCCTGAGCTAACAGAGATCACTGTCTACTCTGGCCAGTCTGTTCTCCTACCCTGCTCCTGTTCTGACCTCCAGGACAAGCCTGGCTACGTCAGATGGACTGTGGAATCAACTCCCATGAAAGAAATCCTAGGGATTAGGAGGTCTAGTGTGAACGATGAGTACAAGGACAGAATGGTTACGTTTAACAGTGCTGACACTCCAGGGAACCTATCCCTCCTTGTTTCACAGCTCACTGAAGAAGACAGCGCTCTCTACATCTGCAAGATCAACGGCTCGCTTTACCGACACATCAGAGTTCATGTGAAAGGTTTGACGGCTCCAGTGTACTGTAATCTTGTCTGCTTTGGCCTTGATTAACGAAGAACCTTTCTTTAACATATGCACTTCAAATAGGATTAAAAATAACATTAGGGTTTGGTAAAAATGGTCATGTCAAGAAACCTTAAAGCAGCTGGGAGGCAGCTCAACAAAGCTTACAGGAAGTATTATGAGATGATAATGAACACGGTTACTGTGTTTCTGTAGGGTGTTCACTGTCAGATCCAGGTCAATTGGAGCTGAGGGCTGCGTTTGGCCAGGCTGTCCTCTTGCCCTGCTCTTGTTCTGATCCTCAGGCCACACCCAGCAGGCTGACCTGGACTGTGGGCAGTCGACTAGGTGTCATAGAGATGTGGTCTACCCTGTCATCTAAATGGAGTGATGTCTACCGACACAGGGCTGTCTTCAGCAACAGCACTTCTGGAGACCTTTCTGTCCTTCTCTCCAACTTCACTAAGAGTGATGAGGGGGTGTATGTGTGCAAGATCATGACTCACAATAAAACTGAACAAATGCTCACCTTCCTGTCTGGTGAGCCATTGTGTTAATAATGATTGACCAAAGCAATACATTTGGCAGCTAGCACATTAGGAGTGAGTTGCAAATGGATGTTTTCAATTGTCACTTCCAGGTCAACAGGATTCGGTTCCACCTGCATACTCCCATATTGCAGTGCTTCTGTTATTCACAGTTCCTCTTGCAGTAGGGTTTCACACCTACAATTCAGTGAGAAAGAAGCAGAGAGGTAGAGTCTGAGTCTGTTTTGAATGCATCTTTCACCAGTGACATTTCCTTTTGGGACTTTTCATGAAATGTTTTCCAGCTTGTCTATTTTAATTGGCACCTGGTGATTCTCTCTTTAAGGTGATTCAGCAGATTCCACAGAGGGACATGAGATTGCCATGGAACTCACCACGTGTGATGGCGTAGACGTATCTAGAGTAACCACGATTCATAACTTATAACTCTCACATCTCGATCTGCGCAATATCTGTCTTGACAGTGTGTTGTGGTGGACCAGACTGGTTAGACTTTCTTTCTTTCTTTCTTTCTTTCTTTCTTTGATTTCTTTTTTGACACTCTTTTTTGTCTCTGTGAAAGTTTCTACACAATCTTTACCCTGCTGTAGCAGTGGTTGGGCTACCCAGAGTGGCCCCTGTCACATGCAGTCTATATGTCCTCAATTAAGCATGGAGTATGTGTTACTTGGAGGGTTTGAATGCACTTTGGAGAAACAATGAATGCTTACGAGATAAAATGTGTGTTTGCATAGGATGTGTTAAAAATTGCTTCCATATGTGTATTTAGACAGGATGGATTAGCAATAGCTTGCAATATGTTTTTAGAACTCTTTTCCATTCTGTTATGGATTAGCAACTGCTTGTTGATGTGCATTTTAGATATGATGTGTTACAACGTCTTGCGTAAAGATGCAGACGGGAGGCATCAGCTTGTAACCGTTTGCGCAATTAGTTTATTGACCTTATTCTGTCCCGCCCACTTTTCTCATCTTTTCGCACTTTCGTTGTATTGTCACTTCCTGTTTACCGGGAGTATCATTCAGTTCAATCGACAACTGTCGGGAAGTCCCGGTGCTCAAATATTAAATAAATAGGTCGATTTGTGCCAGATGTGCTGTGTTCGTGTGCTACAATAAGTCAGCAATACACCTTTTCACTGGATGGCTTGAAAACGACTTAATGTTTATATAATTCGTTTGCCGGTCAGATTACTGCGCTATGCTGTGCAGACATACATCATTAGCCACAAACATAAGATGTTCTAACGATTTCACTGCAGGGTATGCATTATACGTTGTTTGAAAGCTTAGGTCCTGTAGAATTCAGTCATCGTGACTTCCGGAATAAGGTGAAACTGCCTAACATAGGATGTGATTAGAAAACGGATTGCATAGAGAGAACAGAGGGGGCCCTAGGTTTTTAGAACACAGGATATGTAGAAGTATATGTGACCATAGACATTATGTAGGGTGATTTCAGGTAATGTGGGACACTTTTTGGTAGAAGCTCCAGTAGACTTACAAAATAATTGTTAACTCGCCCCAGTGGTGTTTATGTAGCCTAAATCGTTTTAGGACTTAAGAACATTTTCATGTTGGAATGAAATGGGAATACACAATATTTTAGAAGCTACACACTTTCAAACATAACATGACCCCCTCTCTCACTCAGGCAGCATTTTCAGGTAATGTGGGACAGTCATTGTCTGTCAGCCTAGTCTGCTAATATTATAATAATTAGTTAACAATGTTAGGTGCAAGGGTGTGGCAAGATTAATTTAGTTGTGGGGGTTGACTTATACAATAGGCATAAAGTGTAACTGATGGACTAGCGTTAGCGGTCTCGCTTACAAGTCTGAAAGCGCTGGTTCGATGACAGTGTGAGTTGTTATTTAGTTGGGAACTTAAGTGCAGTATGATGCATTGGTATTAAACATTTGATAACTGTCGAATAAAAAAAAATTAGGGCATAAACACAGCATTACTAGATGTCCCACTTTACCTGAAAAATGCTGTCCCACAGTACCTGACATGATCAGGTAATGTGGGACAGTCACATAAAAAGTTTTTTTTTCTACTAACAAAGCATTATTTTCCAAATGTTTGTGTGTGTTTCAATCATTGGTTAAACCCCTTCAATATGCTGCAATAGTACTCATTGTAACTTCATTTAAATTCCTTTGCCAGCCTTATCATTGAGAAATACAATGTTATGCCGCTGAACTTTCGATGCGTTTTTTCTGTACAGACCTCTCGTCAAGCCAGATCAGGCCTACTCTGATGATGTCAGACAAATAAAAACCACTGCATAGTGAGTAGAAGTATTGTATTTACGAGTCAAGATCAGCTCTGGTGATTGGATGTCAGTTTTGCACATATTAAATCATCAAAATGCATTACTGTCCCAGTTTACCTAATGTCCCACATTACCTGAACTCACCCTAGGCCTACGTGAAAGTTGGCTACATGCATAATGTCCATTGTCTACATTTGGAGAAGTAGTCTCTAGGTTTCATGTCCATAGGAACAGGTGCCCTGCATGACCTATCGTTAGATAAGGAAAGCATAAAAATATAATGTGTGTGTCAAAGTTAGGAGGACTTCGAGTGCTGCCCCATCTGGAGTGGCAGGCTCAGAGAGAAGAACCTCTTATACGCTCTATACTTTTGTATTTTGTAACGGTCGTCGCTTGTACTCTATTTTTTACTTAGATATTGAAACTTAGAAGCTTACTTCATTCAAATAGGATTTTTGTTTTGTTTTATATTTACTTTATATATGATCAAAAATAAAATACAAATTTAAAAGACAGTCGTTGTCCGTCCTCCCTTGTGGCCCCCTTCGGATCCAAGGGATACACCAGCGCCACGCTGAGAGAAGGGTAAGTCCCCGGGAATCGCGACCATGTTATAATACTAGTGTTGTCTGGGAACAAAGGAGTAGGAAAACAAACTTTAATGTTGTTATAAACCTTGCTATACTCAGGGGCACCGCCAGGAAATTGGGCCCCATGATTTTTTTTGATCATTTGATCATTTCTATTCGTTTTTCAATTTTTGGGGGCCCCTGTCAGGGGGCCTTGGAATTGTCCTAACTTTCCCCCCCCATACGGCGCCCCTGGTTATACTGGTAAATACTTCCTCCAATACTGTAGTTGGATTGGTGTAGTGATTCACTCAGTCATTGAGTCACCGAGTCACTGGCAAACCAAGACGTGCAACAAAAAACTAAAAAACCAAGACATGCGATCTCCGTGCATGAACCTATGAAACAGGAGACCCCGAACATGACTAGGTCATAGACGAGACAGTCCAAGGTTGATTCAAACGCTAATCATCGCTATGGACAAACTTGTGTGAGCCCACAATCTTTCAACAGGGTTAAAACACATAACCTTCACAACCTTTGTGGTTTTAACCATTGTGTGGTGTTCATATTTTAGTCATTCACCCAGTGTTCGTGGGTCTGGTGGACCCGCTGCATTGTGGGGTTTTTAATTCAACATAATCAAACGATTTTAAGTTAAAACACTCAACAGATGTTTATTTCATCCCAATTACAAGCAATATAAACAATATATTGTTGATAGTTGCCCTTTACTTTTGTTAGATCACATTTATGAATTAAAGTGCTACTTGTTTTTTGTTTGTTTTTTAAATAGCCGACATCACAATTGCTTTTAAGTGTGGTGGACACACAGGACTGATTTTGCTAGCTCACTCAACCAGTGATGGTGTATTACACAAAAGGGGAAAAACAGCAGGCAGCACTTATTAAACTCTTATTTCTCAAAGAAAAAAACTGAAATGTTTTAAGAGTGTAGTTAGGGGTGGAGGGCCAAACATTGGCAAGGGAACAAAGAGTCAGTTGTGTTGTGGTCGGGCCCCAAGGAAGGCTGAAGAGGGGGTAGAGAAAGGGGAGAGAGTGAGGAGAGAAAGTGACAACTCATCCGTTCCCCATACCCCCCTTTCTTCAGGCCTATTGTATGGGGTGAGGGGTGTGCGGTGGTGTGTGACAGATGTCCAGCACCATTGTCTCCAGTCACCAGTACTGCTCCACTCTGCCTGCTGCTCTGTCCAGGCATTCCACAGCAGATCCCCAACCCCCTCTCAACATACATACACCAACAAGCTTCAAACCTAACAACCCCCTGAATGTGTGTGTGTGTGTGTGTGTGTGTGTGTGTGTGGGGTAATTTAAGAAGATGTATGACTAACAATACATTAACTCAATCACTAACACTAGCACACGCACAAATACACACTCTACCCACTATTGGACATGATAAGGCTGTAATGAAGCATTGCACTGGACATAATATACAACAGTGTCATCTGGTGGTTTAATTATGATTCTCCACAAATAACATGACATAACATGAATAAAATAACTGCATAGATAAGTTATGTGAAGTTAGAATATTATAGAATGTATCATGACCAATAAGGGAATACAAAGAGAAAACTGAATAGAAGATGATAATTTAAGATATTATCAAACAATCAATGTCTGTTAAAAGGATGATGGATCTACCATGCTCTCATTTCTTTCTCTTTTTTCTTTGATTCTTCTGTCAACCAACACCTCTTCTCTGGGATGGCTGTCTGTAGATCCTTTCTTTGTTGGCAAATGGGCTTCATCAACAACTCCTAGAACTGGAACAGTTTGAGCTGGGGACATGTTCATTATAGTGTAAGTTACAAGTTTACACATTGCATACAACAGCGGCGTAACAAGGACTTGGCGGGCCCGAGTGCAGATCTCACCAACGGGCCCCTTACCGACCTATCGTCAGGCGAAATTATTGAGTTTTCAGTTTAGCGATGCGCAAGGAAATTTAGGCTACTCATGATGTACAATTAAGGGTAACGACTGCTCCTTCTATGTGAAGATAGATTACGGTTTTTTAAAAGTGAACGGCTCTGACTCGCGAGTCTCTGGCTCTAGATTATGCTTGCTACAACACGGAATGAGCATAATGGAACAGTCAGTCATGAGCCGACGTATCTGCGACGTTTGAAATAGAGCACAGAGATGAGAAGAAAATCTGATCATTTACCGAGGCTTATCCGACGTTATGAATGACGTTTCGATCTGTCATGTGTGCTATCTGGGTACTAGTAAAAAAAAACAGTCACTTCGATGGTGAATATTTAATTTTATGTTCGTTTGATATGCTAGTTTACATTTAGTCTATCTAGCTTTAGCTATTTTCCGACTACATCCTGCACAGTTTACTATATCTAACCTGGCCGCTGCCTGGTAGCCTAGGCCTATATATGCATTTTTATGACTTTTAATAGCCATGTCAACTGCATATACCAGACAGTAAACGTTATGTAATTATTAGCCTACCCTGGTGGCTGAGTTTCACACTCATTGCTGTTGCCGGGCTGGGGGTCAGACGTAGCGTCCTCTTCAACACGCTTCGCCACAATCCAAATGAGGATAGTTTTGACAGCTTTGCCATCCTTACATCTTGCTCTTTTCGTTCCTGCCGCTTTCTGGAGCCACTTTTATGTTAAAGGGCATGGCATGGGGTAGCCTAATTCGCTTCAAAACGCTAATGCAACACAACTGTAGTATCCCAACAACAACTGTCTGTGGTATTCCAACAACTGGATGGGAACAATCCTGTGTGGGTGGGCGGGAATCTTTGACAACAATATTACCCAGACATCCTTGCTATTTTTCGAGGGCAATATTACTTAATAAAAACGACATTTGTTTTATTCAGCAAAAGGCAAATGAGGAAAAATTAATTATTTGCTGTTGTTAACACTGACTGTTTTTAAAATGTTTATTGGGCAGGTGATAGCTCATAATTCTGAATAACTGACACCATAATTGAGAAATGTTTGCGAATTGATAAGACTAGAGATCATATGTGATCTTCAATTGGCGGTATTACAGCGGTGAAAGGGGCCAGGTCAGATTGCCTTAAGGGGCCCGGTCAGGTTGTCTCACTTTTACGGTGAGATCGAGGACGGGCCCCCTTTCGCCACGGGCCCTAGTGCAGCTGCACTCCTTGCACTCCCTATAGTTACGCCACTGGCATACAATCTATTTCAACTGGACCAAAAGTGGTCAATACCATCAGAGGATGTTAAAGTAGGGCCAAGTGTGATTTTGAGGTGGTGGGGATACTAGGGTTTTACCCAGAGGGGATATGGTGCCGCAACAAGCAGGACTCCCCCTCCAGAGATCCTCCTCTTGGCTGAGAAGGATACTCCATGACCTCTGAACTGGAGTACATGGAACCGCAAAGTCTACAAGTGTTTGACATGACAGACATGGTGAAATAATGGCTACTGTACACTCACGTGAACAGTCAGTTCATTGCCAAGGTGATCTAAGCGTCAGAGCAGCAGTCACAGACCATAGTTTTGATTATTAAACGATATCGTATCACAACGATTTGTAAAATCACTAACGATACGGGATAACATTCCGATGAATCAACCCACACCACTTACTGCAGATCGGGGAGCACTGGACGCTGCCGGACATTGATCCTGACACACACGGGGAGCATGGCACTCCTTGGTCCGAGCTCGAGGGTCCTGTTACATTTGAACATTAAGAAACCTTTAGCGAAATATAACGCTCACTGTTCCGTTGTTAGTTCTAACTATGACTGAAATGTATTAATTTGCCAGGGTAACGGGTATATACTTTTTCTTCTTCCCCTCACCGGTCGAGGTCGCTATTTCAAACCATTCAAGTCCAGTGGCCTCAGTAATGTCGGGTACTTGAGGACAGGGAGACTGTGGAGGCCGAGATATTTGCCTAATCACTTGAATTGGTGAGTTGTTGGTGTAAGTCAATACAAATCGCCTTCTAAGACTGGAGTCCATAACATAGGTCAACGGTGACAATCAAATATGTTTGTCTAGCTAATGGAATGTTCCTTCTTGCCTGGCCAAACGCTGACTTCAAAATAGCTAGCTTGCTTTACCAAAATGGGGGCAGTTCTGCAACTTGCCGCGTGGTGGTGCACTACTCATCTTAATGAATAACTTGTGAGAGGGTTATGGGCGGACCTGAGAGGGAAGCACATGTCTCTTATCTGTGCCTGGGGCTTTAATCTATGTACAGTAAATAGACTCAATGATGCAGCTTATTAGAACATACACACTGGCACTCATCCCTCAGAGAAAAGACTGCCTCTGACTGCGACAGATCTCAATATGTGGCATATTGAGTGTCCTCACATTGGAACCCCAACACTGAAGCCATTATTCTCACTCCAAGGGTCTGATTTATAGACCCCAATGTCCTACCTCAGCAGCTGGATGTGCTCTCTATTATCGGATGAGTACAAGAACAGATGGGTTGGGGAAGACAGCTAAAGAAAAGGGTGGGGATAGAGGTTAGTGAATGAAATAGATTATTTTTGTAAGTAATTGTATTTACAAAAAAGTGTTGTATTTAAGAGTGAGCAATATTATACATTTTCACATGTGTATGTTTACAATTAAATTGATAGTGTGCATTTATCCACACACTGTTACACACTGATTATACTCAATGTGCTATTTGCACTTCAAATGTGAACAGAATTTAGCAACACATTGTAAATACTATACATATCTCAAATAACATGTATGACAAATGAATCATGCCTTTTTTAAATGTGTTTTTTACAAAGAACAATCGTGCTCCTTATATTTACTCTCCTTTTCTTTCAACTTCTCTCCTAGCTTGTTTCCTCCTGTCCCCCTCTCTCCTTGTGTGTTGGTCTGGGCTTTGGTGGAAGGAGGAGGGATCCAGTCAGTCCACTGTACAGTCTGGGCCTATTGGGAGTAGGCTGCTGACTCAGCCCAGGCCACTGCATTCATCTATCTGCACTGCAGTGCTGTCTCTCCTTACCCCTCCCCCTCCCTTTCCGCCCTCCCTTATTCAGTGCGCCACCTTACCCACACACTTACCCACACACATCCCCACACACTCACCCACACACACACACATACCTGTTCTTGAATTTTTACAATGCTGCTGTTCCATGTAGGCTATAATACTATCGACATACCATTCCTTTCCATTTACACGCCTTTCCCACGACTAGGAATGCAAAGAAAATGCCCACCACTGACCTTATAACTCACCGGCAGGATCAATTCTGTGTGTTGTTTAGTTGTGAATCCATCAATCAGGCCATCTTTCAAAAGTCAAGAATGACACGGCTTATAGGAGTGTAGCCTGTTATCAGTGTACTGTTTTACTAGATGTCCTGGGATGTGTTTTACCTTACATCCCTTATCTTACAATAAGTATAACTTCTTGCATTCCCTTATAGATGGCATCACATTATTATAATACATGAAGACCATACAACAATCACAACCATTTACAAGGCAAAATGCATTCACATTGTTATTCATTCCTTCTTCCTCCTCATGTATGAAAAAATGACAGCACTCATACATAACTGGAAGGCTGCTTTATTGTTTGGAAATAGATTCGTGCTCAAATGAAGACAATCTTTCACTGATTCTCACTTTAATGTCCCATGTGGTTGTGCAACACGCCGCCCTCTCTCTGACTGGATTAGTGGCAAGAGATAACAATGACAACAGTCAAAAAGCTTTTATAATTATTGTCCGCAAATAAAATGATTAAATCAATATCTCAGTCATGCTACAAAATAACAGCTACATAACCCATTAGGTAAATCAACATCTGAAATGAGGAACAGAATAGTAAAACAGAAGGCAAGCTGTTCTCTCACCAACCAAATGTCTCGGATATAGAATACACACAGACCACTACATGACTAAATGAGATGGTAGTTCAGTCAACCAAGTCTAGGTGCTGACTTTCCCCAGTTTAGTTATTATTTTCCCATTGTTGGCTGTCCATGGTTTTTGCCTAACTCCATTTTGATTTGTTCCCATGGGTTTGGATCGATATTCTCTCACTGGTTTTATTGACAGACTAAATAGGCATCTAAAAAGGCACGTGCCGTTAGAGATATTGCACCAGAAACAAACACAGACAATAAATACAACTCACCCTTAAATCATTACATACATTGTTGGGAGAATAACAGGAAAATAACGTTTATGCCAAATTACATTGGTGTGTGAAAGGGGTGGGGTGGGGTGGGGTGGGGTGGGGGGGGGGGGGGTCAGAGCTTAAACAATCAAAAAGCTGTCACACATGGGGACCTGAGGCTCAGAATACTGGGGCATACCGATCGTCTTGTCGAGGATGGAGTGTGTGCGTGTGTGTGTGTAGAGATATTTAATTTGTGTTCATCTATGGGTTTGTGTCAATGCAGATTTCTAGACGGGTATTAACTAAGAGGTGACGGGAATTGTGGGCAAGACATCATCACACATGTACAAAAGGGTGTGCTGGTAGTGCAATCCTCTCACCAATGCAGGCTACACGATCCTCAGCAAGCAGCCAGTACAACACCATGCATCGTACGCCTGTACCCAATACATAGAGATCCTGGGCAGGCCAGAGTTTTGGTCATTCACTAAACATATTGCACAAAAAAAGAAATGTGAGCAATTACAGTCTGTGGTACTGGTTTCTCCTCAATACTAGGAGCAAAAGGGAAAGTTGAGGACATTTTTCTAATGGATATATACTATATATATATTGAAATATATATATAATATATATGTAGTATAGTTCTATATATGTATTGATTTATATATAGTTTTTGCACTTTAATATAGATTCTTTTAATTGACTCCCCTCTTTTATGTGAAAAGTGACTCCAAAAATCTACTCCATCTAACAAATGTGTCACAGCCTAACAAGTGTGACAAGGGGTGTCAGCTGGAAGCCATTCTATGGATGATTATTAAGATTTAGTATTAGATTAATAGCAGTAGTTTTTTCAGTATTTCTGTATTTACAAAAACTATGCATGCTGTTAAAATAAAATTATATATTACATTATTTATAGTCTCTTAAAAAGTCCATTCTTAACTTTTCAGCATATTGTGCCGTTTACAACATAGCCTGAACTGTACATTTTTTTCTTCTATTTTTTCAAATGGATGTAAGTGTGTTTTTTCAGTTAGTACATTTATGTATTTCCTTGATGGGCTTGGAGAAAATGGACGGCAGTAGCTTGTATGCTTATCATTCAGAGTTTTATTTGGTTCAAGTTAACACCCACACTGATTTTGGAGATCTCATGCAGCAACTGGACCATAAAACTTGAAAAGGGGCAGGGAATTTATTCATTAACAGGAAGTGACATCACTGCACAACACAAAGTGCAAAAGCTCTGGCTCTGTTGATTATTTGGTATTTGTTAAGCGTATAGCTTTGTGAAGAAGAATGGCTAATGAGGGGTTTCAGAGCAAGTGGGTTTCAAATATTGATCTCTGGGGCCTAAGCTCCTTAACATACCACAATAGCCTCAGAATGAATTTAGTGTGCCGCTCAAACCAACATATCCAAATTCACGCTCATGACATCTCCTCAGTGTTTCCTATATCATTGATTTCTATTGGGGGTGAACATTATTACTGCTCTTGTATATTTACGTATTTCATCGAGACCAGACCCAATTCCATAACGTCACAAACCACAAATATAATCCGCCACCGATACAAACGCTGGCTTTATAAGCGAGCGAAATGTTGCCGTTTCACTGAGATGCTTCAAGCCCTATTATTTCGAAGCGTCATTAGCAGGAAGCTCTAAACTGGCCCCTGACAGGCCAGCTGCCCTAGCTAGGCAGCCGGCCCAGACCATTGTCCATCAGCATGGCATAACATCACACAATAATAAAATGTGTTCATAAATACTCTCATCACATTCACTTGCATTTAGTTGCAGAGCTCGTTATAATACATCTGTAATATCTCCTGAGAAAAAGGGGTGGATATTTCAAGCCTTGAGTACATTTCTAGGGTCTTTCCTAACAATGACAGCAAAAAAACGGTATGAGTGGGGCACTCTACATCCTCTCCCATTCATGGGATGGGGGCGACAGCTGGGGTCACAAGGCAGGTCTCTTTGGCTTCTCCACATTGTGATTCACCATCACCAGTACACCCATTTATGTTTCTCTCTCTCTGCCTCTCACGTGTTCTCTCTCCCAGCTCACTTACTCATACCAAAAAACATCCTCTAGCTCAAGATCATCACTCTCTCAACATCATTTTAGCCTGGGATTAACATGCATGGTCAAATAAATCTCATTAGCCATTACCACGTGAACAATCCTCACATGGATAATTATGTTTTACCAATAGCATAGCCATATGAAAATAAATTCAAAAAATGTTGTAGCAGAATGAATAATCCAGTTCAATCAAAGCCATTATCAGTCCTGATAGGACTCTTTCACCTACAGAGAAACATCTGAAAGTAGTTTCCACACCTGTCTAATCCCCACTGGCCACCCAAGTCCACACTAAATCAATCTCACAATGCCTTGTCCAATGCAGAAACCAAGGCAGAAAGTATGGTACATTACATAACTGATGATGCTGGATACAAATTAAAAATAAAAGCTTTTTAAAGATTTACAGTATTTTTCTCACTATTCAAACCATCCATCAGTTTAGTTCCAACAATACACACAAACATCCATATTTTCCACACGCAGAATCTCCAGAGCAGCAAAAAAAAAGAGGAGTTCTCCTCTTAATTACAATGTTGGTATTTTTGAGAACACCAACAATGTGTGTAGTTCCAGACTAAGTTTGTGTACTGAGGCTACAATAAAATGTTGTTTGAAAAGTGTTGATTAAAGAGAAAGACAGGGTCCATTCGAGATTAATAACCCCATATCATTTCTCATTGTAAAACGAATTACTTATTTCTCACTTTCAATTTTTCAACAGTGTCTGGAACGTCAGGCCAAGTCACTGTAGTGGTCTGAGTATTAGTGTCTTGTGGACTATGATTATTCATGCAAGATTTCTGATCAAAACATGCCATCATGCAAGTCATTTCTATGCATTGAACAAGCACAATTATTTATGTATTTGTTTGGAAATCTGTCAGAGTAAATGTAAGCCCTTGGCCCAAGTTGACCCCTTAATAAACAGACCCTTAACCAATCAGTGTGAAAGCCCATGTAGAAAAAGCTTTTCGATGTGGGTATAACAAAGATAGAATGAGTAGAAGAGTTAAGTGACATGGGCAAATGTTCAATGTAGTTTTTTTTTCTTTTTTTTTCTTTTTACTTTTAGCTTTTTTTGCCGCTCAAATTAAGTGGAGATACAAGTATATTCAGCATTAACAAACCAAAAAAAAAACCCTTACATTGTCCTGGGTTTTTTTGTCTTTCCTTTGTCCATTCTTCTGTTTGTTCACAGAGTGATAATGTTTGTTTTGTTTCTTCCATTCATTCCAAAAGTGAATGACACAGAACCAGCCTTCAGACTGCTTCTTCAGCATCCAGCAGCATTGCCTTACTCTCCTCACTCACGTCACTGGTTTCCATGGGAATCCATTGTTTGCATCGACACCATGGATCCCCTCAGTGTTTCACATCCAAGCCTCTAAATGTAGAGTTCTGTTCCTAATCCAAATATCCCAGCAGTAAGTGGACTATCTGCCCTTCCGGCAGACACAGACATTTCCTTAATATTTTGTCTGTAAATCATTCCCTTTTAGTTAAGATCAGTAGTCTAGATGCATCAATGTCACACAGTACGCTGATTATGTTTGGTTTAAATCAAGTTCAAGTGTCTTCAAGCTGAAAGAGTTGGAGCTGCTTCTCTCTGCATCGATACAAGTATGAAGTCTGTAAACAAAAGTATTTAATAGTATTATTTTCTTACTTGCAAATGAAATTATCTGTACATCTGTGTGGGGTTAGATGGTTTCCTCTCGCTTTGCTTGAAGTTACATTTTAATAATTATTACTGTTATTACTGTTATTATTTATTCCAATAATCTAACACTTCGATTCCCTGACATCTTTTTGGTTTCTTCCCTTCTCTTTCCTCCCTCCCTTGCCCTCGTTGTCATCCTGCTTCTCCTTGTCAGGTTTTGTTACACTGTCATAAGAGGGGAGGGAGGCGGTGGAGGGCGTGCCTTCCTTCTTTTCCTGATTCGTTTCGCCATTTTCCACTTTGTTATTGGTTGGTTTGCGCTTGCATTTGAAGCCCCGTCTGGCCAGGTAGGAACGGTACGCTCGCTGAATGATCTTGGCAGACACGTCTTCCTGTTTACGCCTCAGGGTGGTGGTGATTGGCTCATAGGACACCTTGGACGGGTTGGCCGCTACAAAGCGCTCCTCCATCTGCTGCCTCAGCATGTCAAGTTCGCCGCTGTCGCCCAACACACGCTTGGTGAAGGCAAACAGGATGTCCAGGCAGTGGATTCGGTCGCCACTCACCATGGGCATGTCCATGGCAATCAGTTCTATAGTGTTGGGCTTGGGCAAGCGCAGTGGGTGCTCCAGTGTGTCTGCAAAGTCGGACAGCTTGGCGAAGTTGATGAACTGGGAAGCATCAGGGTCAAATTTCTCCCAGATTTCGTAGAAGGTCTCAAAGTCGTCCTCGCTTAGCGGGTCTGCGCTCTCCTCAGTGGCCACACTGAAGTTCTCCAGGATGATGGCGATGTACATGTTGACCACGATGAGGAAGGAGATGATGATGTACATGACAAAGAAGAAGATTCCCACCGAAGGGTTTCCACAGTCGCCCGTGTTCGGGGTTCCTGGGTTCTCCAGTGCGGGGTTGCAGTCCGGGGGGTAGTTGAGGATGGGGAGCAGCAGGCCATCCCAGCCAGCAGACGTGGTTATCATAAACAGGCAGATCATGCTATTGCCGAATGTTTCAAAATTGTACATGTCGTCGATCCCAGCCCCATGCTTGACGTAGCCAAAGTTAGACATGCCGAAGATAGAGAAAATGAACATGACCAGGAAGAGCAACAGCCCAATGTTGAAGAGGGCAGGAAGTGACATCATGAGGGCAAACAGGAGAGTTCTAATGCCCTTGGCACCCTTAATGAGACGCAGGATACGGCCAATACGGGCCAGGCGGATCACCCTGAACAGGGTTGGCGAAACAAAGTACTTCTCAATGATGTCAGCCAGGAACATCCCTAGGGTAGAGAGAGACAGGAATAAAATAAAAATATGACAGAAACGATTACAGAAATAAGTACAGTAAAGTTTTTAAATACATTTGTCATGGTTAAGTACCTGTAATATTTCTCAACAACCTGATAGCAACACTAGTAACACTATCTGGTGACTACACAGATTGGGAACACAACAAACATGGCTTTGTGACTGGGGGTCCACTAGAGGGCGATACTAGCAATGATCTCTGATTCCTTGGTCTGGTTGCATCAGAATGCAGCAGCAAGCAAATGACTGCATGTGCTTTATGTGATCTACAGATTTCAATCCCACATTACCAGTGCTCACTAGCTTGATTTCATACAACAGCAACTAGATCACACACACATGCTTGTTCATACTTGGAATTACAATAAGTCCTCCTTAGATATGTCAAAACGTGAACTGCATTCAGAAAGCATGGCATGAGAACCACCACCCCTCCCAGTCTCTTTTTGTACTTACCGACGATAGAGAGGATTACCACGACAACATCGAAGATGTTCCATCCTATAGTAAAGTAGTAGTGGCGTAGAGCAAAGAGCTTGAGCACAAACTCTGTGGTGAAGGCTACAATGAAAACAAAATTGACCCAGTAGAGGATGTTCTCTGTCTCCTCCGTCTGGTCGTCCGTCTCCACCATCATGGTGACCATGTTCAGGCAGATGAGCATCATAATGGAGATGTCAAAAACTTGCTGTGTTACAAAATCAAATATCATCCCCTGGACTTTGTTCTGATGAGAGGGAGAAGGGAAAAGAATACGAAATAGTTACGAGAAATTCTGTATTTTTATAGAAAGCCCTATTAATGGCCTAACTTCCATCCAACCATACATTAATGTCAACAGACTAATTGTAGCTTACCAGTGGTCTTGGGATGGGTTTCTGTGGTTTCTTCGAGCCAAGCTTTTTCATAGCATTATAATATTTTTTTTGTTCCTCTGTCATGAAGATATCCTGACCTCCAAAGTAAAGAGACAAGACAAATCTGGTTACAACCTTGGAAGTTGTTCCACCACTGAATTCTGAACATTTGCATAGTACAATCTAAGTTTCCTGAATGTGTATCTGCAGTGATGTTCGAACAAATAAAGGTGAGTAAGAGCTTATCTTCTTTTTTTGCTGGTTGAAGTTGTCAATGATAACACCAATGAAGAGGTTGAGGGTGAAGAAAGAGCCAAAAATGATGAAGATAACAAAGTAGATGTACATGTAGATGTTGTCCTCATATATTGGCTGGTCCTCCACCTGCACACAATAGGACAGATTTAGCTTAAATTAAGAGATATATCAATATAGCTATAGCGCTATTATACCTAAAACTATGAAGAAAACATGCTTAAAACGTTGAATACGTTGTATCTATCATCACAATATGAAAAGGTAGAGACATTTCACAACTTTGACAGCTTACCTTTCTAGAATCTATTGCTGCATACATAATGTCCATCCAGCCCTTAAATGTGGCCTGTCAGGGGAAGAGGATCCGTTAACTTGTTTGGTCATTATCAAAAAGTGACACTTTTACAGTGTCTTGATGAAGGAAGACAATACAGGACCACACATTGAAAAGTACAGACACTAATCCTAACCACTCACCACTTGCAGGAGGGCTAAATATCCAGCGCCCACATTGTCAAAGTTAATTTTGACATTCTTCCATCTGACATCCGTGTAATTAGCATTAATAAGCGCAAAGCATTGGGTCTTGTTGTTGACCACATCCGGGAGGAACATCGCCTCCTCCGTTTCATTATAGCAATAATAATATTTGCCGGCAAAAAGGTTGACGCCCATGATGCTGAAGATGAGCCAGAAGATGAGACACACTAGCAGTACGTTCATGATGGAGGGGATGGCTCCTACCAGGGCATTCACCACCACCTGTTCACACACCAACCAGAGACACAAGGGCAGAGTCAGACTCCACTCACACATGGTACCCACTTACACTCCTGTTCTCTAAGAGATACAGGGTCACAGGCTATCTGCTTTCCAAGAAGTAGATTAAGTCTAATGTGAGTCAATACAACATCTATCCATGGAATACAACTCCATAGAGAGCTGTAGTCCCGCACAAGGCTTAATCTGTGTCTTGGAAAGCTCCTCGACCCTTTAACGCATACATGCAAAATGGTTAATTGTTGCCGTATGAGAGCTGCACATCCTCTTGGTTCTGAATGACCGTACACAGTGTCCGCCGTCCCACAGCTGATGCATTGTTGTATTGAGGTGAATAGAATTCAATACGGTTTCATACAGTGGCCCTAAAGGTATTGGAAGTAGACCTATACGACATCTTATTTTAACAGTTTGATGAGAGTGTAGCTCACATACTGTATCTCTGCTCACATGTCTGTCACAGCACAGTACAGCCCCCGACTCCCCCCCCCCCCCCCCCCCCCCCCCCCCCCCCCCGCCACCTCACCCCGTGGGCTGGACTGCCCGCCACAGAGACCAGGAGGTCAGCAGCACAGTGGGATGCTCAGACAGACAATGGATGTTTGATAGACCAGCAGCTGTAGACAGACAGCTGTGCTGAGGCTGGTAAACATAGTCCTACATGCATTCTCGTAATCTTTACAATGTTCCCTCCTGGACAAGAGACTCTTTTACTGAGGTGGAGAAGCTCCTGGGGGACTCCCAGACAGCTGTGTTGGATTTGGGTATTTGGCAAGTTACCTGAATAATCCGATTTTAGTAACCACATTTACTGTAGTTTGCTTATCTATGGACAAATATACTTGTGCATAATTGTGTTTTATAGTATCTTCTCACATAATTACTCCTAAAAAGTACGAAAATTTCACGTGTGTAATTTTTGCGGTTGAGTACAGAATTGCAAGGTTCTGGTCCAGAAGGAGAACATGTTTCTATAAGAGAGAACTGCATTCTGTGTTACATGCATGTCACTTGACTCAACTTAATGGGAAGACTTTTGTTTAGATAGAAAACTACTTTTTTCATCAGTAATTACAATCACTACAATCTGGCCATAACATTTTGAATAGAGGCTTCAGAAGGGAGCAAATGTGAGATGGCAGGATGCAGTCAGAGATACAGAATATCAATCTCCAGAGCTGCAGGGTCAGCTAGGGCCACTACTGGAGTAGCATGGGAGAGCTGGGGAGGTGGGGAGGTGGTGGAAGAGGAGGGTGTGAAGACAGGTTCAAGAGGGGAAAAAAATTGATGGACTTCTATACAAAAACAACCAGATGATTGTGGTCAGATCCATCGTAAAACAAATTTGAATAATTTTGCTTTGTTGGCATTAAGTAGCAGGGTTACACAGTTTTCTTACTACATTTACAGGTCGGGCTGAAATGGTCCATTAGTCATGTTGTGCATGATGATGGCGCCTGCTCGAAACTGGTTGTTCTTGCAGCTTAAGAGGTGAAAGTAAGAAGTGTGAGAGTCGTTTCAAGAACTATGTACAGGGAAACTATCGTAGTAGTAAACCCTTAGTAAAAAGGCTCCAATATTTATGGACACATTTAACATTTTATCTCCATTTCTTTGTGTCATGAGGCAGCTTGTTTTGCCAATCCAAAATTACTGTAAAATTTGAAAATGTGTTCCATGATTATTGATAATCTTAAATCAGCTGCATTATGACTCTCTGAGATCATTTATATCCATGCAAATAGTTTTTATGAATGGAAATGGATGGTGTAAATATATATATATATATAGTGTTTCACTATTTTATATATTTTTGATCTTATATTAGTCTTCTTATCTATCAGCCCCAGGTGACATGCGTTGGTGCTGTAGTGTTAGAATAGGCATGCAGGTGGACCAGCTGCCAGGTTGGTCATGTCTTACCCTCATGCCCTCAAAACGGGACAAAGCCCTGAGGGGTCTCAAGGCCCTCAGTGTCCTGAGTGATTTAATGGGCCCTAGATCGGAGTAGCCCAATGCATTAGCTATAAGGCTGACTATAGATACCTACACAGAAAAAGAGAGGGGGAGGGAGGAGGGGAGGGAGAAGATAAGAGAGGATCCACACAATTAGAGGGGACACCCTAGCATTTGGTTGGAGTTACTTAAACAGATATACACAAATACAATATACACAAATACATTGTATTTGTGTATACATATTTATATCTATAAACAGACAGTGACTACAGAGACTTAGGTCAAACAAGTTGTGCAGAAGTTTTCTCATTTATCTTAGGTTTGGTTTTTGGTATAGTTGTCAGGCAGGTAAGGACCAGCAGCACTCCTGGAAAGAAGTTTGTGGTTGACACAGTGTGGAGAGAGAGTCAATAAGAGAGGAGAGAAAACATTTCTGACAAAGGGGAAAATCTGAGAGGAGAAAGGAATTGAAACGAACAAACACTCAATATTACACAGAAAATACGGAACGCACGGTACGTGGCATACAAACGATACAATGTACACACCTACAGTACACACCATTGACTGTACACGCCAAAAGAGCGCTTAGTCTGAGTGGGGAGATAGGGCCGAGGAGGTTGAGGACAGTTTTAGGGGACGAGAAGGAGAGAGGACCTGTGAAGGAAGGAATGAAGGAAGGAAGGAAGGCACCCAGCAAACCACAAGAATCTTACCCTGAACCCTCAACCTCCGACCTCTAAGTCCCTCTCGATGGCAGCACATTGTCCCTCTCAACTGAGAGAGAGACAAGACTAGAGGCACCTGCTGTGAGAGAGAGGAAAGTTAATATGTACAGGCAACATGCCTATTCAAACTCGCAATTGTTGATAATTAAATAGCTTTGTTCACTTCCCCTCTGTTTCCCAACTCCAACCATGATAGGTCAGGAATGATCAAGCACTATTTTTCATTCTTGTTAATATTCCTCATTCAAAAACAACATTTATTTAGGAATTTGTGGCAAGAAGTATGAAACTGAGGGGGAGTGTATACTTTACCATAACAGCTGTGTTATATCTGTGTCTCGTATTTTTCAGTAAACTGTATCTTAAATTCCTCAGTGAAATTCCCCTAGATTGTCTCAACAATAAATCTCCAGCTCTCTCTAGAGCGTTATTATGTTTTGTGTGTTTCTTTGGGGTTATTATCACGTACATACATTAAGCATGGCACCACCTGCAGGAAAAGGTATAAAGTTGTCTATGGTGTCCGACTAACCTCAGAAACAGCTCTGCAAAGGAAACATAATGAACTAAGAAGAGATGTATACACCTGCTGTGAAGCCCACAGTATTCCGCTCTCTCTCGCTCCCTCTTCCCACACACAACATGATAGATACACACACATACACACACACACACACACACACACAGACAGACACACTGTTACCAGTCACAAGCGTACACATGACTGCAAACACGAGCCCACACACAAGACCCCCCCTAGCACACACACACACACACACACACACACACAGGTATAACATCATGCACACACAGAGTTGATCAAAGTCTAAGTATTTGTATTTATCCAATGTACGGAGACAGTGCCATCTGGACAATTAAACTATGTATTTAACAGGTAAAAAGTACTGATTGGCCTACTGCAGGACCCAACACATCCTATTGAACACACAAAGGGCAGAATCAGTGCACAATAGGAAAAGAGACAGTCACCATAGTCTTTGCTCCACACCACCAGAATAGTAAAAAATTGCTATATAGAAATCAGATTCCAAAATTGATACCATCACTCGAATACAGAAAGTAACACTAGATGGAGATGTGGCATTGCACTGGGATAGCCAAAAAGCTATTTTTGAAAGACCAAATTTTAGATCTATGAAGTTAAATCTTACCTCCTCTCCCTGATCTTCCAACATTTTGTGTTAGGCCTTTAATTCTACACCTTTGTAGATGCACATAACACAAGTATTCTATGGCTATATTGGTAAGCTTACAATAAGGGTTAGCCCTACAGTATGTTGATGCCACATCTACCACTGTTATGATAGCAGATACTGCAGATCTGTAGTTTTCTGGAATAATCCTGTACAATCCTGAAGATCTGAAATGCTCCAAAAATCTTAAACAGCGTCATTTTGAATTCCATACATGAACTGTTTGTCTAGATGAAGACTATAATGGTATTTATTAGACAGTGTTTGTGGAGATGAAGACTATAATGGTATATATTAGACAGTGTTTGTGGAGATGAAGACTATAATGGTATATATTAGACAGTGTTTGTGGAGATGAAGACTATAATGGTATATGTTAGACATTGTTTGAATGTCTGGCACATCTGGAGGCGGTCTCTACCAGGCTGAGTACCCTGCAGTATTGTTACATGATATCCAAGCCTGTTCATGTCACAGGGCATCTATGATCAGTAGAATAAACACAGTAGAAAGGAAGGGACTTGGGGACAGAGGAAGATGGACTGAAAGACAGCGAGAAATGAAAAAAGCAAGCGAGGGGAGTTGCTGTGTCTCGTGTCGAGGCAGGGGAGAGGAGAGGGCAGTGATGAGGAGGAGCCAGCGATTGGAAGGGCTACGTAAGAAGGAGAAGAGAAACACTTACATCCACAATGAAGAAGTCCAGCCAGCACCAGGCGTTGGTGAAGTACTTTACGAAGCCGTACGCCACCCATTTTAGCAACATCTCCAGGATAAAGATATAGGTGAATACTCTGTCGGCATACTCCAGGATTATTTTGATGGTTTTCCTCTGCTCTATGTACACATCCTCAAAGGCCTGGGAGTGAACAGGGCAGGAATCAGGGGAGGGAGACTTGGGCATGGCTGTCCATAGATATGTCACTAGCATGAAAGGTCTCAATGACAATCGATTGAAATACCACACTGAACAGGTTTTAGGTCTGTAAAACAACAAGGCAACACTTTACAACACTGGCTACCCGGGCCACTGCATCTCTTCAGGATGCGAGTGTTTACAAAGTGTTCACAGCAGTAAGGGTGGGGCACAGCTATCTGATATAACAGATCATTGCTCTCTCTCTCTTTCTCTCTCTCTCTCTCTGTCTCTCTCTCTCTCTCTCTCTGCACATTCAGACAGACCCTCCTCCACCCAGCCCCACTGTCCTGTATTGCCTCTGTCTGTCCATTCCTGAACACATAAGTGTTCTGAATCACCATTTGGCTACAGTCCTCCAGAAACCTGCAACCTCAGCTGTATCCCCTTGGTTAAAAGGCTGGCTGGTGCATTACAGCACTTTGCTCTCCATTAGCAACTATCATAGTACGAGCAGTACTCGGAGAAAGGCAAAATATTCCCCTCCATCTGTCCTTTTTAATTGTTAAATTGTTCCAATAGTGTGTGTGTTACCAGTGTGTGTTCTCACCAAAGCGCCACTACTAAGCAGGATCATGAAGATGATGAGAGTCTCAAACCAGTTGTGTTCCACAATCAGATAGCAAGTCTTCCTCAGGAACCACCAATGCTTCCCCCAGCCGTGTGTGATAGGCACATCACAGCACTTATATTTAGCCACGCATTCTGTAAAAAAAGGATACACACTATCACTTTAATAAACATAAAGTACCCTCTTCAAAACAAACTGTACAGATAAACAGAAACATACATCTCCTTCTTAAGAACATTTTGTACAGTACCACTAGACATGACCCTATCACAAAGTTGTGTTGTTTAACATGATGCTATCGGATACTGTGAGTTGGATATCCCTGACATTCCAGAAACAGGTGTGGGACAATAAGAGATCTGACTGGAAAAAAGAAGAAGCAGCCATGCTGTAGGTAGTTCTTTGGCTGTACTTGATCCCTTTATAGAGCCCCTCCTCCTCACCATCTGTCCAGCAGGCGTCAGGATCCAGGTACTCTTCCACCACCTCCACCACCGCTACCTCCTCCACATCAGGCTTGATGTCTATGGTGCTGCCCTCGGACGAGCTGGTGTCATCCAGCTGAGGATGGATGACACTTTTTGTGTGACAATTTATTTCTGACCAGACCAGTATAAACTTGTATAAAGTAGAGATAAACAAGTAATCAGTGTCAAATGCACCGTCGCCTGATCAACCACACTCTGCAGTACCTACAATCTACAGCACCTATATGTTCTATATATTTAAATAAATGAATGTGTGTGTGACCTTTCTTCTGCACTGGTCATGCTTGTTTATTAATAGGGACATTAACCTGATAGTAATTAACCTTAACTGATTAATTACACAAAAACAGCTATTCACATTTCTGACAGTGATGATGAAGGACTTGTTTATAAAGTTATTTATGAAAAGAGAACATAGGATTTCATTCCGAAAGCTTCACTTGATATACACTGCCACACTGCTTACAGAGCAAAAGTGCAATGCAATTCTATTTGCATAATCACCATACTGCTAAAACTGGTCTAAGATTAAATTTTTAATGTCTAGACACTAAAAGATATGTGCTTGGGTTATCATACGTAATACTCACATCTAAACAGTGAGTCAAGGTGATTCAGGACAAAACTGGTGAACCCCCTGCATGCTAGCACTTTCATTACACGACACACACAAGCACGCACATTATGCACACACGCACACCCGACCAATCCGGTTGAGGGAGAATGACGCTGCACTTTAGAATCCTGAGTGGTCAGCAAGCCAGCGCCTTCGTTCACTTTCTCTGGTACAAAAAAAACACAGCCAGACACATCTCCGCCTCTCATTGGCTGAGGGGGGACGATTGCTGCAGGCTGTGCTGTTACAGGCAGAGCTGCAGGGAAGCAGCGTGGTTGGCTGAGTGCAGAGCAGAACAGTCTGGAGATCTGGTACAGCCAGGCAGCTAGTGGTGTTGCTACAAACCAGGTCAAGGTGACCCATATGTCCAACATCAGACTGCCCCACAAACTCACTTCCTGCTGGGGAAGATACCTCTTCCCCCTCACTCAGGCCTGCCTGCCTGTCTGTCCAGCTGTACGTCTGTCTATCCTTCTATCTATCCATTTGTCTGAAAAGTCAGCAAAAAGACTTGGTGTCATAGCCTTCATGTCTAAACCAATGTTCTGAGCCGTCAGGCCGTCTGATAGTCGCCTGTAATCACCTCCCATGTTGGGTGGTTGAATGGCATAAAAATGCATATGCATGCATGCAAGCAAACACACACACACACACACACACACACACACACACACACACAGCCACACCACACACAGCCATGAACATAGTCTATAACATAGTCTATATCTAGTTTAATTACTATAGCTAAACTGCTACTACAACTGACTGCACACCTTTTAGTGAATCTCAGCCTCATCTTTACCATGGCATATCTCAGTGCAACATGAAGGTCAGATATGGTCGAAAGACGCAGATTGAGAAAGCCTGATATCATACCCTACACAAGTGCTCCTTCGGCCATGCAGATGTATGGCTTTTGAGGCTACTTCAACAAAGGGCAGTGCACCCTAAATACAACCACCAAGCTTTAATATAATCTACATGTACTTTAGAAGAAGTGAACTTAAATTGATCGTCCAGCCATCCTACCGTCTCGATCCTTAACTCCCCCACTTCCCCAGCCCAGATCCTCCCTCCCTATCCTTGATGTCCCTTTCCTCTCCATCCCAGTTCTTCACACTCACGTCTTTGCTGTTTTCCACATCCGACTCACTGCTGAAATCCTCCGTGTTCAGGTTCTCAAAGTCAGATTCGCCCACGGCGATGGGGACGCACACTGTCAGGTTGGGGTTGTGGATGAAGGACATGTGGTCCTCGTCGATCATGTACTTGCCCACGCTGCTACCGATGCCGCTGGTAGTGCCATTACCGTTCTTGGCGTAGTCCAGTTCGCGGTTGCCGTCCACGCCAGTGTGGTTGGCGATGCAGTTTAATTTTTTATCGTACATGTCGTCTAAGGGCTTTTGTTCGTCCTCGATGGGCTGATGTTCACAAGGAGAATTCCCATTAGTAACATCACACAGCCACACCACATCATCAGCCTGAAGTTGCCCTAAATTAACCTAAAGTCACTGGGCTCACAGAAGGTTAAGACCAAGAACTAGAATATACAATATTTCATGAGCTAAAATTGCAGACACAAAAACGACTATATCCGGTTGATGCAAGATAGGGGCACATATACTAGATGACATGATACCTTTTTGAGCACAGTGGCTACAAAAACGGCAAAGTGTATCTTAAACCAGGCGATTCCCGCCTTAATGCGGATGACGGCGATCTGGAGGTTGTTCATTTCGCCGTCGTCATCTGTTGCCGCAAGATTGTCGGCACTGAAAGAGCTCAGTAGCAAAGCAAGGAACAGGTTCAACACCTGTAGGGAGAGAAACAGAGTGCACCTCAGTCCTGTCCTACCTGGGAACATTAGACTCCCAGAAACACACGTCTGACCAGTGCTGGATTTACTGTATGAAGAGTGGCACCACAAAATAATCATTATGATAGTGCATTTACCAATGTAAAACATAACATCTCATTGTTCCAACGTTTCCATATATTTGTCTCTGTGCCGCCAAACCATTAACATCTGTCAAAACACCTCTAGAACTTACCACCAAGTTCCCTATCACCATAACCATCAGGAAGACGATTAGACACATGGTCTGTCCAGCCACCTCCATGCAGTCCCACATGGTCTCGATCCATTCACCGCATAATACACGAAACACAATGAGAAAAGAGTGAAAGAAGTCGTTCATGTGCCAGCGTGGTAGCTCGCACTCCAGGTTGATCTTACACACACAGTCTTTGTAGCTTTTGCCAAAGAGCTGCATGCCGACCACAGCGAAGATGAAGACAATGATGGCCAGCACCAGGGTCAGGTTCCCCAGGGCACCCACAGAGTTGCCAATGATCTTGATAAGCATGTTGAGGGTGGGCCATGATTTGGCCAGTTTGAACACTCGTAACTACACCAGAGAAGGAGAAAGATGAGATGGGTGTATGAGGTGTTAGGGTGTGTATCAAATACTACTAGCAAAATGTATACATATTTATTAAACATCTACTAACATCTTTCCAAACATGAAAAAATGAAACACATGAAAAACGCTTGACAGTTTTTGTATCACTCACCAATCGGAATGACCTGAGCACAGACAGTCCCTCTACGTCAGCCAATCCCAGCTCGACTAAACTCAGGGTCACAATGAAGCCGTCAAAGCAGTTCCAGCCTTCCTGGAAGTAGTAGTAGGGGTCCATTGCAACTAGCTTTGCAAACATCTCACCAGCGAAGATACCAGTGAATACCTATTGGTGCAAAAAAGAAGTGGGGGGAGAGAGAGAGAGAGACAGACAGAGAGAGAGAGAGAGAGAGAGAGAGAGAGAGAGAGAGAGAGAGAGAGAGAGAGAGAGAGAGAGAGAGAGAGAGAGAGAGAGAGAGAGAGAGAGAGAGAGAGAGAGAGAGAGAGAGAGAGAGAGAGAGACAGAGACAGAGAGAGACAGAGAGAGAGTAAAGAGATTGAGACATTAGTAACAAAAAAAGTAACTGAGAAGTCTTTTGAATAGCTTGGACTATACATTAGGTATAGAAGCTTAAATAAAGGGGCCTACTTAAGAACCGAATACCTTTTGATTATGTCTGTCTATACAACTTCTTAATTTTTGTCAACCACAAAATGTTTGCTCTGGTGTGCACTGGAGAGGCACATCGAGATTTATTGCACTTTGGACAAAACATGGGGTTGAAAATACTAATAAAACTATGGTTTGTAATTTGTAGAAATACTGCCATGCTATAGAAATCTGAGAGCAACATTTGAGTGCAGTTTGAAAAAAGAGAATGTGCTTACATGGCATTTGGTTTGATGTAGTGCTGATTAAAAATGGATTGGGCTCTCGCTGAGAGTGGGCTGTCCTGACAGGACAAGGTCATAGAGCAGTGCCATGGTACACTGTGAGCCAGGCGGGCAGGGCAGGCCAAGGCCACTAGCATGCTACTATGGTGCACCCATACCCGATCTCTGTCCACTACCTGATCATGTGGCCAATCATCACCGCAGAGAACACCCCATGATTCATCCTGCACCACCCCCGACACTGCCAACTTCTCTGACCTCATTTCCTCTGACTCCTGATAACATGCCAATCATTGTGACCTCATTTCCTGCCTCACCCTTAAAACCAAGCCAATTTTGTTGACCCTCCAAACAGAATGCCTCCAGGAAGTTAAGGCAGTGTGATGTCTCAGTGAAAAGCATTGCCTTGATACCCACAATGCTCTTATCGTTTTCCCATGCCTGCATGATACAATACAGTAGGTCACAAATGGGACCAGATCAATCAGGTTATTTAAAAGTTTAATGGATATTCCCAGTAAACCACCCCAGGAACCACTAGCGTAAGGACTGCTGAATCAGGATGATGAGATACAGGAGAAAGAATGGAGAATAGAGCCAGGGGAAAACAAGAATATAAGTACCTGGAATTTGAGCAAGGAGGAGAGAGAAGGTGTGAGAAAAGGCTATGGAGCTATATTGAAAGAGGGGCCGGAATG
Organism: Hypomesus transpacificus; assembly: GCF_021917145.1. NCBI lineage: Eukaryota > Metazoa > Chordata > Actinopteri > Osmeriformes > Osmeridae > Hypomesus > Hypomesus transpacificus. Next base: position 9,849,451 of record NC_061068.1, on the reverse strand, counting down.
TGGGATTAAAGAGGGAGGGACAAGGAAAGAGGGCGAGAGAGAGAGAGAGACACAGAGAGAGAGAGAGAGAGAGAGAGAGAGAGAGAGAGAGAGAGAGAGAGAGAGAGAGAGAGAGAGAGAGAGAGAGAGAGGAGGATTGGGGGGTAAGAGATGGGGAGCACTCTGACTGCTTTAAAATGGAGCTGAAAATTTTATGAGAACCTCATTGAATGTGCGTGTGTGTGTGTATATATGTACTGGTGAGTGTATGCTGTGCAGAGTGATGGCTCTGTGCCAAACCTCATGCTCTACGAGATGGTGAGAGAAAATAGGAAATAGACAAATCAAGTTGTGGACATTAGTATTATTATTATTATTATACACTACCCATAATACACTTTACTGAATCTCACCAGATTGCCCACAGACAGCACTTCCTCAAAGTGGGGGGTCATGGGATAGTGCTCCATGGCCATGAACAAAGTGTTGAGGACGATGCAGATAGTGATGCCCAAGTCAACAAAGGGGTCCATGACGATAAGGTTGACAACGTGCTTGATCTTCAGCCAAAAGGGGAAGCACTCCCAGATGAGGAATATGTTAGCAAATTTGTACCAGCATGGAGGGCACTTCCTCTGAGACTCCTCCAACTCTGTAGAAAGGTGGGGGCAAAGGCAGGGAGGGGGGCAAGGACAAGAGGCAGAGGTGAGACGGAACACCAACAGAGATAAATCGACATCATTAACCCTGTAGGAAGGACCATCATCAATATCCTGTGGTTCCGTCTGGAAAGGTGTTGAAGGTGCGGAGGTGATGAGGCAGTCCGTACCCTCCACCAGAGTGTTGGTGACCACGCTCATAACACTGTTGGCCCGGTCCTTCCCCTTGAAGGAGGAGTTGAGCTGGTCCACAGACACCATCAGAGAGCCTGAGTGCTTCTTCTTTACCTCCACCTCTGTGGTCTACACTCCAGGAGACACACACACCCCAGTCAGAAGGATCACACACACCATGATACCTATTCACACAGTCACCAGAAACCGATGTCTAGATTGCAAACATGTTTAAACCCTACAGTCTCATAATTAACACCTCTATTCTAACATGTACATTTATCTGTTCAATACAATAGGCCCTGCTTTGTATTTAATCATAATGTTATTACAACTGTCTGCACGCCATGACTCCCAACCTTCAAACCTACATGCAAAGGCATGCATGTACAGGATAGGAGATCAAGACAACATTCACCACTACACCATGCTACAACTGGAGACGTTGAGAGGTAAAGATAGGATTGGTTGATAGTCAAAGAATGTCAAATTATAATGCTAGCTAGGATGATTAACAATGCTGTCACTAGAATAGGGTTACGGTCTGTTCTTGCACCACCCAGTGGCTCAGGAAAAGAAGATGAATGAGGGAAAGAGAGATCGAAATTTAGATAGAACAAACTGGCCCTGAACTCTTAAATCCTTGAGAGAAAAAAGAGATTGAGGACAAAGACAAGATTGGTGTTTTGATGAGTGATGTTTTAAGCTGCTGTGCTGATATGTAATGAGGGATCATGTGTAATACAACGAATGGTAGCTAGCTTGGCAAGAAAGTGTTAGCTTTAAGAGGATTTTGTTATATAGTAGCTGAAACCATGTCTGGACTGTGGTTGTTTGAGAGATTGAGAATGTTTTTATTGCTGGAAAAGGATGCCACTCAGGGCGGCTGAAGCGAAGGGGTGAGGGGAAGAAGAGCAGGGGCACACCAGAAATCTAAAGACCAGGAGAATCACATGAGAACGAGGGAGAATTCCACAAGAGAGCAGGAAGAAAAATGGGGGAACAAGGCCAAATGAATAGGAAAAGACATAGGAAACGTGGAGAAAGAGGAGAAGCCGGAGCGACCAGGGACGGGGCGGGGGACGGGGGGCGGGAGGCAGGGGTGGGGGTGGGGGCGGGCAGCAGGGCCACCACCATCACCATCATGCCTAGACTGGATCCGTGTCTCACGGACGTTCTTACACTGTCGTCAGTGGCTGCCTTATCTATTTTCACCTCAGGCAGAAGCCGTCCGCCGGGCCCTGGGCCGATGAGCGACACCACGCCGTTGCAGTCCACCGTGCTGTTCCTCTTCCCTCCAGAGTGGGGCACCAGTGGGTTGATGCGTGACGAGCCCTGGCTGTTGCCGCTGTAGCTGTTGCGCCGGTAGGGGATGAATAGGGAGCCACGGCGGTCCTCGCTCTCCTCCACCGTGCTGTGCTCGTCGTCGGCAAACTCGTTCTCCGAGCCCACGTCCTTGGAGCGGCCCTTGAAGCTGAAGATGCTGCTGCGGCTGTTGTGGCGTGACATGAAGGGCGAGCCTGGGATGCTGAGGAGAGACTGAGGGAGGAAAGGGCAGGATGGAGGAGGGGAGGCAGGGGGAGGGAGGAGAGAGAAAGGAATGCAGAGAAAGAGACAGGCAGGTGTTGGGGCGAGGGAAGGGGAAGAGAAAGACAAGGGCTCACATCAACAGAGAAAAAGTGAGATTTTTTTTTTATGGTGGTTCAGTACGGTTTCATTTTGTGAATTTTACGGTAAGGGGTATACTGTGTACGGTAGTGCTAGCCAGAGCTAGATCAGGTACATATAACCTTTCTCAGAAGCATATCTTTGTCTGTCCCTTTCTTTTTCTCTCTCTCTCTCTCTCTCTCTCTCTCTCTCTCTCTCTCTCTCTCTCTCTCTCTCTGTCTCTCTCTCTCTCTCTCTCTCTCTCTGTCTCTCTCTCTCTCTCTCTCTCTCTCTCTCTCTCTCTCTCTCTGTCTCTCTCTCTCTCTCTCTGTCTCTCTCTCTCTCTCTCTCTCTCTCTCTCTCTCTCACAAACACACTACCACACACACACACATGTACACACAAAAACGAGGCCATGCCACGTGTGTAACGCAAAGGTGTGGCACAAAAACTAAGTAGAGTGTGGGAGCAGAGTATCACACAAAACAAATGATTCAAGTTTAATTGTAAATAGCTAAACTGTAAAAAGGTAACATTGAATAATGGTTATTCATTACTTTTTGATCCAATCTCTTATTACAATGACTATGGAGCAGGTGGCAGTCTCTGACTCTCTCTTTACCTGGTTTATGGACGTCTTTCTCCCCAGCCGGTTGCCTGGGAAACGGAAGGTGCTCCTCTTGCTGCCGTCATCAGACTCAGACTTGACCACCTTCTCGCTGTCACCCTTTTCCTTCTCCTGCTCCTTCTGACGCCACTTCTTCTTGCGGTTGCGACGCTCCTTGGCGCTTTTGGAGCTCAGCTTGGAGACTTCTGAGGAGCTACGGGACAGGTGAACCTCGCCATCTTCCCCCACGGGGTCCTCCGACACCGTGCCAGCCGAGGTCGCCATGGCAGCAGCCTGTGGGCAGGAAACCACGGGGGGGGGGGGGGGGGGGGGGGGGGGGAGGAATATGGGAGGGTGGTGAGGTCAGGGGGAACACTGAGAGAGGGAAGGCTGTGAGGCTCAGACAAAGGCATGCATAGACACACTCCGCACACAGCTGACCTGTGCATCTTCCTGCTGTTTTTTAAGCTGCTCAAGCATGGCCTTGAACTCGGCCTCCTTCTGCTCAGCCTCCTCCATGGTGGCCTGGTTCTGCTCCTCGTACGCCATGGCCACCACAGCCAGGATCAGGTTCACCAGGTAGAAAGAACCCACGAAGATCACCAGCACGAAGAAGATCATGTACGTCTTTCCTGCCGCCCTCAATGTCTTAGGAGGAGGGAAAGAAAGTGAGAAAGAGACAGACAGAGAGGGAGAGAGAGAGATAGAGTGAGGAAGAGAGATGAGGACCAGTCACCACCAAGAAGAAATGACGAAGAATAAAAGCCCCAATATGAAAGGAGTTCTTGATGTAATTCTTTCCAGTTGCTGCTTTCTGTTTGCCTGTGTTCCACAATGGTTCACCAACCAGCCCATTCATCTGTTCCTCCAGAGTTTTATTGCATGTGTATGCGTGCGTTTGTGAGTGTGTGCTTGTGGTTATAGGTGTGGTTGTTCACAATGCTTCACATCCACTCCACTAAGTTTGGTTATCCAGGATTGACACCAGGAATGATGGAAGTCACAGGGGTGCTATTTCAGGTCTCTCTTTTTAACAAGAATGGGTTAAATATACAAACACACATATAAAAACACATAGGCTAGATCATTCACCCCGACTGGTGAATCTATTAAAGCTGTGGCATTGTGTGGGTCTGCAGGAACATCAGTCAAACTGTCACATGCCTGTTCACATACATTAGTAACTGGCATTACTGATTAGAGTTAGGTCAAAGGCAAATCTATACTTTTTCATGGGTATGTGTATGTGTATGGTAAATACCCTCTGTTTTACGGTATTCTCCTGCTGAATTATATACCACCATAGACTGTACAGAAGATAACAACACATCGAAACCACTCTGGATAAGAGCGTCTGCTAAATGACTAAATGTAAACCTTTTACAACAAAACAACATGTGTAAGTTTTAACAAGACATGATTTTCAGCTACAGTAGTCAACCTATTCACTTGGAACAGGCAGTGACACAGTTCAATCTTTTGCCCAGCCTGCTCTTTGGCTGAGGCTCCTCCACCAGTCAAACACAGTCTCTGGGGTTAACCACATACTCGACAAAGATGCTGAGAGACAGTTTTGCTGATTCATTCTATGATGATGACGTTGTTTCTTTGTCAAATGTAGTGGGGGCAAAAACATCAGTTCCATTAAAGGAATGTTTTAATGTAGACTGGAAAATATGTGACCATTAGGCATCTGTATGCCAAGCAACCAGTAAGGCAAGTAGGCAAGCAGGCAGACAGACAGACAGATAAATAGATGCACAAATAGACAGACAGACTGTCTCTATACCAGCATGTAGAGGTTCTCCCAGAAGTCCTGGGTCATGAGACGGAAGAGTGTGAGAAAGGCCCATCCGAAGCTGTCAAAGCTGGTGTAGCCATAGTTTGGGTTTCTTCCTGCCTTCATACACGTGAAGCCTTCTGGACACCGCCTATGACCACAGACAGAGAAACAGATTTACTGTCTCTAAACACTCACTGGCTAATAAGCTTGAGTTTATATTCAAGATAGCTGTTAACTTCCCTATACATTAGGGTGAACCATGCACTGAGGTGACATATGAATCGACTCACCCTGAGTCTGAGCTATTTCCACAGAGAAGGGCATCTATCTGACCAGGTATGAAGTAAAAATTGGCTGAAAAGTAAAAAGGTTTCCATTTCATGTCACAAACACCTCCCAATGTGCTGTGACAGCCACACACATGATCCCCATGTCTTTTCTAACTTTTGACAAACTGGAAACATGGACAAATTGTGTTCAATTGTTTTCTTAGCTACTCCAAGACCCCTTGTGATCAGGTCAAACTCTTCCCCCAACAAGCTGAGGCACATTCTCTGGTGCTCTATTGGACTTACTGTCATTCATAATGTATTCGTTCCAGTCAAATCCTATGCTGCCATTGGCCAACGTGGTCTCAGTGTTGTTTATTGGCCAAACGACACACTTGTGCCGCAAGTTTCCCATGAAAAGCTGAAGTCCAATCAAAGCGAAGACACCGAGGCAGAATACGGTTAGGATCATCACATCGGACAGTTTTTTCACCGACTGGACAAGAGCTCCGACGATGGTCTTCAGACCTGCGGGAAGGAACGGGAAACACAGAAACATGCACACAAGCACCCACCCACCCACACACACACACATACACACACACACACACACACATACACATACACACACACATACATGCACATACACACAAACAAATAAAAGGTAATGGGCATTGCAGGTATGCACACAATCAGATTTAAATGATGAAGAGTCCAGAAGTTCAGATCTAATGAGGACTAGGGATATGCCCTTCAACGCTGTCATCAATATGGTCACATCACAGTGGATTCCAAAGGTGTGTGAAAATGTATTGTTCCCCCACACCCAAATGTGAACTTTTGTAAATCTTTCTATACATCTATTCATGTATATAATGTACAATAAAAAAAGTTAACTGTGTAAAGTACATTTAGGTTTTAACAGTTGACTACATAATGGGCAATAGTGTTCCACTTGGCTGTAAATCATAAGGAACAATATGAATAAACATCTTTTGTCATTACACTCAACAGTAAATACATTCTAGACGTACACTGGAACACGACAATATTCAGAGGGCTTCACATCTCGTTGTTCCAAACAGAGAACAGAACATCAAGCAGACTGAGAGTGGCCGCATGTGGACTTCCTCATATACACACACTTGTCATTTTTGTAACCATATTTATACAACTACAGAAATGAGTTGGGCATGCCATATTCTCAACTTTGCTGATTACCTACCCTATGTAAAGTAGTTCCTGCAATGTTCCATATATTACAATACTGTTTATGTCAATCCTAACCTAAACAACATATTTTTACTAAATTGTTCTATTGTGCGTTTAAATGAACTGAAATGTATTTTACCAATGTGTTATCAAGATGTTTGAGATACCTAACCTTTAGGTTGGGTAAAGTGTACATTTCAGGAGCACAGTATGTGTTGACCATCTTGGGAAACACATGGGGCCAATCTAAATCAGATAAGAGATAATAATAATCATATGGCACTAAAGAAACATCCACCAAATCAACCAAACACGGCAGCACAACATACAGAGTGCAGGACTGAGGCCTGGCCGGAGCACAGGGAGTGAGAGGGAAGACTGGGCAGGCGAGGTAGGTGGATAGAGAGGGGAGGGCATGAGAGGGTCATGAGAGATCACATGCATGTCATTTAAACGCCAAGGCTGAAGAGATTGACTCCAGGGTCAACATCACCTGTCTCAAAACCGTGATGGTGACTTTGCTTTAACTGAAGAACCGTTCCCATCCTAGGCACCCCCTTCTCCCACTGGTTGATGTGATGTGATTCCCACTGGGTGTGCCCTCAGGCTGGGTGTGCCCTCAGGCTGGGTGTGCCCTCAGGCTGGGTGTGCCCTCAGGGTGGGTGTGCCCTCAGGGTGGGTGTGCCCTCAGGCTGGGTGTGCCCTCAGGCTGGGTAAGCCCAGAGCACAGCTGAGTACTGTACACTGGAGGCTGAGCTTATAGTACTGTATGTACACAAATCCACAACAAATCATATAGTAGAACTTGCCCCCTCCATACACCCTTGATCAACAATAATTTTGTTCCATTGGAGAGAGTTTGGCAGTGTGTAGGGGTTGAGGTGTGTGTTTGCATGCATACATGTGTGTGTGTGTGTGTCTGTGTACAGTTTGTACAGTATATGCCTTTCCGACTCAATTGATTAATTCATGATGCAATTGTATCCATTGTTCCTGTACAAGTCTCAGTCCCCATGAGAAAATACCCTTTCGTTGTATTGAAAGAGAATTAGATCTATTCCTTCTCAGTCAGGTAATATTGTGTGTATCTGCCCTTCAGTCCCAGGATGGTCAAAGATGTTCTTAAAAATCAGAGACCTAAATTCAAAGGGCCCTGTCATAATCCAAACAGAAAAAGGATTAAAGTAAAGAAGCCCCTTTAAGCCAAACTTGTCAGAAAAGCAGGTGTCTTGATAAGCTTCATGCAGCATAAAATGTGTTGTCATACTAGGCTTGGCAGTCTTAGGGAATTAAATGGTCTTCACAGGTCACGGTACAACTTTATAGATAAGTGTGTTTTCCATTGTAAGGCGATACATAAACTGATTGAGCAAGATAGTATCTAAAGTATCTGAACTTTAGTCATGTAAACTTGTAAACTGTATATCTTTAGTTAACAAATGTCAAACAATGTCCTTTCACTAGTTGTAAGCTAATAGAAACCTTCCTGTCCATTTTTTTCCTTTTATATCTTCGTATGTATATCCCCATATTTACAAATACACTACTGTGAGACCCCCTTGGTCACCTAAGTAGAAAATAGAAGAAAAAAAACATCAATGATTTATTGGATAATAATGAGATGTTTCTGTCTGATAAACATAAAACTAAAAAATGCTAAGCTAAACTTAGACATTAGAGTACACAGCTTGTGTACTTTCTCCCAGTCAGTATGGAGCAGGGTCATATAGGGGTCACTTAAGATCACCTCCACTTAACCCCACAAGACTGCCAGTAGACTGCTAAGCCTATCAAAAATGTATTGCTACCATTTTTGATTGTTTGAAAAAAAAAGAAGAAAAACAGCTCTGGTTTCTGAGGCATCCTCTAAGAACCCAAAGTAACAGAAATGATGAGGAAAAAATATATAAAATAAGCTCAGCCTTAGTGTTTAAATGGGAGTCTCACCTGGAATGACAGAAATAGTTTTCAATGCTCGGAGAACCCTGAACGTTCTTAGCGCCGAGACATTCCCAAGGTCCACAAACTCTGTTATATATCTGTAACGAGGTAGGATCACACACAGAACAGAACACCATGACACAAAACACGCACTGTAACACAGACACACGTACGCGCAAACGCATGACACCACCATCACCACCACCATTGAAGACCAGGGGGGAACACCACAGTGATAGAGATAACGGCTATCCACCCAGGAAGAAGAGAGCGAGGGAGGAAGAGGAAACGGAAGGAAAGGAAACAAAAACACACACCTAACATCAACCCCCGCGGTTTGCCCGCCCGTAAACACACACACCTGCACAGTCTTACCTGGAATAACAGAAATTGTTTTCAAAGCCCTCAGAACCCTGAATGTACGCAGGGCTGACACATTGCCTAGGTTTACAAATTCTGTTATATACCTGCAGAGTGGATCAGATACAGTTACTCAGCAGACATTCCCATCAAATAGAGAAGAAAGAAAGAACAAATTGAAAAGAAACACATAAACAAAGAGAGAAAAGCTACTGAATTAGGGTTTCAAGAAATCATTCTCAGATTAACATAACAGTGTGGGAATGAAAAGGTTTTGCTAAATGCAAGAGAGTAAGAAAGAAAGAAAAAAACTAAAAAATTAGGATAAAGAGCAATTATGTTTTGCGCGATTTCTCAGAAGAAACATTCTTTATCAGGAGCATTTATTTTAACAACATAAGTATGTGCATTATCAAAAAAGTGAGGAAAATGAACAAAAAGCCTGGTGGGGTTTGAAGAGACTGCAGTGAGGTAGGGGACTTACGCCATCGAGATGACCATGAAGTCCAACCAGTTCCATGGATCTCTTAGAAAGGTGAATCCGTCTATACAGAAGCCCCTGGCAACAATCTTCGTAAGTGACTCGAAAGTGTAAATACCCGTGAAGGTATACCTGGAATTGAGGTAGAGAAGGGTAATGTTTGTAGCATTGTAGCATATCCATAGTATGTTAATAATTTTAGGCTGAATTGATCAATGAATGAATACTTACTCTACTTGTTTGGACCATTCTGGTGGATCGCTAAAAGTCATGAATATACAGTTGGTCAAAATGGTGCACATAATGATCATACTGAATAAAGTGAGAGGGAAACAAGTTAAGGAAAGTTCTGGAAAGTGTGACAACTCTAGAACTGATGCACCACTGTATTAGTGTAAAACAAATAATTTAGCAAGAAGTCATGAAAAGAAACTAGAGACAAGGACCTCAAGGAAGAAAAGGTGTCATACATGTAGAATACATGGAATAACCGTTGATCATTTTCTAACATTACAATGTATTGTATTTCTAATAATACAATGTACACTATTTACTGAAATAAATACAGTGGACAGTGGAAAAACCTGCCACTAAACCCTGAGGACCCTGAGGAAATGTGCCCTGTTGAACAATCACTGTAAAATGATTGCTGAATGACATGCACATGCATATACACTGCAGAACCTTGAAAGGATATGAATGTATCAAAATCTTAATTGCTATTCGCCTAAATAGATTAAAGGGGCTTATGATGTATAAGGAGGGCGTGGCACTAAAGCGGAAGATTGTTTTCCCTTTGTTTAGGACTATAAATGTCTGTGGAGAGAGAGAGAAAGAGAGAAACATATTATTCACAAGTACTACACATTGCATGACATCATTCAGTAAAAACTGTAAAAGCTGGCAACATACTGTCATCAGATACCAGGACTGTGAGGCAAACTGTTGACTGACTGCTATGGAGGACACAATATTTTAGGACCCTTGAGGCTTCAGGTCAAACATCCCTTAGAATGCCTTGTCTCCATCCCAGAATTATTAAACATTTTGAAAAATACATACTAATTGTATGTCCCGGGCAGGCATACTTTTATGCTTTCTTTAAAAACACACGAACACATTAAAGACACTGTACGACTCTGTGCAGGACTCTCAGAAGGCAAAAAAGATAGTTAGACATGATCATGAAACCAGGCTATCTCTAGAACACAAGCTAGATTCACACTCTGGTTCACTCCAGTGTCATCACTCAGCCGTGTCCATTCACAGGCCTTTACCTACTATATATACCCTGGCCCCTGGCATAGACCCCTGGCTTTAGACGACAGGATTCCTGTGTGTGTATGTGTGTGTGTGTGTGTGTATGTGTGTGTGGTTATGTGTGTATGTCTGTGTCTCCCTTTCCTGGCTAGGTTGGCTTTCACCTCTATTGTAACCTTTGTAAGCTGCCACTGGAGTGCAGAAGACAGGCGCTGGGACAGAGAGAAGCTCTCCCCTCTGTCTGTAGCCAAATGGGCCTCTTCCTCTTTAGCTTAAAGCTCTTACTGGAAGAGAACTGCAAATGCTGACATCGATCAGGGCCAGATCTGCTGACTCCAGTCTCTCCACAACCACTCCCCACCTATGAGCAGGACTGGGCCAAGTGGTGCTGGCCTGTCTGGTTAGGCCTTTCTGTGTGTGTTTGTGTGCAAGGTTGATATGGTGATATGGTCAGGTCATGTGATAGGTAACAAAGTCCCTATGACCTCTGACTAGCCTTCACATGAGTCTGTGCAATCCTGTCGGCCTACAGAGAGGGAATCAAACTCCACCTGGCTTTAACTTACAACGCATAACCAACAACTAGAACATATTACAGTTTCATAATGGAGACAGTATGGTATGCAAAATGATGTCCCTGTACATGGATGGAATGTTCATGTTTAGTGGGCCATCTGAATTCCACACGGTCTGCCATTACATATGCTACTGTCTGCAGATGACCACAAAGAACACACACACACTGTCGCATCTGGCAAGGGGAACACTTGAGAGAACTGCCGACGAGAAGCGTCCTGAGACAAGAGGTGTCCTGAAATCTAATTAGATTAAAAATAGCATGAGCAGTCTGGGGAAAGACAAAATGTATTCTCTGCATTAGAAGCCTACTCCCCCCCTCTCTCCTTCATCATGTCCCTTTCTGTCCACATACTCTCGAACACCATCTGAGCCATCACAAAGAAAACCTCAATTAAAATACAAGAAAATGGCGATAACAAAGTGGATTAAATATTAACTAAGCTTGCGTGTTGTAGGATTAAGGGGAAAGTTAATGAGAGGAGGTTACATGTGGCTTTCACAAAGCAGACACATGAATGACCTTGGCGTTCAGTACATGCCAGTGGTCTTGTTAGCATGGCTATAGTCCCAAGGCCTTCATACATGTTATCGTTGAGCTACACCTGCCCTCTCTGACCCCAGCACAATAGCTCTACCTGTTAGGAACAGAATGTGGAAGTTCATTGACTTCCTTCTTTATCAAGTCATTGGATTGCTTCGAACTGCTACTTATTGTTGATGAGCACACACACAATCATACACACAATACAATATACAAATTGTATTCATATTCATGTATACATGGTATGCATTTTGTTGTAAATCCTTCAATATAGCTTTCTGAAATGAATTTGAGACTTGAGGGTGAGACTGACTCCCTCTATGTGGCAGTATGGCTAGAGATTGAAAGGGCTGTATAGGATCTCACAAGTCCTGGCATCCTACATACAGTAGGACTGTTTCCCAGACACACTCTAATAGGGCTAACATATCGACCATGTTGTGCTGGGCCCCCTCCCTAAGACGATCAAACACACACTTCACATGCGTGAACACACACAATCCCGCAGAGTGGGCCATTTACTGTACACACAGCAGTTTAGCCGCACAAATATATTCACTCACGCTTGTGCATACTGTACCTACACACACATGAATAAGTACAATCAATACAAGGCTAAACAAATGTAAAAGGTTTCTATAGAAAGTATGACTGATTTGCTGCAACACTCCTGAAAATGTCATAATCCTCGATAGAGAAGACCACATGCAGGGATGAGGAGCTAGAATGCAGCTGCAAAGACGACTAAGGACTGTGTGTGTATGAGAGAGAGAGAGGGGGGGGAGAGAGAAAGAGAGAGAGAAGGAGAGAGAAAGATGGAGCAGACAGTTAGAAGGATCTAGAGGGGAGCATGCAGGGATACGAGACAAACGCAAAGAGAGCGAGAGAGAAAGGGAGAATGGAAAAATGAGAGAAGGAGGAGAGAGAGGGATGTGGGCATGCAGTGGAGGAAAGAGGGGGAAGGGGGGGATGCAGAAAGCCAGAGAGCTGCAGAGGGGAGAGAGCCAAACCTGAGATGGATGGGTGAACGGAAGGAGGAGGGATGGGCAGGCATGCAGCAAAGAGAGAGAGAGAGAGATGGGGAGGAGGGACAGAGAAAGATATGAGACTAAGCCAAGCTGGGAAACAATAGAGAGTAGGTCATCGATGGAAAAGTGGAAAAGGGGCTATGCTTGTGTATGTCAGATTGCCAGAACCAGACCTTGCTTATACACTTCACTGTACATATAGACCAAGGATTCACTTCCCATATCGCATCCATCCTGGGAGAGCAGTGACCTTCACAGACAGACGCATACTCGGCAGGAACATAATATTCCACACCACAACCTGACAGATTTCTGAGTGGACATGAACAAAGACTGCGACATATAATCCTTCTGAATGAGAAGCTTCTTAAAATGGCTCTCCCTTTTTAAGCTAGAGGAGTTTTGTAACCCTTTTCTTGCTATGGCATGCACAATGCACATAATTCATTACAGCTACACCCCCCACCCCCCCCCACCCTACCCCTCCCAACCTCCTCTTTACAAACGTATGTGACCCCCTCCCTCACTACAACATTCAGCCCAGCTGCACTGAGGCACACTCCCTTCCAGATAGCTCCCTCCCTCCCTGCACCTATCCTGCCTCCCTTCCTCAGCCCAGTACAGGAGGATGCTGTGTCATCAGACACTAAGGACTCAGACAGAGCACTAAAGCCTGGGCCTCGCTCTAATTTACTACACCCAGGAGAGAGAATGGAAGGGGGGAGGGAGGGGGGGAGGGCAGAGACGGAGGGGTGGTGCGGGGGGGGCAGAGATGAAGAGAGAGGGGGGGGGGGGCAGCGAGCGAGGGAGAGAGAGAGGAGTGGGGGGCAGAGAGAGAGTGTGCAAGCTCCACTCATTCATGCTGAACCTCTGTCTGTCTCCACCACCTCTCTGTGATCTGCGTCAGACTGTGAGCAAGACCGGTCTACCGCTCACTCACTAAGGGGGAGGCAGCCTGTCACTGCAAGAGACACTGCAGTTAGTTACACCATAAAAAAGAAATAGAGCCCACAATTCCATACGCACTATAGATCCCAAGCTTAACCATTTGATACAACCTCCAGGCCAGGATGTTCTCTGGAATGAGAAACCCAACAACAGGCCCATCCCTGCACCAGCACTTGCGCCAGTTGAACCCTTGCTTTCCATGTCCACATCCTCTGGCCCTCCTCGCTCCCCTTCCTGCATGAGCCCTGGAGCACCTCTTCTTGTTTAATCACTCAAGACATTTGAAAAGTCCAGGCAGTCCTCCCTCTCTCTTGCTCTCTCTCCCTTTCTCTCCGTTTCTATCACAGGGGAAAACAGGAACTGCAACGCTGCACTTCTCCTCCTCGCCTTCTCTACTCCCCCTTGCTCTTCCCCTCTTTGATGCACGAGTGCTGCGATCAGGTTTCACTGCAGCTGACAACACACACACACACACACAGGCAAAGATAGACACACATGCAAGCATAAATGCACACACACACACACACACAACAAAGGATCATGAACGGATGGTGGGGTTAGCGGTCGAGTAGAGGAGAGGAGTAACTTGGAGGAGGTGAGACACAAAGAGAGGAGGATGGAAGCTTGATCTGAATATTCATGTTGGACCTCCCCTAGGTGCTGTAAAGGTGAAGGCATGTATAGGGGGTGGGACAAGTGAATAGTAGTAAAATCCTCAGAATGACCAAGAGGCCCACTGGGATTGTTTGTGTGTGTGTTGGTCTTTGTGTGTGTGTTGGTCTTTGTGTGTGTGTTGGTCTTTGTGTGTGTGTTGGTCTTTGTGTGTGTGTGTGGTACTGCCAGGTTGATGAGTGGCCCTCAGCTGTCCACATGTATGTAACAGCCCATGTATATGACACAATGGGTGTGTGTGTGACAGTCACAGGCCTTGGCAGAGCAAGCCCCCCCCCCCCCCCACACACACACACACACACAGACATGTGGCATAGCACACATATTCGTCCACACCTTAAGGAGCCAGGGAGGGGTATGGAAAGTGGGAGCCAGGTCACTGCTGCAGACTAGAGTGTGTGTGTGTAGGGGAGGGGGGAGGAGTCTGAGGAGAACCCAGAGCATCCTGTGAAAAATGAGTCTCCCATCCCATTCAAGGACGGGGAAGAGAGAGACGAGGGAGGATATCAGAGACAAGAGGACAGAGGTGAGCAGCGGGCCTGGAGACAGAGAAGGAGAGGGGAGGGGCCTGGAGACAGAGAAGGAGAGGGGAGGGGCCTGGAGACAGAGAAGGAGAGGGGAGGGGCCTGGAGACAGAGAAGGAGAGAGGAGGGGCCTGGTGACAGAGAAGGAGGGGGGAGGGGCCTGGAGAAAGAGAAAGAGAGGGGAGGGGCCTAGAGAAGGAGAGGGGAGGGGCCTGGAGACAGAGAAGGAGAGGGGAGGGGCCTGGAGACAGAGAAGGAGAGGGGAGGGGCCTGGAGACAGAGAAGGAGAGGGGAGGGGCCTGGAGACAGAGAAGGAGAGAGGGGGGCTGTGACCTCCCTGTCCCAGCAGAGCTAGGGATATGGATCAATAGATCACAAGAGGGCCACTCACTTGATAACCCCAGTGTATGCCAGCTGTGTGTGCATCTGTGTGTATTAGTGAGTCAACCATGTATAGTGGGAGATTAACATGTTTGTGTGAATATGAGTGTGAGAACTCATATTCATGAGAAATGAGAATGTGCACGTGAGTTGGGCAATGGTTTTTGTTAGTATGTCTATTGCTATACTTGTTGTGTGTTTCGATTGTGTGTGTCAGTATTCACTTTGTCCAAAACTATTGCAAGCCGTGATCTTTTGACCATGGGTGTGTCAGATCTACACTAACAGTATCTAGCATGGCATATCTGACAGCATTTCAAATGTTATTCAATCTACCTGTGTCAACAATATTTAAGTATTTTATTTTAATAATATTTTTTGCTAGCATGTTCCTGCATATTAGAACCAACCATTTCAGAGTACAGAGGCTGGTTAAGCTTTTGCCTTTTAAAGATTCCATTTGACGGCGACATCCCTCTCTTCTCTCTCTGCAGCCCCAACACCGTTGGAGATGACACACAAATGCTATACTGCACTCTGGGCCATGTAACCACGTTCAAAACACCAGATAGTTTGACACATTCAGAAGAAAACGGAGAAAGACGTGCAAAAAAACAAAAAAAACAATAGGATAGGGGACCAAAACAGCCACAGAGTCTGCTCTACTGGCATGACCAGGCAAGCTACATGATGGTCACCGAAACACAACATGCTGGGGAAAGAAGGGGAGACCGGCAGAGGAAAACACGACCCAATGAAGACAGCATACATACACTGACTGTACACGTGCACAGTCACATATCCACCAACAGGCCATCGCTCTCTGTCTCTCTGTCACACACACATTTACCCTGTCTGCTTCTCTTATGATCAGAGAAGGATTGTCCTTGTGTGAGAATTCAATTAGCAATAGGACTGATAGCACATATTCAGAGATGCCTGTTCTCCATTCCTCCTGCCAGCATCCAACACATTTACAGTAAGTGCATCAACACAAAGCATCAATCAACAGTACAGAAGACCACATAGGCAGCATTACTACTGAGGCCTGCACTCTTCATTCCCTCCCTCTGGTCTTACAGAGGCCTCCGCAATGGAAGCATCTTTCATTCTATACCAGTCTAAACGAGGATGAATAAGCTGCTATGAGCATTCATAATAACATTGTAAGTTCGATATGACCCTACATAGGTACTCAAACTCTAGTCTTCCCTTTTTAAGTATTAAAGACCAGGGTCACACCTCAAGGTCGCTTTTACTGTTGACTCGATCACATAGCCCTAACGCCATGGCAACTCAATTGTGTAACACCATTGTGTAACCTCCATTTTGTCTAAATGACAGTGAACCTCTCTCTTTCTGAATCTGGTTTCAGAGCCTGTCACTTTGGACGATACAGATCGCGTGACAGATGAAGCTGATGAAGGGGATTATGTCTGTCTTGATGAGACTTATGAGATGTGTGACAAAGGACAACTCACTTTCTCATTCAAATAGTAGGGGTCCAAATCTTCCAGTGGTATCGCCAACATTCCTTTGGGAACGTCCCCATAAATGAAGGGCACGCTCTTCCCAGCCTCCAGGTCACTGTTGGGCTTAGGTTTGTTGTCCTCATCATCGTCGCGGTGACTGCTGTCCGACTTGGGCTTGGGCTTCTTGTTCTTCGCCTCGTTGATGCGCTTCTCGATGTTAGCGAGGGATTCCGGCTTGAACTTCTTGAAGCTGTCAGGTCCTGGGGGTGCAATAAGGGGCGCAGCCATGTTTTCATCCTGCAGCTACGTTTTCTTTATTTGTGTTCCATCCCGGACATCCGGACCTGGTAAGAAGAGAGAGATGATGGGGGGACAGAAGGGATGGGTCAAATAGGGACATGGTGAACAACACACCAACGCTACATTTAATCAGGCTTACAGCAAGCGACTGTTGATGTAAACAGTTCATCCCCATCCAAGAAAAAACACGAATGACCATATGCATTATTGTTCAATAACACTTACTGTTCTCTGAAATGTATAGGTTATAAACAGTGTATAGATCCCCACTTTCAATTGAAATCTAAAAGGGAGATGATGGGCGTATATTGTGAAGGATGGCTCTCAGGACAGTTTCATATTTCATAGCAATCAGACGAGCTGGTTGCTGGGTTCGTCCTCTGTAGCAGTGTCTCCCTGAGCTAAAGAGACATGGAATGTTCTGGCTCTGTCACAGAGAAAGCAGACAAAGCAGGGCACCCAGACAGCAGAGTGTGCAACCTTTTGAAACCTGAGCAAGACACACATTTTCTCAGTTTTCCTCCGACCTTAAACACTATAGTTTGCTTTCTTTCTTTCTATCTTTTTTCTTTCTCTTTCTCTCCCTCCCTCCCTCCTTCCCTCTCTTTCTTGCTCTACTCACACAAAGAAATTATACACATAGCAGGAATGCTTCATTCGAGATAGTGCCCCACACTGGCTGGTGTGGAGATGACCTTGGTGAACCCAGCAGCAACAGCAGCAGGCTGAGGGGGTGGGGGGTTGGTCAGCTCAATCTCCAACTTCTCCACTCCTCACATCTTCTAGGCATGGCCAGGATGCGTCCCCTTCTCTCAGCTGACCTGAGCTGGGAGAAGGGGAAGCTCACTGGGTTCTGTTTTTGGATTTTGCAACTAATAACATTCCTCCATACTTCCATTCTCTCTCTCTCTCTCTCTCTCTCTCTCTCTCTCTCTCTCTCTCTCTCTCTCAGAAAAACCAGATCCAAACATGCATTAACAAGAAAGATGTTTTCTTTGTACCCATGATCTCTGAAAGAATAGGATAATGTTTGTATGTCAGTAATGTTACCCTGTACAGACCACCAAGGCTATCTCTAAAAATTTACTACTAAATACTACTCCTGCAATTAAAACAGTGAACAAGACTATAGTGCACATATTCCAAAATTCTAAAAATAAACTGAACCCACTATCTTACAATGTAGCATGTACAGTATCATGATATCGTTGTATGTTATTTATGAGATAAAACTAATAGAGGCAAATTAGACACCCAGGCTATTAGTGAATCGTTGTGAGGTTATTCAGTATTTCATAAAAGTTAATGTTGCTTTAGTGACCAGTTGGGAATAGGTGGATACAAAATCCAACAAATCCTACCGAAAACCTGCCAGTATGTCCTCTGCTCGAGCATGTTTGGTCGTTTTTGAATGCTATTTCTTAAACGCACTTGTACGCGCTGCACCGTTGAAGATCACGTTTTTGGAGTGGGATGCCTGTATATAGATGACTGGGGCATGTCACCTCTTCCCACTATTGATTATTGATAGCCTAGGTTAGGCTACATTTTGGAACCAAATAGGAGGCCGATGATCAACACAAATTGATTTTAACAGAATTATAAACAGGCAGAGGCCACATTTATTTATTTATTTGTATTTATTTATTTATTTATTTATTTTTGGGGGGGGGATTCTTACATGCCTTCACACTTCAATTTGACTATTAACTGTAAACAGAGATGATCTACCACAAGGAAATTAAGTTGGCGTTTTAAGTAACCCGACCTGGGTGCAACCTCTAAGTCTCCTTCCACAATGCTACATCAATTGATCTACGCTCAAGGTGATTCACAAATAACGATGCAAAACAGTACTTCACATGTGGGCCGAAGCCTACCTAACTTGGTTAGGCTCATGATTAGGAACGTATGTTTCAGTACGATATGACTGTGCAGCCCATGGCTTTTATTAACGCAATTTATTCATTCAGCGACAAAATGTTGTCATAAATAGCTAATCAAAGAAGGCAATGTCAACGCGAAACCCAAACGCCATCAAGCTATCGCATTCCTAGACAGAACTTGTGATGCAAAATCATTTTTAAACTCAAGGCTACTCACGTGCCCTTTTAATCGCAGAGAGCAGGTGATGTCTATCATGAATTGGTCAGAAATAAGATTGCAAATTTACCAGATTTTTTGTAAGATCCATTTAGATATAGCCTACAGACAACGTATACGTCCGTCTTGTGAGGAATTCGTTATTGAGACGGAACCAGAGGATTGCTATGATGGAAAACTCCAGCAGGTTCTCGAAGAAGCAGCATAAACTCCCCATTCGATCACGGCGTCGCTGTCCGTTTCAGCACTATACTGATGCAGACTCCAAGCAAGTGCTGAAATCCTCTAGTCTGGTTTGTCCTCTGCGTCGGAAAATAGACACACGCCGTTTGTCCGTCCGCTTCATAGAGATACAACTAAAATATTTCTCGCTGCTGGCTAATCCATATGTTCAAGAAGGACGATGAAACCTCAAGCATCGGACATAGTGGAGACAGTCCTGTCTGAGGATGAGGGGCGGAGTAGATAGATCGACAAGAGAAACGCAACTGGATCAGAGTCAAACGGGCCGGCCGGGGGAAGGAGGGGGATAGGGTGGAGGGGGCGGGGGCGGGGGGGGTGGAGCTAGCATGGCAAACATGTGTCAAGCCCTAGCGTGATGAAGGCCTTGGTAATGCCCCTGTTAGGCCTATCTGACCATTCTCATTGGCTTATTGGCCCCTATAACGTAAAGAACAAACTGGATTAATCATGGAATGGCCTGCCTAATTAAGTTATTGGCTATAGGATATTCAACAAGGCAATAAAGCGCCACCATTTACGTGGCATGACTTGCCCACAAGTGATGTCTGTAGCCTAACAAAAAAAACATTCAACATAGGCTATGTCACGTAGCCTATGGGGGACCCCTGGTAATTGCACTATCATAAAAAAAGTAGGCCTAAATACAACAAGTTTAATGTATAGTATCTTACAATATAGGCTAACAATAAGCCCCTCTTTAACCAACTGTGTACGATAACGAATTCTTACATCTAAACGCAAGCAAATGTTTTCCGAAGTTCTCAGCTATGATCGTTTAAGTTTGTCATCACCTGACTTATAGGCACTTCGATGTTGACTAATCCACTGTTTACACACGCGCCTTGACCGCTTGTGGGCCAGAGCCTTTTTAAAATACTGCAGTAAAGCCAAGAGGAGCCTTGAGCTTCTGGATGCACAAGACCGCTTGAAAACACTTAACGTGGGGAGAGAAATGGACAGAAACCTAGTTTGAACACTGTACCATCCAAGCATGTTCACAATGTATAGACTATCATATATATAGCCTAATTGTTTTAGTTAATGTTTTACAAATATAGGTTACGACATACCACACCCGAGGAGACTGCTTAAGCGACAACACTGGCAGTATTAACATGTATGGGATATAGCAGCACCGTGACCAGTTCTATTAACATATTTTTTGAAAATGTGCTGCAACAAAAGGCAATAAGGGGATGCCGCCGCCCCCTATGAACTGCCAAAACTGAGGCGCACCTATCTCACGCAATACAGTCTCAAGTAAGTCTAACGAGGGGAGGGGAGCCTGCATGCATGCCCAGTGCGGGAGGATGGTGGAGGGTGGGGGGCCAAAACTGTTCAAATGATTCTTACAGGATGGAATAAAAGACAACAATGTAGAAAAGAATAGTTAGCAATGATAGACTTATTGGTATGTGTATTGTAGGTTACTGACGATACTGCCAACATGCACTGAAGTTTGACGTGACTGCACTTCACTATCCCCTCGTATGCGTATGTTTCACATTTTGACACATTGAAATGTCATTCTGTCCTGAGGCAGGCCAACACCCCGATGTACCTGCTTTTTCATTCCCGTGACATCCGCATCATACGAGCATTTTTTTTAAGTATGAACATTCATCCCTACTTCTAATTAAAGTTTCACATGCATATTTGCCCAAGTATTGGCATGGAGCCCTACACAAACGCGAGGAAAAGATGCTGAGAGGGGAACTGCTCTGCGGCAGTGATATGCAGACTGTAGACAGGGTAGGAGCATGATGCATCTCCCGACAAAACCCGACCGGACAAGAGAACAGAATGTCTACTTACTTTTTCCGCATTAACAGATATCCAGCGTATAGTCACTGAACTGCAGATGTCGAAAAGATTCGGGAGAAACTGCGGCTGTCGCCATATTGTTGCTGCTATCTTCCTTCCCAGTGCGTGCGGCTACCCTGCATAATTGATGACTCTCAGCAAATTGTTAGGGAGTGTCGGTAAATGCCTTTAGTTTCAATAGAGACCGCAGCATCGTAAGCAAAATGATTACACAAATGCAACGCAGATAAGTAACAAGCTGTTTATTGTACGCCATATAGAATAATGTAAAGACATTACTCTTACTTTCAGCTATAGGTTTCACAGGATAGTCTAAAAAGATGGCAGAACTAACATCTGATGATATAATTTTTCTGGTCTAAATATTGTGAAAATGAACTTTACTTAACCTTCTCTCTTCTTCCTTTGTAAGAAATCCCCGATTTGGATATCAAATAATGTGGTAGGATTAATAGTCACTTAAGGTGATGAAGCTATATTGAGAAGGGCTTGCTGAGTTGGACTTGAAACTCACCTCAATCATAACATTGTTCATAACTAAGTCCTTACAAAACAAAGGGAAATAAGTGAAGGAAAATGCTCTATAAAATACTATTTGAAAATGTTCCATCAGATATAGTTATGGTACAACTACTATTTATTCCGTTCTGGCATCCTATGTCTACTCATGTACACTACTAACAGTAGGATACTATAATCACCTAAATTGGTTTAAACTTCCACAAACTAAGGCAGTTCACTGGAGCTGCTGAAGTGCACTGCCATGTTAACTGCACCTTGAAACTATCACAGACAAAAGAGGTTATTTAGTACCACATCTATCAATGTTCAGACATTTTTAGTTTTTTATAAAAATATTTTATATAATCTATAGTCTGGACAAACAGTATAAGAATCTTCTCAATTTACAGTGTGAAGCAGGTTGTATATTTGATCTGTTTTGATACAATTGTGATATGTACAAACCAACAGGTTAAAACGGATGCATGGAGCAAAGGTTAAAGTGGCGCACCCAAAGAAAATGATTTGTGCATATCAACCAGACAACACATGAACTAAGGATATCTCACAGTCATACAAGCTCCAATCATGATCTTATCAAGCAGGATCATCACAAAGGTTATAATAGTTTGGAATTGTCAAAGGGCAAAAAGACCACTCATAATTTAGCACACCAAAAATTAATAGTGTTCATGTTCTATCTACAGGATTATGGACATTCATGAAATTGTAGGCCCAATCTGAAACTGCAGTTGAAGTTATCTATGACCCAAAAATGTCTCTGTCTAGTGGAATGTCTGAGAACTGCAACCAAACTTAACTCCAGCTGTTTTTTTAAATGGTGGAAACATGACTTCCAGACATTCAGTGTTTTACCTATGATCATAATGAAAGTCAGTGTTTCCATCATCATCTTGTGAAATACAAACCGTCCATTTATTTCAGTTTTTAAACCCACAAGATTACCGTATCAAAACAATCTTAATCTATTTGCCATTTGACAGCTGATAGAAAATATGTTTTTGATAAGTAGGATGCAATATACATTTTTTTAGAAGCCTACATGTCAACTAAGAAATATGTTGTCTTAAGGTGACCCTAATGACACACATTTCTACCACAGGTAGCTTGCAGGTGGGAACACAGGGGGAAATAAGATTGACATGATGTGTAATTACTTACCTCATGTCCTATTGTTTTCTATGGTTTATAAGTATGTCAAAAGGCTAGTCTTAGCATGCCGGATATATGGTCTATAAACATGAACAGCAGAGGAAAGATGGACTTTGTACTGGTAGTAGCCTTCTGCATTCTAATATTTTAATTTAGAAGATGATCACAATTTAAGGATCACATTAGGATATTATTCTTTGCGCATATAAGCTTGTGAGTTTACTGTGCAGCTATAGGCTGTGTGTTACTTAAAGCAGTTGGCAGAATTAATAAATACCAAATTCAATAGGATTAAAGTCCATGGAAGCAAACATATTTTAACAGTTTTTATGGCTTAGTTGTTACTTGTTTTTGTATTCACACACCTAGTTTATTTATGTGTATAACATTAGATTCCATATTTTGAAAATATAAAGTAACCTGTAAACAATAAATAAGATAAAGCACACTTGTTTCTATTGTATGAATTTACAGGACCATTGCATGGTAAGAAAGAAGATGAAATCGCGACATCAACAGGTGATCTGGGATAAACCAAATGTTTTGGATTTTTTATAAAATAAGTTGACATAGCATTACGTGGGAATCCTTGATTGGGCAGTTCACAGACCATGCAAGACGCACACTTGCCAACGTCAGTGACACTGTATCGAGGGGTTGCACCTACTTCACTGAACTTCAGATTGGCTTTACACAATCAAGACTCAAAGAACATCGAAAATGGGCCTCTGTATGAATTTATTCACGCTTTTTTTCAAGGTTGTTACGTTGCCACTTCAGCTAATGGAGGCACTGGGCGTGTACGCCATCTATAAGCGCATTTTCCCAATTCTCCTTTGCAAGATAACTCTGAATTACAACAAGGTAATGCATGATAAGAAAAAGGATCTTTTCAGCACACTTCTGGAGTTCAAACTCGAGCGTCCACTTCGTATTTTGGAGATCGGCTGCGGCTGCGGAGCAAATTTCCAGTTCTACCCCCCTACGTGCAATGTGATTTGCACAGACCCCAACCCTCACTTCCAAAAATATTTAGACACAAGTATGGAAGAAAACGATCACCTGACATTTGATAGGTTCGTTGTGGCTTCTGGTGAAGATATGGGTGTGGTTGAAGACGAATCTGTGGACGTGGTTGTCTGCACACTTGTACTCTGCTCCGTTAACAACGTACAACGCACTCTCCAAGAGGTGTATCGCATATTGAGGCCCGTAAGTTACGCAAACAGACGAGATGTGGAAAACATCTATTAAATGCCCACGTTGTATTACCCTTTCTAACTGCCAACATCTCTGGTTGGCACAACAGCGCCCAAATAGTCTCTTAAAAAAAAACATTTAAAAAAAAATGCTTGGTTAGAGCTATTCATTTTGATAATATTTACGCACTGATATCACCAGCAACGTTTTTGTGTAGCTGTGACAGTGTACACTCGAGTGTAGCCTACTCACTAAGCCATTTGCGTACACAACTCGATGTAGCCTACAGTAGTTTTACAAATGATATCTAGAGCTTAGGCTAAAACAAAGTTACAGATATACAGGTCCTTCCATGAAAAGCATGGACATTGTGTACCTCAGATGTTTGAAAAGTTTAGGATGAACATTAAGATGAACTCAAATGGCAGATTTTCTTAAGATCAGCACTCAACCATGTCCCCAATTATGACCTTCAATTCAATTAATCTAAAATAATAAAAATATATATATTTTTATACTCCCCTAAAATAGTTTTACTGTTGCAAATGTCTTACTTAAATATTGTATTGACATGTAACATTTAAATCTATGGCATGTCAGTGAAATATACATTTCAATAAATAAATGTAAAACATTATAATAAACTCTGTGTAATAAAGGTCAGCATATGTATAATAGTGTTGGAGTTAAATATGACTTATAATTAATATTTTAAGTCCAAAAAGGAATAGGGTCGTAACCCTTTTCTATAAACAAATATCAAACCGTAATATTTTTCCTATTAAGCATTATTTAAACAGCGTGCAAGTTACCGTACGTTACAGGTACATAATAAACATGCTTTTTAAAATCTGAAATGTCCTCTTTTGGTGAAATGATCCATGTCCTTTTGATTTAACAGGGTGGTGCTCTGTACTTCCTAGAGCATGTCATCTCAGACCCCTCTTCCTGGACATACTTCTTCCAACATGTGTTGCAGCCCATGTGGTACTACTTTGGAGATGGCTGTGAACTTACAAGAGCTACATGGAAGGATCTGGAGACTGCTGGTTTCTCTGAGCTCAAATTGAGGCACATTGAAGCTCCAGTGGTATTTTTGATCAAACCACATATTATGGGCTATGTTGTGAAATAGGCCTACTTTGTCTTTGTAGATTTACAAGTAACATATTCAGTCCTTAAGGATTGGCACAGTGACACAATTTTAGTTGTTTGGTCCATAATAGCTTTTCCCTAGATATAGACCCCAGCACTTGGCAGAATTCTATTAGTACCTACCATATTAAAGTATTTTAAGTTGGATACTAATATCGAGTTCAAGTATTTTATTGTCAGATGCACAGAACAACACAGGGTCAGACTGGGCACTGAAATTCTGAGGACAAGACAACGCAAAGCAACCTGGCATAACATAACATATAAATACACAGAACATAGATTACATCTATGATAAGCTAAAATATAGTAAACCTCCTGATATACAAATAATATACAATATTCAATACAGTATATTAAACCTCTAAATACACACAATCAACTATGCTAACCGTATAAACCTAACTAACCTAAGACAAGTGAGGTACAATAGTGCAATATTGCTGATAGTGCAACCAGTAGCTGAAATAACCTATACTAACATTAATAACCTGCTAACCTAAGACAACCTAATATTCTGTACTCATTTCCAGGATCTATACATTTAAAGGGCATACATGTGTAAATAACATGTTTTCATAACAATGCTCAAATGATTTTAAATGTAGTTGGTTGAGCCTTGAGTGAATGGATGCTACAGTAAAGTAATAATCACAAATTTGAAAAAGCATGTCAAGAGAGAACTTATGGAACTTTATTACACCTAATCTCACAAAACATTCAGCCTATAAAAGTAATATTATTAAAATGTATTCTTTATCGTCACGTTTTGCTTGATTTGTGAGGGGGTTTGTGGGCCAGGGTCAGAGACAGATAGACTTTGAAGACCTACATATTTTGTGACTGCTCCATTTCGTTTGGAATACAATGGTGCCACCGTGAGGCAAAATAAGATGATGTCATATGACTTTTCGCATCCAGCCAGTACTACTGGATTCTGCCAAATGACAAGGGTCTTTCTGCGGAGTGCGGACCGCAAGACGGACGGTAGTAGAGGTATGCAGGAGGCGTATCTGGTACTTACTAAAAAACAACACAGGATGTCCCTCAATTCTCCAGAGGGCAGACCGTCCAACACCCGTTTGAATTTGCATTAAAACTGACCAATGGGCTACTATGGGCGTGTCTTAGTCTTGCGGGCTGCAGATGAATACGATTGTAACAAGCACAAGTTCAGACCAAGGTTTTTCTGGAAAATGAGATATTTTATGAATTTCTGCAAGATTATTTGCTGGATAATATGTTTGCCTCTTCTGTTTATGGAGGTAGTGGGAATATATGGCATTTACAAGCGTTTGTTTCCATTACTTGCTTATAATATAACTTTTTCATACAACGACAAAATGCACGAAAATAAGAGGGATCTTTTTAAAAACTTGAACACATTTGCAAATACCAAGGATGGCACTTTTCGCCTCTTGGAAATTGGTTGTGGAAGCGGAGCAAACTTCAAGTTTTATCCCAACGGTTGCACGGTAATTTGCACAGACCCTAACCTGTACTTCAAAAAGTACCTTCAAATGAGTATGGATACTAACATGCATCTGAATTATGAGCAGTTTGTTGTTTCTTCGGGGGAAGACCTTGGTAGTATGAAGGATGAGTCGGTGGACGTGGTTGTTTGTACTTTGGTGCTATGCTCTGTCAACAACGTTCCACGTGTCCTAGAAGAGGCAAAGCGCATTCTCAAACCCGTAAGTTGTAGCCTAGACAACATTAAAGAAATACATGTTTAAAGTTTCCCTCCACAAATTACGGTGATGAGACAACAACTGTTAATGATTGTTAAGCATGAGAACCAGCTAAGTCACATCGTCGGGGACGTATGCTGCCCTTGTGTTCAAAGTTAAACTGGGGTAGGCCTACTTAAGTCGAATGTATTTTTAGATGAGCTGAAGAGCTTAGAGCATTTATATGGTGTTTAGTGGTACAATCCTAGACACACAGACACCTTCTTAAACAAGCTTAAAATCAACAAATAGGGCCTATTACTACCGGTCAAAAGTTTTAGAACACCCCCATTTTTGATTTTTTTTATTGAGGTTGAGGTTTTTCAATCAACAAAGGAGGACAGAAACCATTATAACCCTTAAGAGTGTTGGTCTTTACTTTAGATAGAAATTGCCAAGAAAGCCAAGGTGTCAGTGAGTACAGTTTCCTACACCATCAAAGGCACCTGGAAACTGGAGGAAACTCTGACAGGAAGAGGTCTGGCAGACCCAAAGCCACAACAGAATCAGAAGACTAGTTTCTGAAAGTCAACAGTTTGCGTGATAGACGGCTCACAGGACAGCAGCTTCAAGCACAGCTTAACACACGGTTCCAGGTGCCTTTTGATGGTGTAGGAAACTGTACTCACTGACACCTTGGCTTTCTTGGCAATTTCTATCTAAAGTAAAGACCAACACTTTGAAGGGTTATAATGGTCTCTGTCTTCCTTTGTTAATTGAAAAACCTTAACATTTTTTTAAACCTCTGGCAATTTACCTTATATGCATTAGCCTACATATGTACAATTTCAGGTTATTCACTGGACTTGAACTGCTTAAATTTCAATAAAGACTTTGGGGAAAATGGGAGTGTTCTAAGATGTTTGACCGGTAGTGTATATCCTTATGAACCCATTTAGATTTATATACCCAGTCTACACAATGAATTACTTAATATTGTCCATCAAACAGCCTTTAGCCATTCCTGGTTTCATTTCAGAGAGTGCATTATCTGTGGGAAGCTGTTGCAAAGACAAACCTGCAATCAATTTAACTTCTACTAATGAGTTGTTTTGGTCAACAGGGGGGTGCCTTGTACTTTCTGGAGCATGTAGTTTCAGACCCCGCCACCTGGACATATTTCTTACAGCACGTACTGCAGCCTCTTTGGTACTATCTGGGGGATGGATGTGTTGTTACCAGGGCAACATGGAAGGATTTGGAGGCTGCTGGCTTCTCCAAGCTCAAACTGAAGCACATTGAAGCTCCACAGGTCACCTTGATGATCAGACCACATGTTTTAGGATATGCTGTAAAGTAAACTTGCCTCACCTTTTATCTCTTTTGCACAAGTGTAAACAGGCCTTGACAGAATGCTTTCAGCTAAACACAGCATTGTTGCTGTGACCCAATGGGGGAAAAACACTCAGAAATGTCAGCATGTAAAACCACTGGTATAGGGTTAAAAGGTTTATTACAAAGTGTCACTGTACAGTGAGTAATCTATTAGGCTCAATATGTAAAGAATGAAAAAATATTTATTTCATATTACTTACAGAATGAGCGATTGCTTTTGTATTCCCTTGTTTGTTTTGAGAATGTGTGCCCCCCCCCCCCCCCCAGCCTGCCGCCTTAAGATATAGAAAATAAATATGACCCTGACATTGTGCACTCTCTCCCTGATAGATTGTCCAAGTAACAGCCAAGTTAGCTGTACACAATGTTTTCTAATATCCCTTTGCACTAATAAGGAATGGTAACTGTAACATTTTATCTCATGGGGACTAGGGTGTGGACGTTTAGGGATCACATAAAATGAACTTGAATCACATCATAGTTTTAACACAGTCAAAAATCTCCATTACATGTTGCAGTGGGAATCAGCAGGTTTCTACCATAAAACTTGATGGGACAATCAGAAGCTGATAGAAAACTAAAGGAACAAAATTGAATGTCAGTGATTACATATCAAGCCTCGTGCACGCTCACACAATATTCACAAATATAAACAGTTAAGCGTTAGTCATTCTTCCAGTAGCTCAATAAAAAGATGAGGAAAAAAGGCTTCTTTCACACTATCATTGTCTTTTAGAATGGGCGCTTCCCATTGCCAACGCTCACTCGACATTTGTTAAAACAAAATATTGTATAAAACACAAAAACTGAAGACAAGGATATCTAATGCAAAGTGTAAGGTGTTCCCGGTTAACCCTGTTGTCCAGGTGAGTAGCGCTGTAGCCATTTCCAAGACCTATTTGTATTAGTCCTATTCATTTGAATGTGTGGCCAGGTTATCCTGTTTTGACACAGTAAAGGTCCTTTAACGTCTTCAGCTCCTCAATGAGGGTTTTGTTCTGGTTCTCTAGAACAGCTACTCGGTTTTCCAGACACTTGACGTATTCTTTCTTCTTCCTGCGACACTCACGGGCCGCTTCTCTGGACGGGCAAGCAAAACAATTTCAGGGTCAGGGACTGTAGTACATCTTTATCCATTCTGCAGGGCACTACATACAAGTTTTAAAAGGTATCTTGGCATGCTTTGAAGGGTAGGCAGCCGGTACTGAAGACGTCTGTCATTAACCACTGATCAATTAACAATAATAAAGATTACAAATAATGATAACCGTTTATTTTATACTGTTTTGAATGTTCTGTATATAATAAACAATGTTCTCATGAGAACATGATCTTTGGACATGTCCAGGAGAGAAAAATGCTATGAAATATGAATATGCAATAAATATGCTGTCTATCATTGATGAACTGTCATTATGCTGTTTGCTACAGCTTGCTGATGCCTGCATAGCCATGATAGTTCTTTTGAAGGATGCGACTAGGAAATGTCTGTGGCACTAGATTGTAGGTCAGAGGTCACGATGTTACAAAGTGTATAATGCCAGGGAACTTTGAACAAGGAAAAAAGGAGGTACATCATATCTATTTCTAGGAGCCCTATCTAAAGACTAAACAAAATCTATCTAGCACCATGAATGCATCATCTTTTTTCTGTGCTTGCAAAGCCATGTTGGTTGTCACCCCCCCCCTTCTATATTGCGATACTATTGAACTGCCTTACATTCCTGTATTCTTTATCCAGTCCTCTGAGATGCTCAGCTTGAGTGTATATGTTTATGATGGGTAAGCTTATTAACTTTGCATTTGAGTTAAACTTGACATAAATACTTGCAAATGATGATGACCACAATAAAAACACAATGCTAGTTTGGTCCTAGTATGTAGAGCTCATGTTCAGACATAAAATCACAAGAATCCTTCTTAAATCTGGAATGCATAAGAGGCGTGGTGTGTCCAAATAGGTAGTAGTGCGATGTGAGTATACCTCCAGTTGACTCAGTATCAACCTCCCTCCAACCCCACACACCTGTTCTTTGCCAGGCGGATTTCTCTCTTCATAGAGGGGTCATCACTCTTGCCATGAGACTGTCCTGCAGGGGAGGTCATAACCACGGTCTGAGGAATGGAACTGGATGTGGGCGCTGTGCGAATCTGATATGTCTGCATCTCTCCTCCTGCACCTGAAAGAGAGGGAGATGACATGGTACAATCTTTAGGTGATAACCGTCCCTGACATTCCTTCCAAATCTGTCCCACAAACTAAGCTGCTGCTGCTGGACAACATATCTTTTTATAATTCTTTGAGGGCATCAGCTGCATTATATATTTTTTTAATATAACTAATACCATAGATGTCTCCATACTTACTTTGTACGACCACCTGGTTGCTGGGCACCAATATCTGCTGTCCGTCTGGCGTCTGGGCGTACTGAAGGATGGTGGTGCCCTGCTGAGCTGAGCCGGAGTTGGTCATGGTAAGGGTCTGCAGGCCCTGGAAGCCCTCTGACCCAGGGCTGGCCAGCTGGATAGTGCCATTGGGGGCAATAGTAACTGCAAAAAGAAGAAACGTGGACAAGAAACATTCAGTGATGAAACTGAAAAGGCTCTGGGGGTACCGGGAAGACCATTAGAGGTATAGGACCCACACAATTAGAACTTTGGCGGTCCCTTGCTATTTACATTTACATTTAGCAGACGCTCTTATCCAGAGCGACTTACAGTAAGTATTTGTGTTATCCCCTTCACTTACCCCTGTCTAAAATACATTTTAAATACAAAATACATGCATTTTAATACAAGCAATTGCAGACAGCTGCACATTCTAGGCTAACAGGTGCATAAGGGCAAATAATAGATGGCTACAGTAAACTTCTAGAACCACGCCAAACAAAAGGATGAGTGCCAACTTCCCACATATGCTCCTCTCTGAGCCTACAATTATGCCTTACACCGGCATTCCCCATCCCACTTCCTGCTACAGACGAGGTACATCTCCCCTATTCAACCTCCCTCTACCACAGGTTCAAGTCCAGTGTGCACCTGTAACTTCCTAAAACGCATCCTTGAGTTCCCATTGTGCCTGCTGTAATACTAACATGTGGAGCCACTTCATGGGTCTTTACTCCTTAGTTTTACTGTTACTTTAATAGTCATTTACTACAAATTCAAAACAGCGAAGCATATTTATGTATACGTTTACCGTCTTCACATTGGACCTTCAACCTTGGTGCTGCTAGATTACATTTCCCCTTAATTGACTGCAAAGTCTCCATCTAATGTTTAATGTAAATTGGGCTAATAACTCCAATGCTACAGATAATGTATTATCTGTAATGTAAATTGCTCAGTAGCCACAGTGTGGACTACAGGTGGAGGTTTAGGGGCAGGTCTTACTGTATTGGCCGCTGCTCGTCTGGTAGATGGTGGGAGTGGTGGGGACTGTGACTGTTACACCAGAGGAAGCAGCAACATCATCCTCTCCATCGTTGCGTGACATCACTTCCTCAGCAGACAATTCATTTAGGATTTTCCTAAAGCCAACCAGAAGAATACAGGAATGTACGCATTTATTGGAAATAACCCAAACAACAATGTTGTCATTTTCACACAAGGACAATGCCTGCAAAAATTAGAACCAATAAATGCAATGTAGTAGAAATCATATTTACAGAAGGTGTTAAGTAATATGTTTTTTTAGTGTGTGTGGTATACCTATAGGATGGTCGTCGAGCTAAGATCTCTCTGGTCTTCTGGGCAGAAGCTCCACTGTCTGACGAGTCCTGTGAGTCATCACTGTCTGAGCCCTGGCCCTGCAAGGACAGAACAGAGCATTACTGAAAAGCAAGAGGCCTTATGCATTTAAGTATACGGCACTATGACAAATCTGGCCAGGTCTTACCTGCACAGTCTGCACCTGAGGAGACTGAATGACTGAGGACTGTGCAGACTGAATGACTCCCTGCACTTGAAACTGACCACCTGGAAGCTGAACCACGGTCACAGGAGAACCGCCCAGAGACATCTGGAAGCACAAGTGTATTCAGGCATACATCAACCATTGCTAAGAGATCAGATAATGCACTTAGAATGTAACTGGTGATTGAATATTTTCTTTACTTGCTGGGCTATCTGTGATATCTGAGAGGCTGTGATGGTGGTTGGGATAGTGATAATCTGGGACTCTGTGCCATTGCTGTTCTGCTGCACCTCTTCCATGGTCACTGTGTACAAAGAGAATATGCTATAGCATTAATGGTTAAGGATATTGCATTGCTTGATAAAATACAGCCCAAACAATGAACTAAAATATGTATAGGGGCATATAGATACATACCAACCCCCCCGTCCCCCTCTTTTCATTTTGATTAATTGTGTGAACAATTTGCAAGTTCTAAATCAGACGAGGATCACACACACACACACTGCTACGGAACATCTCGTTTTCTGGATTACACGCAATGACACGTGCTTTTTTGTAGCTAACGTTAGGCTAAAGTTTTTATAAATGTCTGTGGCTATCGTTATTAAAGCAATGTCAATGCGTTTGTGTACAATTCAAATAATGAAATTGCTAACTACAGCTAACTGGTCATGTATAATGTTTTCCAAATGATGAGCTAGCTAGCAAGCAAGTTATTAACATAATAATTACGCAAAAGCTAAACAAACTAATGCTTAGCATGCTAACATCCGCTTTATCGACTAATTCGTTAATAGATTGCCAACGAAACATTCTTTTACTGTCTCCAACGACTTGCACAATGAGTGAGCTTTTGTCTCAATGAGCGAATTTGTGTTAGACAGTGCGGCACAGTCACTGGCACGCAAGTACCCGCGTCAACAGACGTCAGCGATACAAGGAGCCATTAATACACCTTCCTTTTTAACAACGACGAGGAGTTGACGGAGTCGTAGCCGCCATTACTAGCGCAACACACCATTGTGCCGTTCTAAAGGGCAGGGCAGATGGCAAGGCGGTTTTTCAGAATTTAGGCTAGCCAGGGAGATTACCTTTGTCAAGTGTTGTTCTTCTAGGCGGCGTAGTGTTCGATGATGACGATGATGGTTATAGTTATCCTTTGAAAACTGTGGAGAACATATGGCTACAAGCTAAATGCTAAAAATATAGCTAAGAGCTAGCTAGCTAGCTAAATAGCTACCATAAAAAGTAAACACTTTTTTCATAGGAAGTAGGCGGCACTGCGCGCCACCTCTGCAAGGACATATGACGTAATTGCTTCCTTTGAGCACGGTGATTGGATGGATTGCTGTTTTTGCAGAAGCAAAAGGAAAAATTGTCAAGATTCTAATTTTTGTTTTAAACTTTCCTATAATACCGAGCACTTCTGTGAATAATCAGTTATTTTTCATTAAAGAAGATGGATAACAATAACATGTAATAAATAACATGTTAATTGTAAAAATGCATTTTCTATAAACTTTTAATTGAAAAAACTACGTTGGTATTTTCTGAAAAAGCATGTACTTTATTCATTTGCGAATTGAAGTATAAAACCAGTACAACCAATTTACAAAATATTAAAAAAAAAGAAAATATTGGAATGGGATACTATCATCACTTATTTATTCATAGATTATGTAGGCTAATGTACCTCCAAAATGCTCCATAGCGCCAAGGATTAATTGGTGGATATAATATACCTGCCCATAACACATGTATACATTTTTTATGTATTAAAATATTTTATAAACATAATTTACTAAGAGTGCATACATAACATATTGGTTGAACCACTCCAGACAGAGATGTGCAATGCTTTGTACAACACTGGCCAAACTAGTCAATCTTTTCCTTACACCTTTTTAATTCGGCCCAGGCTCTGCAAGCACTGGAATTTACAGAAAGAGCAGCAGCAAAAAAGTGTAAGTCCCATTGTTGTCCCCAACTAACCCACCACACCTGCTCTGGTTGCACTTATATTTCAAAACGTTTTTTTTCTTTCTTTTTTACAAACAAGGGTTTGATTGATAGAAAAAGAGCCAAGATGTACCTTGGTCTTGAATCAGAGTACAACTGTTACCTGGATTATTTGAAATAGAAAATTATGAAATATTAAGTTGTCCCTCCTGCAAGACTGTTAAAGCTGTTTTCTACTTGTGCTTGGAGTCATAAAAGATTGCATTGTGAACATGTAATATCAACTCAAAGGTAGCACTATAATGCAAGGTTCTATCTCATTTTTGTTTATTTTAAAATAGATCACAGCCATTTCATCTCACACACAATTTCTATGTTTTTCAACGATACAAAGGGGACAATTGTTTAAATCATTCACATCTCTGATCCAAACAAATCCTGAAGAATCATGGGTTAGTACATCCACAGCACATTGTTTTAAATTCTCACATTATAATGTACTGTTTCAACTTGAGTTAACTTGTAGTGTTTGGCATAGGCTTGAGTTACAAGGGGTTTAATGTAATTCACACTCAGACCAAAATTAACAAAACATTAAATGTATGTACATGTTTAACAGTACAGTATAATAAATGGCTAATTGTATACACATCAAATTCATTATGAGGAACCAATAATAAGTTATGATGAGGAGCGAGGACAGAGGGACGTATAGATAAGAGGGAACATAATATCATATACAAAATAAAATCTGTTAAAACTTAACAGTAAATAAAGTATTCCTCGCCACACTGTATGTGTGGAGGATAGAAAAACGTTACAACAACATAAGTGGTTGATGTCCCTCTGCCTTGGCTACAGTACACTTCCTGTATTTGTCATTAAAGGACACTTCAAGGGGCCTCCTGTAGAATTCAAGCAATGTGATTGGCTCAGATGTGCAAATGACTTATTATGACTTACAGGGACAAAAATATTCCAGTGATTCAAAGAGGAGTGCATCCCATTTCAAACACTCGACCAGTTGGATAGAGATCCATGCACGACAAAATATCATGTTCTATTCTACTTACCAGAGTAGAGCCCTTTCAGTCATCCTTCTCTTTACATAAGTGATTCTCAGACTAGTCCAATCTCATGAACTGATGCATTTCAGCGGAACAATAACATTGTTTCTTTAGTCTGTTGAGACTATAGTATTAATTAGGTACTGTGAAAGGGCTAAGAGGTACTATAGTACACCATGCTGTAAACCACAAAAGCATTGAGGGCATCATTTACTGTGAGACTTGCATGTTGACATTTGTATGAAAGTAAAAGACTGGCTTTCTAACACCTATCTGAGTGGTGACAGTAGACATCCATAATTACAAATTGTTTAAGTATCTATAACATATTACAAACCATTTGATATCTACAAATATTTGTGTATTTTTACATACATTTAACAAGGAGCTTCCTGACATCGATTACACCTTTTAAAAGCTCAATACCTCGTCTTTGGAAAACCTTTATACTCATAATGAAAATGAGTAACATTATAGCTATCCATTAAAGACATGTATTAACATTATAATTAGTACACTAATGTAAACTAATGGTTTGCCATATGGTTTTATGCATTTATGAGGACTGCTTCACTATCACCACAGTGAGGGGCCAAGTGTTTACCATAGAGCTTTATCATGATTATCTTATTTTTAAATACCCTGGTATTAATCTTTAGAAATGACTTATTGTCATTTGCTGTGGACCATGCTTGGTTTCTGCATGATTTCTCAGAATTGAATCCTGAACCACAAGGAATGTGCATAACTTGTCATGACTCCTGGAGTCATAACATAACTGTCATGAAAAAATAGACAATTTGAAGGAAAGTGCAAGATTAGCATTCAAATATTTGAAAATCACTACTGGCATTTTTGTGTGAAAATGATTAAATTCTTATTTACAATTTTACATCAGCCCACAACTAGATTAGTTATCCAGAAACCATCAAGTGAGAGAGATCCATTTAGAGTTTATACATTTTTAAAATAATATATATACAATCACAAACATATATCTAAAATACAGAGGCCTTTATGGATACAGTACAATTTGTTTTTTACCTCTGCCCCAACCATCCCTTTGGGTATCTGTCTGGTATCCCACCCAGAAAACATTATTGAAAAGGAAATAATCAGCTATACTTAAAATTCAAAGATAGGAGTTGTGTGTTGTAGGACAAGAAATAAACAAATGATCTCAATTTAGAATTATTGAATTGAGAAATGTACACGTTACCTCTATATAGCTATAGAAAACAATTAAGTGCAACAGGGTTGAGAAATAAATGGTGAGAATCCAACACTGCTGACACCATTATTGATCAGTGTTAAACACTGCCCCTCCCCTTGGACCTTTTTATATGTGTGGAGTAGTGGTCACACATCCCCTTAAATCACATCACATTGCATCATGTAGGTGAAAAGTGCTTCAAATGGTATGGTAGTAGTTCACCTGAGGGGGGATTGTTTTGACAACAGCACCTGAAAACATTTAGACTCAGTGCAATAAGGGAGAGTCGAGCTGTGAGGGAAAGAGAAGGAGGGCATACAGCTAGCTCCTCCCCTCCAGGAACAGTTCAGTAAAACGGACTGGGATGAGTAGGTTCTGGTTGGCTTCATCCAGGTTGGAGAACAGTAGCTTTACAACACAGTGTACAGTGTGTCAAACATAACACAGGCAGTGTTTCCCACACATAGACTAATTTGTGGCGGTGCGCCACAGAATCAACTCCGGCCGCCACACATTGCGTTTCGTAAAACATTTTTTTTTATCGCTATTTAGGTAAAAACACGCAGCGTATTCGTTCAGCTGCATTTCCTTTCCCTGCTCTCCCTCCGTCTCTTTCACGCACGCGTCTTTCTCACATACACACACAGTCACTACGTCAGCACACGTTAGCAACAATGCATACGCCGTTCTAGTGAGACCGACAGCTACATCAGCGAGCCTTCAGCATTAGTGCCGTAGCTAAAGGTCTAGGAAAGTTGAGGCTACTTTTCGCTAGGTACCGACGGACATGTCTTAATCGAAGGTTCCCCTACGTTCTTTTGGTGAGAAGTTTCAAGAGCTAGCTACTTACCCGGCGTCATGGAGCCGAACAGTTAAATAGTTATTTAGCACCCTGTATGCAGCGTCGCTACCTGCATATGCAGAAATTATTTGTTTGTTGTTGTTGATTTTGTGAATTATTTCCAATCCCCCCCCCCCCCCCCCCCCCCCCCCCCCCCGCCACATATAGTTTTCTAATCTGTGGGAAACACTGACAGGTCATGCATAATGACTCTGATATCCAACACACAGATGACCCCACCACAGGACAGCTCACTGGCACGTGGGATGAGGTCCAAACTTCACTCTTGTGTTGTTTATAGGGTGGTCCAAGAGGCTTTTAGCCATCACTGACTTGGACAGTGGCCAGACCAGCCCAGACCTCAAGTCCCATCCTCCAGCCCAGACCTCAGGTCCCATCCTCCAGCCCAGACCTCAGGTCCCATCCTCCAGCCCAGACCTCAAGTCCCATCCTCCAGCCCAGACCTCAAGTCCCATCCTCCAGCCCAGACCTCAGGTCCCATCCTCCAGCCCAGACCTCAGGTCCCATCCTCCAGCCCAGACCTCAAGTCCCATCCTCCAGCCCAGACCTCAGGTCCCATCCTCCAGCCCAGACCTCAAGTCCCATGCTCCAGCCCTGAACTCCTGGCCCACCTCACATGTTGTATGCCACATAAATGGGGTCCAGCTGGTCAGCCAAGAAAGAGTCCCTCAGGTGCATGCGCTGCTTCTCCCCACGAGAGTTGATGGGAATGACCCCGGGGTCCACAATGACCACCACACCCACAATGAGGTGGTGCTCCTCCAG
Organism: Hypomesus transpacificus; assembly: GCF_021917145.1. Lineage (NCBI taxonomy): Eukaryota > Metazoa > Chordata > Actinopteri > Osmeriformes > Osmeridae > Hypomesus > Hypomesus transpacificus. The sequence goes on along the minus strand of NC_061068.1, from coordinate 9,811,585 downwards.
GACCACGTTGGTGACGAGGGGCACCAGGTCCAAAGCGTCTTGCTCTGAACCACACAACTCCGACACCACCACCAGAAGGTTGGTCCATGTGAACACCGCACTGGGGGAGAAGTGTGGGAAGGAGATGGAGTTACAGAGACAATGTTTATAATATGTCTTTAGTGAGGTAGGATGAATTTATACGAGACACAATATACCGCAGTTAGTAAGTTGGCTCACATAGATACCAACACACACAACTCCTAAAGCAGATGAACTAAAGATATAGTGCAGTACACAATCACTTGTGTCCTGTGAGCGTAATTACCTCTCAGCAATGCTGCGATGAGCCCGAGACACTGAGGTCTCAATGTCAATTGGATGATAACGCAGTCCCCTAAGCTCCAATGTCTCGTCCAAGGAGCCCACCACAAACAGGGCGTCATGACGATCTGTGTGTGTAGGTATGGAAGTCAGGTTGCAGTTTTCTAGTTCCTATATGACCTCTAATGGGCATATTGGTTACATTCATCCAATTAGCAACTGGCAACAAGACAACATAGTTAGCCTTGTTCACCTTCACAATCATTTTAGCATCGGCTTAAGCTTTGTTTAACTCCGTAACGTCCTTAGCCTCAATACTGACCACGCAAGCTAAAGCCTGAGCCGTGCACCATCACTAAACCGTGATGTCAGCTGGTTCCCTCACCCCCGCTAGCGTCGAGCAGCTCTGTCCTCTTGACGAAGCCCAGGTAGCCCGTCCTGGCCCACAGGGTCTGGGGGTCTCCAAAACTGAGCTTGGTGTTAAAGTGATCTGCTTGCAGGCTCTCCTCCCCATAGATGGTGTAGTAGCCACTGGCACTGTGGGGGCTGTTCACCCAGATCTAACGGGGAGGGAGGGGGGCAGGGTAGGGAAATATACGGATGGTTTAGTCACACAATCTGAGATAGATCATGGTTTCGTTTCATTGCTGATACAATTCCATCTGACCTCTCCGAGATGGGAGTCTCCGAGAGGTCCTCTGGTCTCTGGGTTCACAATGATCACCCTGACGCCTGGCAAGATCTAGAGAGAGACAGAGACAAACAGAAGTCAGGAATACGTCTATCTGTAAAGTGGAAGATGTTCAGTGAAAGCTTGCTGCATACAGACACCTACTTTGCCAGACTCCATTAGAGGGAGACTCTGTGGTGCTCCTCTCTCCACCAGCCTCACTCTGAATTACATAAGCACGTCATGACACAAAAACACACGGTCAGTTCAACATCAATAACCATCCAAAGAAAAGCCTGTGCCTGCCAGTCTATCATCATGAGTTCTCACCTGTCATGGCGCAGGGACTTCATGTCCACAAACACAGTGGAGGGGTCTGGCCCAGTGGTGCCCTACAGAACACAGACGACAACCACACTGAACACCTGGACACGCCACTACTGACACACCACAGTCCTGGACTGTTCACATGTCGTGGGCCCGCATTCTGCTGCTAACAGAGGTAAACTACTTCAGGCCAGCCTCAGCACTGAGACCACCCTGCAGACTCAGACCTACATACAGCACACTCCAGGGGAGGGAACTATTGGGCTAAAAGCTTGAATGGTATTAGCTTAGGTGTGGTACAGTATGAGGGGTTATGGTGGTGGTGGCGGCTGGTCTGTACCTGCAGGCAGATGGCCAAGTTGACCCTGGACCCGAAGGCCGTGCTGACAGCCCGGGGGGACAGGCCCAGATCTTTAAACAGCTTAGAGAAGGAGTGTGTGAGGGAGAGCCGGGGCCGCTCCTCTGCTATCACCACACAGCTCCTCACACAGGACAGGCTGAGCCCTCGTGCCTGCACAAAGGGTTAGAGAGAAGAATGTAGTCCCTGGAAGTATGGGAATGCAGCGTGAATGCACTACAAAAGAAAACCGAAAGAGAAGAGGCAAGAGAGAGGGAGAAGAGCTGCTGCTGTGGGCCTGTCCGGTACGCGTCTGTGGAGGTGCGTCTGTGGAGGTGCGTCTGTGGAGGTGCGTCTGTGGAGGTGCGTCTGTGGAGGTGCGTCTGTGGAGGTGCGTCTGTGGAGGTGCGTCTGTGGAAGTGCGTCTGTGGAGGTGCGTCTGTGGATGTGCGTCTGTGGAGGTGCGTCTGTGGAAGTGCGTCTGTGGAGGTGCGTCTGTGGATGTGAGTCTGTGGGTTCCTCACCTTGAGGATCTCAGTCTGCGTGCCCAGGCCCTTGGTGCAGAGCTCCATGACAGAGTAGGAGCAGAAGGTGTCTCTGATGCGGTACTGACTGAGCGTGCTCAGCCACAGAGGCAGGCAGGTCTCCAGCTCAAAAGGAGGGATGAGGATGGACTGGTGGCCCGAGTACACACTGGGAGACAAGAAACACGCCAGGGTCAGCACACAAGACAGAAGGTGAGCCCTTCCATTTGAGAGTGTGTGGATGCAGGTGGGAGAAGGAGTGTGTGTGTGTGTGAGTTTGTGTGGTACCTTGCGAGACACCACAGAACGAAGCCCAGGCCACAGTAGGGGTCCAGGCAGATGGCTATTTGGCGAGAGGAGTAAAGTTCACACTGCAGCTTGATAGAGCGACACAACGCGCTGACCGCTGCATGGGAGATCTGATCACACACATAGACACACACAGACACACACAAACAACACACAGACACATTACTAAACCATAGCCAGCAAGAAATTCTTTACAATTCTCCACTTTAGGACTGTTTAGGGGTCCTCTGGTACCTTGACCCCTGTGAGCATGCCCGTGGTGGACACGCTGAAATCCAGGTAGGCTATCATCTCTGCTGTGGGGGGCTTGTAGATCTGGGAGGGGCGGCGGCGTGGGAGATCATCTGAAAACATCCACAGTACTTAGCTCTCTGGGAGCAGGGTTGCACAATGTATGTCTTCTTTACAACTATAAGTATGGTGTGAGTGACCGTGTACTGTGTGGTCCTCTACATACCTGTGTCTATGATTGTGGGCCAGGTTTTGATGTTCACAGTGGCTGCAGCCTCTTTCGAGCGCAGGATCCTCATTAGGTTCTGAGTGGTCAGTATGCTGGCTGCCTTACTGACCTAGAAACCTCGAGCAGAGCACAGGCCGTCAGTGTTGTGCACGTCCAGACAGACCGTAGGAACACACACACGTACGCACAGACACTCCTCCTACTGCTCCTACGCTGTCACACTCACGTCAATAATCATGCGCACGGTGGGCAGTGTGGCTGCCAGGTTCTGGGGATGAGGAGGTCTGACTGTGACAGGAACACAGCCGGCATACAGGCAGCCATAGAAAGAGGCTATCAGGTCAACTCCTGCAGGTTAGAAAGAGCGAGATAGAGAAACAAAAAGAAGGAGGGAGAGAGAGAGACAGAGAGAGACAGAGAAAGACAGAGAGAGGGAGAGAGAGAGAGAGAGGGAGGGAGGGGCAGTAAGACCTTTTGAACGGGTATGTCACACTAATGCCAGGGAGAGTTGGACAGATAAGGAACCCACCAGGAGGGTAGAGCAGGACCACGTTGTCTCCTGTGTTGATGCTGCCCTTCTCCGTCAGCGCGGCTGCTATCTTCTCTGCCCGCTTGTGCAGTTGCACACTCGTGGCTGTGCACACTGCTACCCCCTGCAGGACAAGATGTGGGGACACACACAGACGAGAGGGAGCGGTGAGGGGAGACAGCTGTTGACTTCAATAGTGAGCATGTGGGAATTTTGCATCTTGGAGTCCGCACTGTATGCATTCCTGTGTGTGTGAGAGTGAGTGTGTGTGAGAGAGAGAGAGAGGTGGAGGCTTAACAAACCCCCCAAAAAAGACAAAAAAGAATAAAGAATAACAGAAATGGAGAAGGAGACCTTGGCATTAAGCAGCACATAGAGAACATGGTCTGGGTCCGTCTGTGCCCTCCACTGCAGAGCTTCTGTCAAGAACTGGTGCTGAAATGAGACAACAGGACATTACCAGTATGTTCTATTCAAGCATTCACTTGATATCAGTACAATAATAACATTCTGGTGTCATGAACAGCAAACACAGAACAATCTCTAGGGTGTTTGTTTTTGCTGATGGGAGGAACTGTACTGCGGCCTGTCTTGCACTACCGCTCAGGACATACAGACACTGTCAGTGAGTTGCAGCTGCAGTAAATGATCTTGGACTCAGAATGTCCACCATAGACAGATTTTTTTGGGAGCAAAGGCAAATGTAACTCCCATTGGCAAACAAGCAAGCAAACTGGCACTTTAAACTGTGCAGCAAGAGCCAACATAGTCCTTAAAATAATGAAGACATGACTGAACTAGCAAATACAGCAGTTCTAGAGATGTTCTCGAGAGGGAGACCAAACAGAGAGGGTTGGAGGCTGGGAGATGAGGGGTTAACACTGAGGTTTAATAAGGCTTGGGAAGGTTGGATCGTAGATTCACCAAATAATACTGCATGAACAAACACATGCCATGTCTGAACTCAGGAACAAGAATAAAAAACCTATCCTGTTCGAACTTAGAAGTACTGATACGTGGATGTGAAAATGGAACATGACTCCAGACACAATGGCCCTTTCACAGTACAGCACATTCCTGAAGCAGGGGACCAGGGAGGGGACATGGAGGGGGGGGGCACACACACCAGATCTTACCATCATGGTGGGCCACATACAGAGCTACATCCAGAGAGAAAGGAGGGCAGTAAGACAGAAGACACAGTCTATCATGTTGTTTCATGATCATGTTGAAAGAGATCTGACTGGAACTAGGCCAGCCCACCTGTTACTAGAACAGTTACCTTACATCTAAAGGTGAATGCTGGAACCTTGACTATTTAGGTGAAACCCTGTGTTCAGCAGCAACGTCTAAGGCACGACAGTCCTGACCATCATGCACATTGTAATAGGTATCCATGGGATACGGTAGTGCTTCCAGCTCTTGCTCTATCTGACTGGTTAGAAGACCGTGTGATAAGAGTTTGTGTGGTTCTCCTACCTTCCTGACCAGGTCCTGGTCCTCAATCATGCCCAGGTCCCTGCCTGCTGCCTGGGCTATCCTCTTCCCGGCCACCAGGTTACCCACCATTATGGAGGCTGGACCTACTCCCACTGCACACAGCAGGACAGAGTACAGATACAGTGTCAAGTACACAAACAATTCTACAGGTATCCTTAACAAACACACACATGCACAAGCAAACATATACACACACACACACACACAGTGCTTGGTTCAAGAGTGCTGTATCTTGACTTGACACACGTTTTACGTAAAGATACACACACACACTCACTCACACACTCAAAACACACACGCGCACACACACACATTGTACCTGGTTGCTTCTGGCGTGGTTTGGGCAGGTTTGTGACACAGGTGTGGGGGCACATTAGGATGTTGCAAGGGTGCAGGGTGCCATCGAGGAAGTTCTGCTTGGTCTCGGAGATGTGGATGCCCCCCAGGGGGGTCTTGGGCAGCGTGTTGGCAGGCACCAGGGCCAGACAGTACAGCCCCACCTGGTGGATGCTGTCTATGGCCTGCACACAGCAGCACACATCCACAACGCCACCAATGTTAGTATGGTACAAGGCCAGGAGGAATTAGGAATAAGTAAACATGGGACAAAGACAGTAGGTGCCCTATCTGTTGGGATATATTTGGTGGCAAATACACTTCATAGAAGGGATTTGAAGATGTTCATTTCAGATAATCCCAGTGATGTTGTGGAGGGGTTGGTTACCTGCAGTACTCGACTCATCCACTGGAAACTGTCCTCCTCACTGGCATCCGGCCTCTGCTCTGCCACAATGACTATCCTCTCATCATAGAACACTGTCGCTGAAAACACGGAGATCCTGAGGGGACAAAAAACATCATTTACAGTTATAACGTTGCCTCTTATTGTTGGGGGCTCCATTTACAACATCTCTTTTTAAAAGTAAATGAATTTGTGGAAATTCCAAGAAGTACTTTGCCCATGAGCATGCAGTGCACCATCAAGCCACCAGGAGGAAGTAGTAGGCCATATCTCAAACTGACAGCATCACAGTGCTCTCAGAGCATTGGGAAACTGTAGCAGTAGAATCCCCTCCACCCTCACAGAGGGCGGCAGGCAGAGTGAGCTCCACTCACCTCCCACGGTACACGGTCTTCACAGGCTCCACGGCCAGGGCTGTGGCCACCAGGTCGTCAGCGTTGTGTCTCCTCCCACTCACCATCAGCAGCCCCTCGTTCTTACCCACAATGAAGATTAGACTGCCCTGGAGACCCAACACACACAGCACCGTCACAGACACACAGTGACACACACAGCAATCTCAACAGACACACAGTGACACACACAGCAATCTCAACAGACACACAGTGACACACACAGCAATCTCAACAGACACACAGTGACACACACAGCAATCTCAACAGACACACAGTGACACACACAGCACCGTCAACAGACACACACAGCAATCTCAACAGACACACAGTGACACACACAGCAATCTCAACAGACACACAGTGACACACACAGCAATCTCAACAGACACACACACACTAACACACACAGCACATTACTCAGAGTAAGAACACATTAACATGCAGACCCCAACCAGACTTACCGGTCCTACAAAGCCCAGCAGTCCAGACCTCACAAATGGGATCTCTCCTATAGGAGCACCACTGGTATTGACGGGAATCACCTTCACACACACATTACACAAACGCATCAAATATAGTTCCAAACATTTCAATATGGCTGTATCATTTGGAGGAGTGAGCAGGGCTGGGGAGAGGTGAGGGCAGGGTGAGGAGGAGTCTGGCTGATGGTCCACACCTCAAACGTGTTCTTGGTGACCCCAGGCAGGCCGTAGTACATGTTGCCTCCAGCGCGCGAGTTGATCACAATCTCCCCAATCTCATCCGTCTTACACAGCTGAGGAGGCCCCTCCGGCTTCACTATACACATCAGAGCTGGACGGACAGACGGGACCGACAGGACAGAGTCAGCATTCAAGCATACACACCAGCACATTACAGAATCCCCGACTCACACTGGGTGAGACTTGTCATCCCATTCCGCCCTGTATTTGTGTCGTTTCTGTCGACTTCTCTCCTGTCAGTTTAGCACCCTGTCTCCAGTCCCTTCCTCCTTCCTCACCTCCAGGCATCACATGACCCACGTCCTGCACGGTGAGGGCGGAGTTCTTGTCCTCGGTGTTGACCCTGATGACGCCGTGGCTCAGTCCGCCCATGGACAGGATGGCACGGGCAGGGAGGGGGGCGCCGGGCACCCCTGGTCTGGAGACAGGACCAGGGCACACAGTGACCACCCATGTATACACACATTTCAGACTGAGATAGAGAGCTTTGAACTATTCATCTGTCCATCCAACGATGAATCTAATATTTCGATCCTAGTATATCTTGCTGCCTACCTGCGTATGGCCACTGTCATGGCCTCTGGGGAGGCAGCACATGGACAGATGACCTCGGGCTTCAGCCCATGGGACTGGAACACGTTCAGGAAGGCATCACACGACGACACCGACCCTGGGGGAGAGAGGGAGGGAGCTCCCTTTCAGATGACGGTCCGCCAGTAAGGTTGAGGAAGAAATGAACATGACCTAGCATCTCTACTCACAGGGGTTGGCACCATCGGCGACGATGAGCATGCGTAAAGAGGCCAGGCTGGTGTCCCTCTGGTCTCGGTGGGCCATCATAGCCCAGTGCAGGTCACGACACTTCACCAGAGCTACCCGAGCTACAGGGAAGGACATCCAGCTACTGGTTGATGTCTCCTTTGTATACCAATTCAGTCATTCTAGTTCCTGACAGTAACGGTTTGTGTGTTTGCGTGCGTGTCGGAGTGTGTGTGTGTATTACCTTTGTGAATGTGGACTCTCTGTACCCAGGAGAGGGGGCAGGCCTTCATCACAGCGTAGGGCACACTGATGGTGTGAATCCTGTTCATCACAGCCTGCAACGATCAACCTCAATCATACTACAGTAGGTGTTTTATCTACAACCATGAACAGCGAACACACACTCATATGCCCATAGACCTGTAACAGCCGTATAAACAAATCCTAACTCACCGCGAGAACACCGTGCCAAAGCCCCATGTCCTTTTTGAAGTCCAGAACATTCACCAGTGTCTCTCCTGGTTACGGAAACAGGCAGATACAGATATAGAGGTAGTGGAGCAGATGTGTTTTTTGAACAAAATGAGCCTTAAAAGCACTTCCTGTATGCCTGCCTTGCAGTGATACTCACCTTCACAGTAGTTGCAGGCCTGGGTCAGTGCTTGGCAGTGAGTCAGCATGGCGACCTTAGACACAGCCACTCCCATCACTGTGCCCTCCTTACTGGCCTTGTACTACAGAGAGCAGGGGAATCCACATTTAGAATTCACACTCACACATAAAACACACACACACACACACAGACTCACCTCTATGTATGCAGGGTCAGTGTTAGCTGTAGGAATGTGGGGCTGCCAGTCTTTGGAGGGTTTGGTCAGGTACTTGGAGTCTGTCACCACCCACTTTAGTCGTGGCCAGCCTGTCAGAGACAGCCAATCCCATACAGCAACCAATAGATCTCAGACAATACAACTGATGTAACAGAAAACAGTCCAGGATGAATGGAAACAGACTAGTCCGTTTCTGACCTTTGAACTGCAGTATCTCTCCAGTGGGTGTCTTGGGGAGACCTTTCAGACAGATCTCACTGGTCAGGGCCAGGCCCACTCCACAGCTGCCCAGTAGGAAGCCCACCTGACTATTTCCAGCATCCCCAAGTGACCAACCAGTAGCAGTGGTCTGTAAATGAAGATTACATGTGTATTAAATCTTGTAAATAGCTGCATTAGTAAAAAGTACTAAAGTTGTAAAGTAAAGTTGCTTTTAACTACTCATCTTCAGCAGAGACTATTTAAAATAGCTGTAAATGCTGCTACTAAATGTTAAGAATTAAATGTTTCCAGTTCTAGTACATATTGTGGGTTCATCACCTTTCGAGACAGAGGCACCTCTATGGGCACAGGGATGACCTCTGCCAGCAGACAGCCATAGAAGGCCACCCAGAACATTCCAGGGTCACTGTTAGGGTACACTAGCGCCACCTAGCAATGGAGGGAATAATCCAGTTTGGTTTAGAAAGTAGCTAAGGCTATGAAGCTGCATCTTGCTTAAATATGCCTTGAAGCAGTCATGCAGACACACAAGGATTACATAACATCTCTGCGGCACAACTCCATTTTTTAAAGATTTAAATATGCCAATTTTGACCTTGGTAAACCTTTGCAAAAAATTTAAATAATGTGACCTAACAAAAATAACAATAAACTACATATTTATGAGAAAAAGGTCATAGATGATGTTCTGATTTAATCCCACTTGCATTGAATCAATTGTTCAGTGGGAGGGAATGTTTGTGTATGTGTGTCAGTTGCATGGTGTAGGCCGTTGTCTCCCTCACCCTGTCTCCAGGCTTGAGGACCTGCTCGTTCTTGGGACCCAGCTTGTTGAGAAGAGTGTAGGCAAGCTTCACACTGCGACTCCACAGCTTCCCTGGTGGAGGTGGAGGGAGGATGAAGAGGGAGGATGAAGAGAGAGGAGGACGAGAGAGGAGGACGAGACAAAAGTGGAAGGAGGGATGGAGGAGAAAGAGAGGGAAGGAAGATAGAAGAGTAGAGGGACAACATCCACACAATAAGACCTAGAGAACCAACCAAATGTCACATAGCTACAGTGTGAGTCTGTTTGAGTGCGTCTGCTTGCATGTGTGTGCACAGTATTCTCTCTCACCGTAGGTGAGTGTGTAGAGGGGTTTGCCCGTGATGTCCAGGGCGGTAAGAGCGGGGCTCTTTGCCTGTGTGGAGCCCCAGCGTGCCAGGGAGGCCTGAAGGGCCGGGGGCCAGTTACTGACCACCCCCAGGGGCTCCCCCTTCACTGGGATGATCTGACGGCCCTCTGGCCTGGGCGTGTTAGGGTCCGGCTGGGGCACTGCGATGGAGAGAACAGAGGAAATAATCATGCAGATGAATGAAGGCTACAGTAAATGTGTTCTCAAAACTCTAATATATTTCGTAGAACGCTCATTGATTCTCCAATCCCAAGCGTAGGTCAAGACGGATCACACAGTGAACAACTCTGTATGAGATTGAAGTGCCACTCACCTTCCACAATCTCCTCAGTGTCGTCCATGAAGAACTCACTGAGGGGGGGCCTCTTGGGCCTCTTCAGGGTGTTGAGCAGCTGCTGGATCTTAGTGGACACCCTGCTGTTCACCGGCACCCCTACAGGGGGGGGGGGGGGGGGGGGGGGGGGGGGGGAGGCAGTGGCCGGACAAACACATCCAGTCACACAAACACACCAGGGAAAGGCTTCTCCTCACACTCCCTAACCTCATACAGTGTGCTGCTTTTCACTCCAAATATCTGTAACCTCCAAACACATTTCCTATTTGACCCCCACCCCGTCCAATTACATCCAATCAAACCGACTCTTAGGCCTCAATGTGGAATGAAAGCCAGCACACAGGGCTACCTCAACACTTGGGAACAGGAGGACTGGGGTGAGGTATGGGGAGTGGGGTTCATTGGTCTCTATGGGGAAACACAGAAGGGTCATGTTTGTGGGTACAGCTCGTCTCCACTCCGGTCCCTAGGTCTAAGGTGCACAGGGGGTCAAAACAGTGTCACAAGGTCACACACGTTCCACAGACGATTAAAGGTTTTCTTACGGGTTTCTCTCAGGCTGTAGGTACCCCTCCCTACAGCCATTCAAATAAACAGTGACAGGGTGGAAGAAGACCAGAAGAAAAGAAAGCAACATGGTTTTGGATTAATGATAATGCAATCCTGGAACTAAAAGAAAAGGCGTCTGCATTTGACGTGGAAAACAAAGAAGCGCATGAAGATCACGACATACAGTACACTCTCTACCTCACTTACACCAGCATTACTGCTGACTCTCTCACTAGTTCTTTTCCCCCTCTCTCCCTCTCACACACTAATATACATGTAAACATGTACCGTCGGCAGTTTCCATCATGCTGGAGCGGCTTTGACCTCGACTCATGCCCCGCACCACAGCGTTGGGCAGGTCTACCCTGGGGCCCCTGACCTGGGGGGCCGCGGCCGTCACATCAGGCGGGGGGCCGCGGTTCTCAGATGGGGCTTAGGAGAGACAAGGGGGGGGGGGGGGGGGCTCCATTAGCCTAGGAAACAGCTTGAGACTTTCTATTCTTTTTGGAGAAAAAATATGTCACGTGCATAATGAATACTCACAAACAACAACTTGTGAATAATTTGGGCCGCGGTAATGAAAGCGTGTCTTACCGATGCGCGTGTGAGCCAGCATTTCTGCGACTGCTGCTGGATGAGGCTGGGGCTGAGGCTGGTACTGAGGTTGATACTGGGGCTGGTACTGAGGTTGATACTGTGGTTTATACTGAGGTTGAGCCTGGGCCTGGGGGTGAGACTGAGGCTGGGACTGGGGGTGAGACTGAGGCTGGGACTGGGGCTTGCCCTCTCCATGGGAGAGGGTGGAGGAGGCGGAGGAGGAGGAGGTGGAGGAGCCCTGGACAGAGCGGTTGATCCAAGAGTCAGGGCTTTGCAGGTTGGGCTGGGCCAGGGATGGGGGGGCACCAAGCAACACCCCCACAGACCCCTGTCTACGGACAGAGGCCTCGTCCTCCGACCCTGACGAAGAGTCTGAGAGAGAAGGGAAAGACAGAGAAAGATAGAGTGATGGAGGTGCGCCTCGTCGTAGCTGAGGGGTTTACAGGGAATAGCAGGTGGCCTACCTGGGGGTGTCCGGGCCTCAATAGGAGACTGGACGTAGGTAGAGCGACGTTTGGTGGGCATGGGCAGGGCCATCTTCTCCTCTTTATGTTTGGCCAACGCAGCTTGGACCGCTTCTGAATGGATGTCTGTGAGTGAGTGAGTGAGTGAGAGAGAGAGAGAGAGAGAGAGAGAGAGAGAGAGAGAGAGAGAGAGAGAGAGAGAGAGAGAGAGAAACGGTTAAATGAGACAACTCTGTCATAAACATTAGAAGTGGTCTATAGTACAGTCCAGTGTTGTAGTAGGCCTATTCTAACTATACAGAGCGACAGGATACAACTTATTCTGCTCTGAGTTAGGCTATTATCATCCTCACCTACCCTCTCATTACACACACACACAGAAATACACACAAATGTGTTCACTTGATTACATTTGCACACAGTGAAGGACCCACGTGTGTACTGAGCCACACATGTAGACTCCACAGTGAAACAGGAGCAGTCCCTAACAGAGATGGAGGCCGGCTTCCACCCAGCACTAACATGGCTAAATAAATCATCAGCACTGCACTCCACACAGAGCCTCGTTACATAAAACAGAGTCTCTGAATCACACACTCCACACGTCTGTCATCAGCCGGACAGTACCATAAACAGTCTGAGGACTGAACGGACTGAAGGACTGACTGAAGGCATCTCTCTCTCTCTCTCTCTCTCTCTCTCTCTCTCTCTCTCTCTCTCTCTCTCTCTCTCTCTCTCTCCAGCTGGTTTGTAGCTAGCTCCAGCACCACTCCCTCCCTATCCCTTGAGCAATGCTCTGCTTGACCTCAGATCCATCCCAGTTTCCGACGGGGTCCCCCTGAGGCCAGGGGCCCCTGAGCCTCACCAGAGAGGGAGGGACCGAAGGAAGAGCAGGCAGGAAGAGAGACAGAACTGCCGAGGATGCGTTTACACAGTGGGTGTGCTAGTGACACCCCAGTAACAGGTGTGGAAGTGTGGGGGCTTGTTTCTTGTTCTTGCAGACTTCCCTTTCCCCTCTCCTCTCCCACCTCCGGCCTCCCACTCTGTCTCTACTGTCCTTCTTAGAGCGCTACAGAACCCCTGCCTGGACACAAGACCCCCCTCCTGCTTAGTATTCCCCTGCCCTCTTCACTGCCCACTGCATAGCCGAGCTGTGACATCACTCTGCTTTCACCGTGCGGGGCTAGGGGGCCAGGGGGCTGGGAGGGGGGGCTTGGGAGGGGGCTGGAGGGAGGGGGGGCAGCCTCCCCTGCAGAGTGGGTTTCTCAGTCACAGAGCAGTCTTTCTACTTCACCACAGGGCCCTGCTGATCTCAGACAGACCTCTCTCTCTCTCCAGCAACCACACACAAAGAAGGGCCACTTTAATTGGTCCCTTTGAAACAAGTTCCTGTCTAGAGATTCAGCTTCAAACCAGACTGGATCGTTACCATCAACAATGACTAAACAGATTTCCTCAGGCAACATATATTGATTAAATGCAAAATACGTTGACCAAACTGTGTTCATGGGCCTAGGCATATGACCTCTCCTCCTCTCTCCTCATGAGCGATAACTTCTCACCTGATCGGTAGCGGTCGTCCCTGGTTCCGCCACTGCGATGTGGTCGCCGGGAGCGACGGTAGCGAGAGGAGCTGGAAGGAGGAGGGGCATGGCCAGAAGAGGAGCTGGAAGGAGGAGGGGCATGGCCAGAAGAGGAGCTGGAAGGAGGAGGGGCATGGCCAGAAGAGGAGCTGGGACCTGAAGCCTGAGATTCATACTGAGGAGGCTCCACTGTGGAACACACACACACATACACACACACACGTTAGCGTATAACAAACAGAGCCGTTGTGCACATCATCGAATACCATACACAGCACAGCTCTCTAATCAAAATGTCAAAAGCAGTCTATATTGTAACCTCCCATCACAGAATAGAATCAACTACTTTTGGCCTGGCGCTCAACGAGGTCTGCTCCATATTAGAAGGGCTGTGTGACCTCGACAATATTTACAGCCAGTGGAGCCACGGAGGAAGTGGTCCACTGAAGGGGGAAGTCTGTCTGCCTGTCAAGACAGGCTCCAGGCCTCTCCCTGAACAGAAGCCACACTGTAGTATGAGGAGCTGCCACCGTGGGGCAGCAGGGAGCACACGCTGGCTGTCACCTCCCTCCCACCATTCTTCTGGCATTTCAGCATGACATGGTTGGTATTCACAGGCAAGGGCGTAGATTTGGTTTGAACATGGAGGTGGTTGAAGTAACGTCACACAACATTAATAACATTTGAATATTGGGGCGGTTACCCTTCCCCCCCACAAACGACGCCCTTGGCCACAGCTGGCTGGAAGTGTAAAGAAGTCTAGAAGTTTCCTACCTGGTGTTTGGATGATGTATGGAGCCAGGAGCTTGGTCCTTTTCTTCTCGTACCCTTTCTGAGTGATGTCCCCTGGTAGAGAAGACAACACGTGAGTGAGTGTGGGATTGACCGAAGACAACACACCATTACAGTACCCCACCACCCCCATGCACACACACACAAACAAGAACATCACCTCCAACTTTTCTCAACAACATGTGGAGTACAGGGTTTACTTATAAATACCGCTGGGATGTTTGTATGTTTTGTATGTACTGTATGCATTCACTTCACACACGTACTGACCCAAACAGCACTGTTGTATTGACAAATACACACACACACACCAGAAGGTCAAGCTTTGATATTCCCTGATATTTGCCAGCACTTCTCCCCAGGTCTAAGGTCAACTGAGTATTTGAGTGACTATTTACCATACCTCTTTGAACACAAGTGTAAACTTTAACAGCCGATTAAAAAAGGATGAATCTGATTCAATTGTTATCGATGGAACTCTTAAGATAAAGGGGGCAAGACACTGTCATCAGGCAAACCATCTGTAATTGAGAGTGAATACCCCAGGAAGGATGACCGTGCTCTGGGTGAGAGGCCCACCCTACTGGGACACCACCTGCTACACGGTTCCAACACAAATCCTTTATGTTGGAATGAGAGTGAGGGAACATTTGAAATGAGAGAGAGAGAAATAAAGCACAGGAAATAGAGGAAAGGAGGATGGGGATGGTAGAAAGGTGGAATAAGGAAAATATGTGAAACACTATAAATATGAATGGAGATTAAAATGATGAACCAAGTATGTAGTTGTGAATAATACTTGGTGTGATTCCAGGATTCAGGATGTGAGGAGGAAGTGGGAGAGCGAGTGAGTAGGAGAGCAAAAAAATAAAAGAACAGAATAAATATGAGGGCATATGGGCACCAGAGCAGGATGGGATGAATCAGACAGAGGGAGGGTGACAGGGGAGGAGAGGAAAAGGAGGAGACAAGAAGGAGTGCTGAGGTCGACGAGTGCAGAGTTGGGGTATCTGGGGGGGGCAGAGAAAGAGTGTTTTTTGCTTCTTTGTCAACTGTACACTTATTCATGACCTCAAACCTTCCTCGCTTGTTCTCTCTATTTGGCGCCTGACTGAGCCTGGCTCCTGAGAATCTGGCCTTGAAGCAGATCAGCTTGTAGCCAACCGCCTCCGTAAGAACAGCTGTCAAACACACACACACACACATGTTTGTATTGATATTCTTGTGGTGACTCACACTTTAGTCCCATTTGAAATCCTGTTTTCCGTAATCCCTAACCCTAACTTTAACCCAACAATCAAACCTAAACCCTAAATGTGAATCGATCTAGCTCCAATCCTTAAACTAACCCCAACTCTCAGCAGGCACCCTGACGTGTCCCTGCCAGGCCCCTAACCAAGGAGACACACATCAGGAATCCCAGATGCTTGCCTTCTCAGGGACCCATCCTCCTTCCCTCACACACCTGCTGTGACACCACATCTGGAACACATCATCTCCTCCTACATGGGGACACATCATCCCCCGTTCAGTCATCTGTCTGCAACCCTTATGATGGGTAATCTGGGGGTGATCTTTCTATCTGAGCGGATGTATCATGTCCCAGCACTCTCCCCGGGCCAGGCGGTGGGACTAATCCCAGATTACAGATTAGGCTGCTGAGACACACGGGCAGGAAAAAGGTGAAGCTTTCACTGGGACGCGCTGGTCAGATCTCAGCCTCAGCACAGAGGACCTTACAAACCTCTCTCTCTCACACTCACACACCAACACACACACTCACACACACACTCACACACACACACACACGGTATGCAACCAAGATTCTGAGGTATCTCCAGGCACACACATATCCAGACTCTCACACACACACATCACATACAAATTCAATTTCAGTCAATGTCAATTCCACACAAGTGAATGAAGGATCACTGTCCAGACTCCAGATAGAATAGCTTGAAGGTTACAGTCAAGAAGAACCAGCAAGACCCACATCCTGTGGCCTCATGTTAGCCTGTTAAGAGCCTCATGTTAGAGTTATTAGCCTACTGACCACACGCACACAATTCAGCCACATCATCCACCATCAGTAAAACGAGGGAAAGTAAACACTTCCATAAGTAATGCATGAACGGTACTGTTGGCCCAGCTTACTCACGCGACTTATTTTTAGCTCATGTTACCAGCCTGCTCCACTGCAGAGGGGTAGAGGGATGGAGATGGGGGAGGGGCGTACGTGTGGCATGAGGCGAGTCTCAAAGTAAACACAATTCCATCAGAGCAATTTCTCATTTATCTGTTTTACCATGGTACCATTAAAAGCTCCTCCCATTGACCACTCAACTTTAGATTGGTTGTGTTCACTGGAGCGTACCACATTGATCAAGACCACCCCTCCCGCAGCACAGATGGTGCAGTCCATAGTAAGCGGAGGTGGAATATGGTCAGTGTCAGAGGCACAGAGTTAAAGGATAAGTGAAACGAGAGTGGAACTAGAGGCAGTAGCAAATCCCATGAGATGAAGACAGAAGGACTGTCTGTCAGGACTGACTTTGCAGGAACTGTCACCGCTGACCCACTGTCAGAGCGCCTGGTCCACTCAGTCACAGGGTTCTCTCTATGGTCCGAGTCCAGCGTCGCTAGGCTGCCTTGACATGAGTGTTGGTGGCGAGGCCTAGAGATTTGAATCTAGACAGATCAGAGCCCCCCTCCCCCGCACGCCCTCTCTCCTTTCCCTCTTCCTACAACACACATCCACTCAGCTGTTTGAATAGCAGTGAGAATTCACTCTCTCTCTTACTTTTCACCCCATTGGCACTCTGACTGAATAGCAATTCGTTTGCACTCCCTCTCTGGTTTTTTCTTCCTCTTTGCAACTCACTTGATAAACCCAGGTGCACACGTAAACATGTTTATAGATAAAATACAGTACATGACCCAACATGCACACGCAAACACTCACACACACAAATTTGACAGACAGGCAGAGAGACAGAGAAAAAGAGAGAGAGGTAGAAAGAGATCCATTTACTGATCGACATTGGACATTATCTGTAGTTTAAAAAGAAAAAGGTCTTCTCCTCCTACAGTAAGTAAGCAGCATGTTTGTATCTGTGTAACAAACATCCTAGGAAGGCTCCCATAGGGCTTCCCCTCAAAACAGCCAACTAGCTTGCTGGGCTAGCAGATACTGTCCTGGAAAATGCACTAGCAATCCACACACCAACGCAAACATAACTTGTTGTGAATGAGCTAAAATATATTGTATTTTGTTCTTTCTTTCTTTTCATTGAGTCATTTTAGCAGATGCTCTTATCCAGAGTGACTTACAGTAAGTACAGGGACATTCTCCCCCAGGGCAAGTAGGGTGAGGTGCCTTGCCCAAAGACACGTCATTTTGCACGGCCGGAAATCGAACGGGAAACCTTTTGATTAATAGCCCAATTACCTAACCGCTCAGCCATCTGACCCCCTTCTTTTTCTTTCTTTCTCTGTCTTTCTTTCTTTATCTCTCTCTCTCTCACACACACACAAACATCCTGTCTAGGAGGATGATGTCATCTTCTCCAATGCTCAATCTTTTGTCCTCTGACATGGCTTGCCTGCAGAGCGGTATGCCCCAGCCCAAGCTTCCATCCCAATCCCTGTCCCAGCCCTAGCCCTACTCCCAGCCCCAAAGAGGAACCCCAGCGCCTGTCTGTTAAACCCTCTACCAGAGAGGAACCCCAGCGTATGTCTCTGTTAAACCCTCTACCAGAGAGGAACCTCAGCCTGTGTCTGTTAAACCCTCTACCAGAGAGGAACCTCATCCTGTCTCTGTTAAACCCTCTACCAGAGAGGAACCTCAGCCTGTGTCTGTTAAACCCTCTACCAGAGAGGAACCTCAGCCTGTGTCTGTTAAACCCTCTACCAGAGAGGAACCTCATCCTGTCTGTTAAACCCTCTACCAGAGAGGAACCTCAGCCTGTGTCTGTTAAACCCTCTACCAGAGAGGAACCTCATCCTGTCTGTTAAACCCTCTACCAGAGAGGAACCTCAGCCTGTCTGTTAAACCCTCTACCAGAGAGGAACCTCATCCTGTCTCTGTTAAACCCTCTACCAGAGAGGAACCTCAGCCTGTGTCTGTTAAACCCTCTACCAGAGAGGAACCTCAGCCTGTCTCTGTTAAACCCTCTACCAGAGAGGAACCTCATCCTGTCTCTGTTAAACCCTCTACCAGAGAGGAACCTCAGCCTGTGTCTGTTAAACCCTCTACCAGAGAGGAACCTCAGCCTGTCTCTGTTAAAGACACTCCAGAGCAGGGTGCTGGCTGCTTCTAAACTACTATCATGTAGAACACTGGCTCTTTCTCAAGCCCCGCCTCTCTGTTGTCTCCCTGGAGAAGGGGCCCCTCTCAGGAACAGCAGCTAGGTGTGTCTACTCTCAGGGCAGGCAGGTGTTTCAGGTTTCATCTTGGGCTAGTGACTCAGGCACCACACACAGGCTGTCCACCTGTCGCAGTGTTGAAACAACAAAGAGACGCTTTCATTCTGTCATTGACCTAGCAACGAGACAAGGGAGAACCTCGTGTGTGCGTCAGTGCGTCAGAGTGCGTGCGTGTGTGTTAGTGTATGTGTGTATAGTGTGTGTCAGACAAAGTTGTGCTGGTAGAGAGGCGAAATCTTGACTCAGCCCACAGCCACCCCCTTCCTGTTCCCTCCACTCCCTCTGTGCAGGTCCAGGCATGGTTGACTCATGCACACCTGCTGTATAACAGAGCCGCCTCCTCCTGTCCTTCACACTGCTGTATCACCCTGGCAGCAGCCTACTGTACACCTCACACCCAAGCTTATAGCTCTGTTATTAAACACACACATGCACACATACACCTAACCACGTCTTCCACGCGGTCTATCCAAAAACGTATCGTTCTAAACCTTGCTATTATTAGTTTTAAAAACAAAACCCACCAACCACTGGTTTTAGACAGGATAGTAAACACTGCCAACATAACCATGGTGACATCCTCAGGGAGTTGGCTGGTGGCTCTTTTCCCCTCTATACCTCCACTTGCACAGCTCACAGGAAGTCATGGGGTTTCCATTTCCTGGAGCACTGAGACCCCAGGAGACCAAACAGCCAGCAGGCTCTGAGCTGTTTGGTCAGCAGAGAGGGCTTCTAAGTTCTGATCCAGGTGCGTTCCACAGGCTGGAGGCCACCACAGCACTGGAGATGATGTGAGCCGACTTCAGATTAAATGTAACTGGGCTGGTAGAAGCATTCTGGATGATGTGCAGACGGCACACTGGCCAGCGGGGCCAGTTCTCATGGACAATTTCTTCCTTCGCAACATATGTTTCTTCTATGATATTATCTTACAGGGCTTATGCAGGCTGTTAGCTGGTGTTACTGTGTTTTGGCTGTCATCCCGGCATATGGGCGTCTTAAGCTTCCCAGGGTTTATAACAAACACAAACTGAGGAAGAGGGGGGATCCTGACCCCCTGTGTCCATGGTAACACGGCCCACGTGTTGTCGGAGACTCTGCGCCCCCCTCCCTGGTTTCCTCACTTCCATGCAGTGTTGAACTAGCAGGCCTCAGGCAACCCTGTCTGGGAACAATCCCCTTAGGCCAGGCGAACTATATGTGTGTGTGTGTATCTGTGAGTGTGTCTGCCTGTCTGGAACTGGCCACTGAGATGAGTTCCTGGCCTATCCAACCGTTGGTGCTGTGGGTTGCACACCACAAGGGTGAGAACCATAAACACTTACCATAGCCATGAGTCAGCATGAGACAGTAAATAAACACAGGACATTTCAGAAACAAGGTATTATCCACCTGTTCCCATGCGGTCCACTGGAAACACACCACAGACTTGCATAATGCTGAGTCCGACAGGAGGCTTACTGATGGATCGTTTTTAAAGATGTGCTGAACACAGAAACACACACACACACACATACATATTCTCAATGCTGCCAAATCCACTCAGCTCTGTTCAATAATTCAGAGCACAGAAGTGACCTGGTCTCCTGTCTTCTATCCTCCTCTGCCTCTCTTTCGCTCTCTCTCTTGCTTTTTCAACAGTATTCAGACAGGTACGAGTGTGGCATCATGGGTAATAATCTGTATGTATTTTACTGAATAGTTCATACCTGGACTGAACAGGGCAGTCCAATGTGGGGAGGAGGTAGCTTTGGACCCTGCTGAGAAGGTGAAGATCTGACTGTACACATGAACCCTGCTGAGAAGGTGAGGATCTGACTGTACACATGAACCCTGCTGAGAAGGTGAGGATCTGACTGTACACATGAACCCTGCTGAGAAGGTGAGGATCTGACTGTACACATGAACCCTGCTGAGAAGGTGAGGATCTGACTGTACACATGAACCCTGCTGAGAAGGTGAGGATCTGACTGTACACATGAACCCTGCTGAGAAGGTGAGGATCTGACTGTACACATGAACCCTGCTGAGAAGGTGAGGATCTGACTGTACACATGAACCCTGCTGAGAAGGTGAAGATCTGACTGTACACATGAACCCTGCTGAGAAGGTGAAGATCTGACTGTACACATGAACCCTGCTGAGAAGGTGAAGATCTGACTGTAAACTTGGACAAATGTTGCACCTGCTTCTGGTTAATCCTGCTTATTGAATGGCTTGTTCTAAGAACGGGTGTGATGCTGGCTGTGTGTGTGTGTCACCCTCTGGGCCCAGATGAATTATTCACTCTCTTCTAGGCACATAACAGCCTGGCACCCCAGGGAGGTCTGGCATGGACTCCTCAGTGTGTGTGTGTGTGTGTGTGTGTGTGTGTGTCATGGATCATGTAGGACAGCTCCAGATCTCAGTGCGTGTAATCAGAGTGCCGGCCCTCGTGTATCATTCGTGAATTTGAGGCCATTGACTATTCACATAAGGTGTTACATAACACAAAGCATCCTTTTCAAAACAAAGAACTCCTCTGAAAGACACCAAGCACTTCTGCTCGGGGTTCGTCTCTGACGGCCTGCCGTCTGCCATCTCTGCAGTGTGCTTGACACACATCTGGATTTCCTTGTCCCTCATGTAGTCTCTGGGCCTTTACGTCTGGATGGAGATCAGTGCACAGCTCCGCTGTTACACTTAATGATCTTTTAAATGGAAACAAGGAAGTCAACAAAACCTCCCACAGCAGCCGTGTGTGTGTGTGTGTGTGGCTCATCATTCCTTCCCTTGTTGATAAAGAGGAACATTGAATGAGATAATGTGAGTGAGTGGCAGGTAGTGACAGAGAGAAAGAGAAAAAAGAGAGAGAGAGAGAGAGAGAGAGAGAGAGAGAGAGAGAGAGAGATGCCCCCAGCAGCTAGTACTGGCCTAGTGTGACTCACAGGCTGAATGAGCCAGGCATGTTGGCTCCTGATGCTCTGTGACCTAGATTGGGAGACGCAGGCAGGGCTGTAATCTCTCTCTCTCTCTCCCCCTCCCTCCCTCTCTCTCTCTCTCTCTCTCTCTGGTCTCCCCTCTGAACAGCATCAAACAGGCTGCAGAGCTGCCTCTCCTCCCACAGTAACATAAACACACAGCGGAGTGGACCCTAGTCACCTGAGCCCACAGTGGGGTGAAACGGAGCCAGGGCCTGCAGAAGAGCTGGAGGGGGACACACATCCACTCCCACTCCTTATCAGGGCAGTACAGCACTTAGGCTGCATAACCCCACCCAGAGAGGGAGTCCCTCACCACACTGGGGCTAACACACAGGCCAGGCCAGGCAAGGCCAGGAGGGACAGAGAATGTGCTTGTTTGATTTATGTTCACAATGAAAAACAAATACCCAGACACCCTCCAGTTGAGTCCAGACTAATTCCAGCCTCACAATCATTGTACCTTTTACCCTCTGAATGGTCTCCATTGTGGCCTTAAAGTCACAGAGGTTCAACTTCATGGTGTACCCACACAAACTGCCACTGCTAATAAGCTGATTACATATTTAACACAACACAATAGCAATAAGGTGACCATTGTCACATAGGAGTATCCACTGGCCTGTCTTCACTACACACTGTCCTGAAGGGTCTCCTAACAGATCAACATAGTACTGAAAAACAATGTTGTGCAATAGACCTACATGAGTTGTACAGTTCTCCTATTCCTCCTCCTCCTTGACTTTCTTTTCAGCTCTGAAAGCCAACAGACTGACGGTTGCCCTCGAAGGCTAACATTACTGTTGAGTCACAGAGCACCAACTGACATATACGTAACTCTACCCTTCAAACTACTCCTAAGCAGGATGAGCAGCCTGGCTTAACTACAAATATTGCTGCCCTAGTAAACTACAATCATGTCTGCCTCAGTCAGACCATCTGGTCATCTTGTAGGCTACATGGCTGTACAGTGAATCAATCAGTGGTGTTAAATGCCATGGTGCCACAAAATGGTGCAGCAGGGTTAGCTCTGGGATGAAAGGCTGTGAAGACGCAAGTTCTCTGTCCAATACAATGTCGGATAAATCGAGAATATAAGAATGACACTGGCATGTGACGCCAGGAGCCTAACATAGGATTAAAGCAGCAATTGAAAACTTTCTGCAATGCAGAACATTTTTTTATATTTAGATTCATTTCGATTCATCAAATGTATAGATGAATAGAACATCATACACAAAACAGTGTTGTCCTATTTTTCGATCCCTCTCTCCACCATCCAATCATCTCTCTCCCATGTCTCTTCCATCCACGCCTCCCCTCTCCACTTTTCTCCCCTCACCCTCTTCTCACCTCTCTCAATGCTCATTATCACATTGGTAATTGCTCTCTATTATAAACCAGGACACAAACTCATCTAGGCTGAGGAAAGAGTGGGTCGAGGGTTAGGCTCCCAGTGTTCACATGAGCTCTGTGGTGCCTCAGAACAATCCACTGCACACGTTCATGCATGACTCGTAAAACGACTTCAATATGTATTTTCTTGCGATAATAAAGACAAGGAGCAAGTTTAACAGCTCAAAGCAGCCACTGTGCAAGTGTGTGTTTGGCAGTGTGCAGAGGATAGGCCAGTCTCAAAGGGCACCTGTTCCACTCATGTTATAGGACACCTATGGTGCCTTCTACCCACTAGCATGTCCTATGGCTGTTCAGTCAAGTTGTTGGCGAGTAGTACTGCAGTAGCATATTGACATTATGCAGTTGAAACTATAGAAATATACAATCTAAGCTCTTCAGGCTGATAGTATTTGGTAACAAAAGAGCGTGTCTCATGTGTCACAGAGATGGCAGTATCAGGTAGACCTAAGTGTGTTTGCCACCTGAGTTTCAGGTGTAAGCTGAGAAGAGGCAGGGTGTGAATGGAACTACATCACTCAATGTAGGCTCAATAGAGAGGACGAGAATCGATCACAGATGCTAGTGACTAAACAGCCATACATTCACTCCTTTCTCTCTCTCTCTCTCTCTCTCTCTCTCTCTCTCTATCTCTCTCTCTCTCTCTCTCTCTCTCTCACTAACAAAACATAATATTACTCATCCACCCCCAGGCTCAGGGGATCGTCCGGCACAGCTCCAGCCATACTGTGATTCACCCAGAAGACTTGCATAACACCAGAAGATTCACTTTCTTTTAATATTATAGGCGTTCATCAAACTGCATCTGCACACGTTTTGGTAGGCCTATATAAAAAGTAAAAAATTAAAGCATATTTTCCCCAGAAGGATGACAGGGAACTAACATCAATATCACAGTGATAAGAAAGAAACTTGACCCATTTTCCTTGACAGGAGAGAAGCCGTACAGTAGCTACCGGATCGCTCTTTGGTGTTTTAAATGGGGGCTGTTCGAACAAAGTCTTCAGAATAAGTAACACACCACGCTTGATAACTCAGCTAAATACACGCTACTTTTATACGAATTTAACAAAACCTTCCAAGTAGCCCATCATCCACATTCAGTAAATCACCTGGTATTTTAGTATAACTTACACAACTATACCGGATGTATAAGATGGTAAAAATAGCAGTCCAAAATTGAGACTCATCTTCATTATGCCTATACATCTGATAATCAAAATTACAGAAAAAAAAGGAGGTCAGTGTTTTCATCTCAGCGAACAGCCACAACGAGGGAGTCTCTCCAGTGGAGGCTATAATACTGTACTGTGGGTCTACTGCAGTCCCCTCATCACTGCCGCGGGACGGTGTTTGTAGCTGTTTATAAGCGGGACACTACAAGAGCGTTACCAGGCTATGGAACGCAAACGCAGTTTTGATATCTGGATTTTCTTCTCTGTGTTGATTATATGATAACCTTACCTTCGGAGAGCTCCAAATCCAACTCCGCCAACTGGTCCCTGACCTCCTTAGGTAGCGCCGACATGTCCGCGCCTCGGTCCGCCATCGTTGGATGAATAACACAAATATTTATTGCAACGAGGGGAAAAGTGATGACACGTCTCAAAGCCAACGACAAAGATACAAATCAAGAAGTGGATTGTTTCCCATCTTTCCTACTCCCCGACACCGCCATAACTGTGGGAGATGAACAACTCACCAAAGGAATCTGTCACATGACCATGTCTGATGTTAATTGTTCTGACTGGGTCATTGAATACAGTAGACTTTATGCTCCCTCTGGTGGCAACTGTGTGGTAACTAATATGGCTGTGGTAACAGAAATACAATCGATACAAATTCACCAATTGTACAATGATAGTTTTCCAAAGCATAAAAAAAATGTATCACCCTAGTTTTCTCAATTAACTTATTTATTTGCCCGAGTTTATTCATTATTTGAGACTATACAGTTGATTGCACCTGCCTTGAGGTGGAATTATAAAAAAGCAAACATTTATGTATCTGTAGAAACCAATTCTGCTTCATTGTAGAACTCAACATCTGGGGTTCTCTGAGTAAAGATGAAAGGATTCTTGACAAATGAAAGGAAAATGGTGAAACATGATCCTAGAAGCGTAACCGACAGAAAAGAACTAAATGAACATTCACAATGACTTACAAAAAAAAAAGTTTACAAGGAGAAATAAACAATATGATACTCCTCAAAGCAATATAGATGTGGTATAAAACACAAACACATCACTGCATTTCATGAATTAAAATATTCAAAGGAAGTGACTTTACTGATATACTCCATGAAATAGAGTTGAACTGATACAGAGCACCCAAGACAAGGGCATGTAGAATTCCCTGTAGATATCCTCTAACCACAAATGTCACTAGAATACATCATGTTTACATTTCCTCTGATCATCTAAATGTCATTAGTTAGCAACTGAATACGAAGCTTAAGCTAATTACTTCTATACATACATTTCAGTAAATGCAGGAACATGGATATTGATAGATTCAAATATAAAAATATATTGCACTACTTTTTCCTCAACTTAGTTTAGCCTTGGTCAATAATTTTATAACAGAATGAATTTGTTGATTTTACTATGTAAAGTAGAATCTAAAACTAACCATTTCAAGTTTGTTACATTAGGACAGAAGAGGAAAGAATCCTCACATAATAAAAAAACAAGGTTGGTGTTTGCATCAATCAATAGACATCACTCCAGAGTGACAGACCGGCAGACCGTTAAACAGAAAGAATATGACCAGACACAAGCAAACAGTGGTATTCATCAGTGTCCACTAATCCATGCAGTCAATTAGGGATTCATACACATTGTCAAAATGCATAATTATGACATCACTTCCAAAGAGGTTAAAAAGGCCAGACATTGCAGTGTAACTTTGGCTCACACATTGACAAAGGAAAAATATATGCACGTATCTCACAATAGCTCATACTTATCCAGCCCTAAACATGTGTAAAAGGGGTGTTCTGTGTATCAAGGATTGTTAACCGATAGCTGCACAACTCAAGGAAGAACAACTCAATATGGGAGAAGTAGATAGAAAAGGTGGGAAATGGGCTAAAACAATCATAACTGAGTTTAAGAGTGCCTGTGTGTTTTGGGGTGGAGAGTCAATTACATTTTGTGTGCGTGGGTATAAATGTAAGAGGCTAGTTGTTAACTATATACACTCGTACAGTACTGTTCCCAAGCGATGACAGCGCTTCAGTCTCCAAGCAGGGCTCTGTCAGAGATGAGGGGACTGAGGCAGCTTCACTACTAGTCTGTTCAGTGACTGCGGGTGTGGGGGGGCAGTAGGAGAGAATGGAGGATGGCAACGCGGCACGTCTCAGTCTGTGGCTATGATAAGTGGTCCACCACTTAATCCTGGCACCCTCTCCTAACAGGCCTGGGTCAAAGGTCATCCGAAAATGATTAGATGGGGTAAAGGGTGAGTCTAGGGGGTACTATCAACAACAAATGGGATATCAGACTTAGATCAGGTCCCTATTGTTCTCTCACTCTCACACACACACACACACACACACACACACAGTTGTCCCAGTCCAGCTTCCAAAAGCCAAATAAGTTCTTATTGACTCCCTGTGCCTGCACATCATCTGGGGGTTGGCTGAGACTGTGTAGCCATGACAACCCCACCCGGCTGGCCCGCACCCATTCCAGCCAAGACTGACATGGCAACAGCCTCTGCAGCACGGACACTCAGGCCGTTGATGGTAGCCCGTGGGCTGAGGGCGGGGGCGGGGGTGGAGGGCCCATGCTGGATGACTGCTGCGGGAGAGCCTGTGGCCTCAGACGGGTCCCTGGAACTCTCCTCTCCCCCTGCAGCTACAGACAGAGAGAGAAACATTCACCCTTAAAGAGAGGTGAGTGAGCGGGCAATAGATTAGATGAATGAGTTGGAGGCTATTGGTCGACAGATCCATGGAAGAATGAAAAGAAGGATGAGAGGGTGAAAAGACAACTAGATTATATAGGATGAGTGGATTATAGAAGAATGAGTGATTGGCAGGTGTATTCTCTGTGTTTACCGAGATAAGCAGCCTTTTTCTGCATGGCAGTGACAGGACAGTCTTTGTGAGCCAGAAGAAGCTGCTTCAGTTGGGTCACCTCGTTCCTCAGCAAACCCACTTCATTCTAAAAGACATGGCACACACCATCAGAAAACGTCACCTCAGACAAGCTGTACAACTCACACAAACATCTGTGGGAACAAACATTTGCTACAGCTCTTTTTGCCAGGGTCTACTATGCAAAAGTGTCATGATGGAAGTACTTTCGCCAACAATGTTGGATTGTTTCTTGTGCGGTGGTGGGAGGGAGTCGGAAGGGAGTCTGAAAGGTTTTGGAGTGCGAGTCAAGAAATGTGGTGGTGACTCACAGTGAGAGAGACATTCATGTTGGCCAGGTCCTCAGCCTTCTTCTCCAAGGAGCAGACCCAGACCTTCCGCTTCTGTCGGCAGCGTGAGGCTGCTGCTCTGTTCCTCTCAAGGAACCGCTGCCTCCTCTCATCGGGATCCGTCTCCGCCCCCCTTCGCCGCCGGCCTCCCGTTGGCTGAGCAGGAGACACCTGGTGGGAGGGGGGAGGGAGAGGTTATACTCGTACCGCTCTGAAGCCATGTCTCTGTGTGTCATCGACAAATTGATAAGAAAGACGGTGCTCTTGCCGTTGTTTAAGAAGAGCATTCGAAAAAGAGTGTGGTGGCACAGAGGGATGGAGGTATATTGAGGATCAGATTTATCAAGTGCCTTTCTAGCCTTACTGCTTGCTGACCCTGAGTTGGACCTCTTTAGGCATATGTGTTACCTGAGGCTGGGCAGGGGAGGGTGCATCAGAGTGCTGATTGGGCTGCTGGCTGTGTTCGTGTCTCTGAGGAACAGCAGGGCTGGACCCAGTCCCCCCACCAGCCCCGTTCTGCTGGGTCAGCGCTGCCTTCAGTCGCTACAGGGACAGACAGACCCCAGACGCCAGTCAACCACCTGCCTACTGGACACCTCAGTAGTCTGATGGCAGCCCGTGCTATGGGACATCTTGCCCTTAACTCTGTGTGTGTGTGTGTGTGTGTGTAGGGGTGGATGACTGTGTGTGTGTGTGTGAGAAGAAAGAAAGAGAAAGATTGCCAGTACAGTGTGTTAATGTGCATGTGTACATGCAAGCGTCTCTCACCATTTTGGCATCAGAGTGCAGACTGTACCCAGATGGGGACGAGGAGCCACTACTGGTGCCACTTATCGGTGGGCCAGGAATCCCAGGGATGTTAGGAACCATGTTCAGCGGTCTGGCCAGCTACAATGTACATGAGACACATAGGTGAACATCCAAGTAGATGATTGACCGTTTGAGAAACGCATGAGTAGGAATGTCAATGCGTTCATCTGTTAATACAAGCACTCACAGATATGACGGAGGGCATCTGCACTGGACTGGGAAGCAAAGGGACCGTCTGTCCATTTGGGAGGTGCATTACCAGAGGGAAGGAGCCTGTTGGAGAACTGTTTACAGAAGGTTGATGACTTGTAACATCAACGAGAAAGACGAAGACAACCAAATCGAAAACACCCCAAATCCAGCTACTTTGGAATACTATGTTAGGACTGCTACATATGATATGTTAGAAGTTTTAGATTAGTGACAGCATAGGATGTAGGGTGAAATGTACCTTAGTTGTCTGTTGGAAGGCGGAGTTTGTGTGATGACAGACGTTGGAGATGGTAGAGTGGGGTGCAGGGGGTCATAACCAAGGTGAAGAGGAAGTGAACCTGGACGCACAATAGTTGGAGTGGGGGCAGAGCTCACCACTGGCTTTGGGGGAGTCTCCTGTTGGCATGTAGAAATAGACATCCATATCAATTGTATGTTGTACAATAACCATGCAAATTTGACAAAAGGAAAAACAGAGTAGATAATTGTTTAGGATGACAGCAATCTTCACACACAACCACACAAGTGATCCAGGTCTACCTCACGCAGTCTCAAGTCAGACAAAAGTAGAGTGGTGGCATTTTAGATGTGAAACAACTTGATCTAGCACACCATTGGTTTTGTGGCAATAGTGGAGCAGCACTAACTGCCTTCTAAAGAGCTGCATGGTTATAATGTCTTGCAAAGTCAGCAAATGTCAAGCTGCAGCCTGCAACTGATGGTGCTGAACAAGGGAAAAGTCAGGCAAAATTATTTGCCCACACGGGACCCCAGCCCACGTCCAGGTGTCATACTTTCCCTCTCACCATTGGCTCTTTGCTGCTGTCTGACATACTGGAGGTAGAGTCAGGACTTCCTGGAGGGGAGGAGTCAACTTCTAGTGGCCCATCATCTTCTTCCTTCACCTCAGATGGTGTCTGCAGAGGTGGAACCTGAGGGGCAGGAAGCTACAACAGAAGGAAAACTGAGTCTCAATACTGTATCAGAAGTGTCCATGACCTTCTGGCCACTAGATTCAGCTCTGCCTTGCCCTTACCGGGTTTTTAGACCTCTGGTCGTCCTCATGGGCTTTCCGAAACTCTTGCTCAAATGAGCTGGCGAGTTCATTGAACAGTCCGACCTCTTCACAGTTCTTCAGGAAGCGAGTGGGTGTGGGTGTCTGGTCTGGGGTAAGGAAAATACACTGGTTAAGGAGTCTTACATGATGAAGTTGAAAAATAATTTAGCAATGGATCAAGCTTGTTCTATACATAATTTTAGCAAAACAGTAAGCAACCACTTGTAATCAGACAAAGTTCAATATACAATTTGCTGGACATTAAAAAAAACATGAACCTGCAATGATGACAGAATCAGTTCGGGCAGGACCAAACTTGAGGGTCATTTCGTGCTTGTGTTTGTGGACTGAAAGATGGTCCTCATTAGTAAACCTCTGTAGAGAGAACAACATAAATTAGGCTTAATTTACCTAATATTGGTGTAGGAAGGATTTAACTCAAATTTACTGGATCATACCTGGCCACAGCCAGGGGCTGTGCACACAAAAGGTCGATCGTCCCCCATTTCACACGAAGATACTGCAACCCATACAAGAGAAGGACGATGAATATAAAAACAATTCTGCTGTTGTGCATTAATTTCCACATGTTGATAGTAAATTAAATGTTCTAAAATATTCACAGGAAAAAACACGCTACAACAATTAGCCTAGCCAACACTACTATCAAGCTAGCTATAGAAAAATACGCCCATGTTTACAGACATGGCGATGGAAAATATTTTCTAATTTCGTCTCACTATCTTCCGCTGACTGTCAACAAGGAGCAGTTAAACGGGCCGCTGACCAACAGTCAAGAACAACAACTGGCTAGACACTGACTTAGCTAGAATGAGCTAGCTGAATGGAGCAGCAAGCTAGTAGTAGCATGCTGTCTGTCTACTACTATCTGGTTGGCTGTAATGTTAGACAGGCCAGGGTGGACATCACAAGCTACCCAGGTACCTACGCTAGCTAGCTAGCCATCTGACAGGACAAGGATTGTTAGTTGGCTTGCCTGCTATGTGCTGATAGTAAACAACCACCGTTCACAAACATGTCATGGTCGAGTGAAGTACCTTGCCTTGGCTGCAGTAGAGCTACCTAGCTTGCCATGTTAGCCAACTGTCTTATCAACTGGAGTACAGTACATGGCGATCACAGCAAACTAGCGACTTATCTTTAACAGCAAATGAGCTAAGCATAAGTGGAACTAACTACACAACTAGCTCTAGCTGAAGCTAGCTAATGCCAGTTAACACATTTGTGATTTATAAAAGACATTACAGCCAAGTATCTAGCCTAGTAGGCTGGGTCCTGGCTTTGCTAGCTACACACAGCACTCCTAGCTAACGTTAGCTGCCAGTCTAGACTAGTGCCATGTCACTTGATCCGTGTTTAACTGTTCAAACTATTATTCCAAGATAGTGTAGATAACCTTGTATGTGATACAGAAGGGAACAAAATAGCACCTGCTTTTTTTGTACTACATCAGTAACTGAAGGAGTGAAATGTTTACAAACTCACCCGACATCCCAAGCTAGCTACCTCTCCCCTTCTCCCTTGCCTGAAATCAGACTCTCTGCGTTTTAGCAAGATAGCGCGAGATGTGAAAATGGCCTTCTATCTTTTACGTAAGAGGACCACTAGAGAAAATTATTACGTAAACAGTGGGTTACATAAACCAATGCTATATTTACGAGATTATTCTCTTTTTGGAATTGACTTCACACTAGTGTCTGGTTCATTAAAGTATGTGAATTTGTTTTAATATGTAATACAGGAAGGTGATCGTGAGAGGGAATAAAATAAGCATTGCAATCCCAAATGTTCGCAATATTGCCACAGATGGTCCCTCAAACCTGTCACTCGCACATCTTGTAATGTACTTATAATGGTTCAAATATATCTTAAGAAGCTCACATCACATTGCCTTAAGTAATATGTTAAACTGAAACCGCCAAACGTACTTATTCATGTGTAAAGTACAAAACCATAGACAGGTTGTTAAAAATATATTTATATTTTAATACATTTTTGCAATGATTCAACAGTCCCCAGACTCTGAAACCACATCATCCCAGTTCACGTTGGAAATTCTCATAAAGCGGGATGCCAATCATGATCTGAAACAGTAGTATAAGGTCAGGCTAAAACATCTACTACTTATTCGACTACACATAAGCAAATACACACATAACAAACTCACATTTTCTAAAGCCATATTATAGCCTCCAGAGCTAAATGTACATAAATGCCATTTTGTCTTTAAAAGTCCTTGTGCTCACAATTTCACAACCAACAAGCCTGTTTTATTCAGTTACATGAATTGTGTTCATCCAACTAACTTTCTTTTAGTAGGAAAGTTCAACACTGAGATAAAGGCACTGGAATTGTGGCATGGTCAGAATAATGATTATTTAGAGAGAGCACACATGCACACACACAATCGCAAATAAAGGATCAGGACGAAACCTACAAAGCAGACAGACGTTTAAAATTCATGCACAGGAGACTCAAATCACATTTGGGGTAAAACAAGGATAGTTTACTTTATTTTCTTTAAACATTTTTTTTTGTTCAAACATCTATAGATCAATAATTCAGTGTCTCATTTGTTCACTCATCCTATAAGTCACCTAAATCTCTACACAGCTTGAGCTGAATAGTTGAACAAAAAGAAAATCAAAACCCTAATCCTGTAGAAATCAACAATCCTAATCAACACCTTTCCATAAGGCATGTGTCTAAATGATTACAACTTACAGAACAGTTATCATGTTTTGAAACAAGGTTAGTGCATTTAAATTCACAACACCACTAGCTGCTCATGGTTTAGCCATTACTGAATGTAAAATCGAATTTAAAAAGCAGGCCAAAGTAAAGCAATAACACTGAACTGCTACCAAAACAGCAATGCAGAGTACTTAGGCCATGTCTTAACTAAAGTAATACATACCCCAAATTATTACACACAAATTTGGGGAGAAGAAACTAACTAGAGAGAAATAAAAAGGTATGCTAGAGTTACAATAAATTAAAAAAAGCATAAAAAGCATACAAAAAAAATCAAACCCAAATCAGCCAAATGGATAAAAGAGGAGCACAAAGAAAAAAAGAATATATATTTAAAGAAAATGATTAAATAAAACAAATCTCCTATAAAACTATCCAGATCAAAGATGATCATGTGATGTGTAGGAGACAAATCTACTGTACAAGAACATTCAAATCACTAACTGGTGTGGACTAAAGACTGTGGACTGGTGTGTCCACCAAGAGAGACTACATTCATTTCAAGCCTTAACAGCAATCAAAAACACTAAGCATTAACTGAAACATTTGATGGAAAGGAAGGGCAAGGGAGTGAGAAACAGTTGATTGGAACTTTGCTCCTGAGATTGTCATTCTGCTTGATTAAATTTGGTCTGGATGGTTTTCAAATTCATTCATACAGAGGCTAAATTAGTTAATTACAAAGTTTGTAAAAGCATAGTAAAAACTGAACAGCTAAAAGTTAAAATGTCTAGTCATCACTAACGTCCACTTCACAGTTAATGGAAGCACAAAGTATCCAAATATATGATGCACATGAACATCCTCAAATCATATCCAAGAAGGTACAAAGTCATCAAACCCCAAAACAAGACTGAAATGTACAAGGGACTGTCATTAATCCTATGAATTTAAGGGCAGAATTGTCTACAATATCTTATCAAAACACTGACACTATCATGATTTCTACCTCTCTGCTTAACGTAACATTAAATTCTGCACAATTATTTCAACTTTTGAATAATTAGGACATATTTGCTCCTCTAAACTGTCAAACCACAGCAGCACCACAGACTCCTGGACACAAGAACATACGTATAATGAAAGCAAAGCTTCTTAAACCAAACCCTCCAATACATAATCTACCACCATGTGCTCAGGAAGACCGCAACGTCATAAAACACAAGTTCTGTATTACGTTGCTCTGGATAATAACAGCGTCCGCTAAATGTAATGTAAATGTAATGACAGTTTAATTTCATTATCAAAATAATTGCATTATAATGTTAGATTCCACAGTGATCTGAGCTCTCAATGGATGAGTGGGATTCTTAAAGGGATATGACAGCTCATTTGCACAGCATGCTATTAGAACTCAATGCAATCCCAGTATGAACCATCTAAATGCCTGGAAGACTGCCCCAAAACTGTTGTGCAGGTATGTTCATGGGGAGAAGTCATGCTTTATAGTACTTAACAAAATGTTAAGACATTGCAAGCCAGTTTAAAATAAGGAGCCAATTATGCTGCTTTATGAATCTCAATTAATGAATAATTAATGTTAATGTTTCTTAAAAATGCATATATACACACACACACACACTCACCAACCATACTGCAGAGCCCCCAAAAATGTACAGATATGTACAATATTACACCAGGAGGACAATGCCAGCCCAATTCTTAACAAGCTCAAAACCAATCCAGGCATCAGCCCTCTCAAGCAGTCACACCACACCCATACCCCTCTTCCTGTTCAGCTCATACCCAAACCAATCACCTACTGGGCAGAGGGTTTAAAAATGACGAGAACCTCATGTCAAAGTCACAGGTCTCACGTCATAAAAGACAAATCGGTTCATTTCTCCCATATTTGCATGACACAAGTAAACTTGTACCATAGTCAAAATATAATTTGTAAATGAGACCATGCCAATTATTACAAACATAACCCCCTCATGCTGCATTCTGACATTCTTACCACAGCAATTTCCAACTCCTAGCTGTCACATGCAGTCGGTTCACCAAAACCTGCAGCTTCCCATCACCTGCAGCTTCCCATCACAAACCTACCAGCTTGCTAAACCACCTTACAGATATGACGAGTTCCTTTTCATAAACACATTTCAGTTCACAAACTTAACCAATAACCATCTGTAAAATTCAGGGAAAGCTAGTATATTTCAATGCCAATTAATTAGGATGTTTACTCCCTACAGTTCCAATTCTTATTGTATTGCATGTCAAGTTTGTTTACACATGCGTGTAAACAGGTCTTAGTTTTTCTTCAAAACCGGTACTCTGGATATGCATGGCGTTAACATGTTTTATTACTACCTACCCCAAAACTCCATTTACAACCAACAATAGGCATAGTCAGATTTAGCCAGGGGGAAAATGGTTGCCCAAATCCTTCAAATGTGTCATATGGAAGCTGCTGTTCAACATCCCTTACGTGGTCCATCTATCCAGTTGAATTCATGTGCGACACCCCTGCACCTAATAGATTTATACTTGTGGACGTTCCCAGTCGTTGGCCTGAGTAGGGCACAACAAAAGGAGGACCTTATAGAACACTTAAGTTCTTCAATTCAATAATATTTATATGTTCATATATCTCTCTATACATACACACATACATTTATACATATATACGTATACAGATTTGTGATGATTTCTTCCTGTAAGTCCACTGATTGTTGTTGTTTTGTTATCTACTTTGGTGATCGAGGGGGAATATTCTGCTCCTTGCCACTCCGTCTGGCACCTCCCTGAGGGGAGATTCGTCGACCAATGGGATAGGATCTCTGATGATGATCGCGGATCTTTAGCCCCACCCCACCACGGGTGTCACGGTTGCCTCCACGGTATGAGCCCAGTGGGGCACGGGCGGCACGGCCTTCACCGTTTCTCTCATAGGGTTTCTCTGACCTGTCAGAATTGCTGCTGGGAGATGAGGCGGACTCTTCTACCTTGTTAACCCGCAACTCCCTCAGGGGTTGGCTGGTTGGAGAGGGGGTGGGTGGGGGAGGCGATAGGCTGGGTGTGGGTGGCGGGTCCTTGGCTGGCCGCTGGCACACTTCAGCATAGCTCAGCTTCCTTGGCTCCTGGAGGAGCAGACACGAGGATGGAAGAACAGAGGATCGGTAAAGAGCCGCAGACATGGGCACTGACAGATTCCACCCAATTAAACTTCCCCAAGACTTACCTGTGCAGGCGTGAGGACAGAGACAGTGGGGGTCGTGGTTGTGGGGCACACTGGCTGGCTGCGGGCGGGTTTGCTAGCAGGCACAGGCGGAGGTGAGGCTGGCAGAGAGGCGGCTGGTGCAGGGGGCGGGGCTGTCTCCTTAGGGGCTGGAGGTTCGGACGTTTCCACATCCTTTATCTGATGAGCAACACTACCCAGGCCAGAGAGGATAACGATTACTAGAATAGTTTGAGACTTTATTTCATGAATGCATGTGTCATGTGCTGCTGTGCAGTACCTTGGGACAGGGGGCTCCACAGTGGGTGGAGTAGCTTTGGGGGTTGTTGCAGTGGGACTTGGGGTGTTCACACTGTCCTGCTGGGCACTGCAGGGGGGCACCGGGCTCTCTTGTTTGACCTCAAACTGAAAATAAGAAGACTTGATTTGGGAAGCATTACAACAATGTCCAACTATTGACACCACACATGTCATGTAGGCACATTCAAATTAAATGAACTGCCACATTACCTTGTCGCTAGCCTTAAGACCTCGCACCACGTCAGACATGCGTGTCTCTAGCACAGTCTCTCCCTGCGTACTGACTACACACCCTGGCAACGGGGGGAAGTTGGAGGTTGCCAGGTCAAACTTGGGAGGCGGTAGCTTGACCTCAGCCAAGGGGAGGGACCTCTGCATATCAAAACAAGAGCTCTGTTACACAAAGTCCATCAACAGTGCTTCTTCTGGGATGAGAGCAGAAACCAAAGAGAATCTTTCTACTGACCGTGCTCCGCTCGTCTTCTCTCCGCCTCCGCACACCTCTGTAGCTTCCTCTCCTGAAAAATAATGTCATTGTTACAGACACAGTTGATGATGGATGATCTGCCGCAGTGCAGACCTGATGTGGAAAGGTTACAAAACCTCATTAGAGGTGGCATGATTTTAATGTCATATACTGTATGTTTGTGAAAGGAGGAAGGCGTTTGAATGACCACGTCTACTCATCGGGCCTTTCACTGGGCCAAGTTGAACTAATAGAATAAGAAAGGGTGAATCCCCATCAATCCCCTCTGTGCTATACAAGGTGGTGTGTGATGGTTAAGGACTCACCGGCCACGGCCAGCTATGCCCAGGTCTGCACTGGCATCTGAGGTCAGTGGCATGGTATCCCTGAGGGTGAGGGGAGAAGCAGGCTCTTGGGTGCTGTGCAGAGGGCCTCCGGCTGCAGTTCTGGGGGGCTGGGTGCTGGAGGGGCCAGACAGACCATCCACCAGTGGGACTGGGGTCACACAGGGAGGGGAGGGCACGTCACCAGGCCTGGGCTGGCTTTTCACGTGGTTCCTGACAACAGAGGGGACTGTCACAATGATGGCTTTTACAGATTTAAAAGATGAGGGTCCAGTTGGTTCATGGGTAAGGATCATGCAGACAAGGCACTCAAAGTGAACACTTAGATGGATGTTGTGGGGGCTTTTAATGCATGCTCCTGCTCAGTTTCTGAGTGGTTTTAGTTTGCTCCAATTTCAAGCTAAAAACGTTCCACACCCCAGATAGACACAATGCCATAATCTGAAAGTGCTATCACAGCTTAGCTGGAAAAGCTTTGCTTTCACATCCATGAGAAAAGGAACCCCACACTGTAGCACTCCCTGAAGGACCCCTTAATTTAGATCAGCCATGCCCAATTAGCGGCCTTGGGGCCAGATACGGCCCGCAAGAGCCAAATGTTTGGCCCAAACCGACAGCCTTAACTCTATTCATGCTGCCAGTTTTAATGCAAACTATCCAGAAAAATCTGACCAACGCAAACAAAAAATTGCAAGCATGTGAACATCATACAAGCACTTGGTTTTAACTATGTGTAATACAACATCGGCACAAGACAGCACAACAGCTGCCTCGTTACACGTTTCTTGTAAGCTTGCAAGAGCTAAGAAGCCATTCGCCGATGCCGACTTAATTAAACAATGTGCAATCGACATGGCAGTTTAAGTTTTAAACCAAGAGAAAATAAAAAAACTAGTTGTTGAGCTGTTCCGCTGCAAGTTCCGCTGTCAGCTAACATGGCAACCAGAAGAGTCAACGTTTTAGGGGAGGAGTGTTTTTCTAGTCTACTCACCGATTTGAGGAAAACAGAAGCATTCTCACTAGCAATAGACTTGTCCTGTGACCAAACCGACATGGAACAGCTGTCTGTTGTTTGCTGGAATTTTTGTTTGCCGACTGTTTCCACAGAATATGCTCCAGGGGCATTTCTTAATTTAATAGTCGGTTTTGGACAAATTTTGTTTCCAGAGTAAATTGTTCTTTGTGTGACTCCTAACACCACTACTAATAATTATAAAATCATAATAGAAGTAACATCCGCGCATAAAACTGTCAAAAAAACTAACATGTTGGCCCTTGGCTTGGCATGCATGACCACATTTGGCCCTTTTGGAAATCTAATTGGGGAACCCTGATGTAGATGATACCGTGATGCAGTGAGACACATACTAATGGCAAATACATGTGATCATGTATACCTGTAGGCATTGATTACATTTTTCCTGGAATAGAGGGGGGCACTGTGGAATGGGGAAGGTAAGATGCAACTAATTATTAACAGCCAATATAATACAAGTACATTTGTCACGGGTAGGAAGTGAACTGTTCACTGGATCCCATCTAGTGTGCTTCTGAGCTGGAGCACCACACCCTGATGGAGACCTACCGGGTCCTGTTGAAGGGCCGGCCCAGGCCCAGGGGACTGGAGCCTAGCTTGTAGTTTCCAGAGGTGCTGAAGCCGTTAAAGCCACTGTTGGGGAATGGGGCCTGGATCGGGGGGAGGGGGATAAAACAGCTTAATTAGCTAGAATTCTCACGGTGCCAAAAAGGTCATCAATTACCAACAGCTATTTTCAACACAGCATGACTTATTAGGCGTGGCTGAGGACAAGCTGATTCAGACAGACAGAAGAGGACTACATTTCCTTATGTCATCAAGACTGTGACCCTGGCATGCAGCGTTATGGGTATGACTTACAGCTGAGCCATGCTGCATCACCTGTAGGGTGAAACAGGATGCAAGAGCACCCATGGCTCAGACCCCCACTGTAGACCCTCAGATCTCATAATCTTACTGGTCACTGGGCAGGCCCCTGATACTAACCACGTAGGAGGAGAGAGGAAGAGGGGAGACGGGGAAGAGAGGAGTTGGAGGGGGGAGGGAGTAGATTAGACCCATGTGGTTAGCTCAGTGCCTGAAATCCCTCAATGCGTTCAGTTGTCATCATTGGGTCAGTTGGGGGGGGGGTCAAAGGTCTTTGTGTAAAGAACAAGCCTCTAAAGCAGAGGTCGCCAACCTGTCGATCGCGATCGACGTGTCGATTTCGGAGACTTTCCCTGTCGATCTCCAAAATAATTTCAGAAATACTGATCTCCGACTAATTCATGAACGCGGAGGATTCTTAAACTGAACGCGCGTTCTCTTGTACCTGGATTTGCATATTGGCCTGTGCGTGTTGCAAGCAAAGCAATTCACCGACAGAATAAATGGGCGTTTTTTCCCGAAGACGACCTTTGAGAGACCTGCTATCCCAGGATACCTGTGGGCGTGGTTGCCGTTGGTTTGTTTATTTACCCGGCCGTGTTGTCCACATAGTGTTAGCAAGCATGGCAGAGGCACCACGAAAGAGGGCGAAAAACTACAGTTTCCATCATGAATGGGAGGAGGAATTCATCTTTACCTTGGTAAAAGACAAGAGTGTGTGTATGTTGTGCCACCAGCCACAGGCACTGTCTAAGCGAGGGAATTTGGAGCGGCACCACAACACTAACCATCCGAAATTCAAAGACTGCTATCCACCAAAGACACAATCCGCGCCAAAAAAGTTCAGGAGCTGAAAGTGGAGTTGAAGGCTCAACAGTCGCTTTTCTCACAACCTACGTCTCAAAGTAAGGCTGCAACTGAGGCGTCATTTCGTATTAGCCACATTTTGGCTAAACACAAGAGACCTTTTACAGATGGGGATTTGTTTAAGGAACTATTGACCGTCACCGCAGAGACTGTTTGCAGCACCTTCAAAAACAAAGAGGACATAAAAGCTGCATTCCGTGCTGTGCCTCTTGGTCCTACAACAGTGACACGAAGGATCGAGTTACTGTCGGATAACGTTGGTCAACAGGTGTTGGAGGACTTGTCACTCTGTGAATATTTTTCACTGCAGTTTGATGAATCGCTGGATGTAATGGACACGGCTCAGCTTGTTGTATTTGTCAGAATGGCTTTCCAGGACTTTACAACAAAGGAGGACTTCCTCACTCTTCTCCAATTAAAAGAGAGAACGAGAGGTGAGGATATTTACAACGTTTTTAAAAGCTATGTCCGTGAAAAGAACATCCCCATTCAGAAACTGGTGGCAATCACTACCGATGGGGCACCGGCAATGTGCGGTGTGCACGCTGGTTTTATAGCACTGTGCCGTAATGATCCGGATTTCCCCGACTTCATGAAGTATCACTGTGTGATTCATCAGCAAGCCTTGGCTGGGAAAGTTGTGGACTTTTCTCATGTCATGTCACTGGTGGTCAAAGTGGTAAACTCGATTTGAGCAAAAGCGCTTCAGCATCGCTTATTCAAGGCGTTATTGGATGAGCTCGATTCGGCGTATGGAGACCTGCTTCTGCATGCTGATGTCAGGTGGTTGAGTCGCGGAAAAGTGCTGCAGCGATTTGTTGACTTGCTGCCTGAGATTAAGACGTTTCTGTCGAAAAGGAACGAGGAGCACGAGGAACTTTCAACGGATGCATTGCTACTGGACCTGGGGTTTCTGACGGACCTAACCGGAAAACTGAACTCGCTCAACCACGAACTCCAGGGAAAAGACCGGCACCTCCTCCACATGATCAGCGCAGTGACTGCGTTCAAGGCCAAACTCTGTGTCTGGACCACGAATCTGAGGAAAGGGACGCTGACACACTTTACAAACCTGGAAAAAATGTCACAGTCCATCAAAGACTCTTCTGACTTTCACCCTGAGCAGTACTGTGTGCACCTGGACAAACTGGCAGCGGAGTTCAGTCGACGTTTTGGTGAGTTAGAAATCATGAAGGATATTGCTGCATTTCTTTCAAACCCATTCCTGCCTATTAATACAGAGGAGGTTGCAGACCAATTCGAGAAAGCATTTGCTTTGCCAAGTGGAGTGGACATGGAGATGCTTGATTTGCAAAATGACATTGAGCTGAAAGCCAGGTCAAGGGACAGTGACATTTGGGGACTTGTCAGCCGAGAGAAGTTTCCTCTCCTCAGTGCATGTGCACTAAAAGTGAGTGCCTACTTTGGATCGACCTACCTCTGTGAAATGGCATTTTCACAGATGAAAATCACCAAATCCAAGTACAGGAGCCGGCTTACTGACAGACACCTCACAGACTGCCTCAGACTGGCTGTCTCTGCTTATGAGCCAAACTACAAGGCACTCACAGACAGTGTTCAGTCACAGCCATCACACTGACTTGTCACATGAGAAATTTGTCAGTGTTGTGTTGTAACTTCAGTTTATAAATAAAACCGTTCATATCCAGCCTGCTCATTGCAAAAGTGTTTTTTCTTGTTCATATTGTTCACAAAGTGTTTGATTTCATTCAATTACAATAAGGCCAAATATAAAGTTAAGTTGTAAGTTCAGTCTGGAGTCTGTTCTGTCTCTCAACGCCTCAATAGGTAGATCTTCGGGTCACCAAGGCAAAGGTCGGTGATCTTTGGCCTAAAAAGGTTGGTGACCACTGCTCTAAAGAAACATGCAGAGACGTCTACTTACCAGTGGTGTCTCAAAGTAAGGAGTGGGTGAGGGGTTCCATGTGGGGGGCACCAGAGGGTAGAGCGGGTACTGCTGGGGGGGGTTGTACATCTGCTGCATGTAGACGGGGGGGCTGTACTGGTTCTGGTTCTGGGAGTGCTGGCTGTACACGCTGGAGTCCACGCTGCGGTAGCCATTCTTAGCGTAGAATGTACTGATGGCCTTGATTCGTGCCTTGAGAAGAGGAAGGACATTGTGTGTGTGTGTGTGTACATACAGAGAGGAAGAAGAATAGAGCATTAGTGCACACATTAGAACATTAACAAACAGAAAACAGTTCCAATCCAGTTCCCTGTCCCATTTTGTGGAAGCTGCACTTCTAGTTCCCCTCAGATCTCATAATCTCACGGTCACTAGGCCAGAGAACACTGTGCTGATGGAGAGGAGAGGAGAAAGATGATGATGAGTGAGAGTAATAGAGAGGGAAGTTAGACAGGAATAAAGATGGAGATTTAAAGAGAAGAGCCCCTCCACAGCCACGGTGAACCTGGGTCCTTCCAAGCGCGATACTGATCATCACAGGGGGGATGGCAGAGCTTGCTGAAACTTGAGCAATGGATAAAAGGCTTTGCTAATCAATTGTAAGATCATATCTGGGCATGTGTGTATAATATTTCCATGTTAAATGGAATCATTGAGTCATCATTGGCAACATAAAGGTTTTTAAAGTGATGGTTGACTGAATGTGAAGCGTGCCATATCAAGGAAGCCAAGTGAGGTCAAGGCCTTTGGCACCTTATTGGCTAGATCCTTATCACACCATTAGACATGAAAAAAAAGGAAGGGTCACCTTTCAGGGTAGCCAACAGATATCCCATCAACAACTGCAACTCCCTGACCTCATACAAGCTGCCTACTGCATGCATTAGACTCCCCGAACCCTGTCTGGATGAGTATGTACAATACTCACCATAATGGGTTTTCCCTGAAATGTTTTGACTTCCTCTCTTAGGTATCTGTGGGCCTGGTGGAGGAAGATGAATAAGTCAGTGAACTGGTTATATAAAGTTAGATCAGAAATTCCCTTCATACACGTTCTTCATACACTTTTTGCCAGAGGAGGCAAATTTGATATTAGAAGTGTTGTACATATTTATTTTGCCTCTGATTCAGAAAAGAGTTGGGTTTTGCAGCATATTGCATTCCTGTTAGGGTAAGTGATGGGTGGAGTGTGTAGTTATACTACATACACACACACAGTACTATATCATGTAGATGCTAAAATACTAATATCGACAGCTGCAAATAATAAAACCATACCTGTTGTGCATCTGTGTCCGACTGGAATGTTATGTACCAGTTGTTGTTGTGTGCAAATTCAACACTAATCACTTTTGGACAGTTCTCATTCTGGAACAGGGCCTCCACTTCCTGGAGAGACAGAAACACAATCAGGAGGTAGCTCATAAAGCTACACATTACATTTACATTTAGTCATTTAGCAGACGCTCTTATCCAGAGCGACTTACAGTAAGTACATTCCCCCCGAGGCAAGTAGGGTGAAGTACCTTGCCCAAGGACACAACGTAATTTGCCACGGCCGGGAATCGATCTAGCAACCTTCAGATTACTAGTCCGATTCCCTAACCGCTTAGCCAGCTGACTCCCACACACACACTCACGCTGAGGGTAGTACGCAAACAACCACAAAAGAACAAAGCTCCATCTAATCCCCTTCAACTTTTGACCAGGCCATGTACCCTTCCTTACCTCCACAGGCGTGGT
This sequence comes from Hypomesus transpacificus, assembly GCF_021917145.1. Classification (NCBI taxonomy): domain Eukaryota; kingdom Metazoa; phylum Chordata; class Actinopteri; order Osmeriformes; family Osmeridae; genus Hypomesus; species Hypomesus transpacificus. The sequence goes on along the minus strand of NC_061068.1, from coordinate 9,768,641 downwards.
CTCGGGGACCTCCCTCAGGATGATGATGCAGCGCTTGTGGTTGGGTCGTACCCTCTCCCCCGTCTCATCTACTTGCACCATTGGAGAGGCTGGAACCAAGAGCAAGAGATGTTGACACCATCTCCACGCACATCAAAGTGCACAAATGGATTAGAGGGAAAGATCTAGGCTAGGTTCCAGTTCCTAGGAGGCCGGGGTTTACCTCTCAGCACTTTGAGGATGAGGTCCATGTCAGTAGTGAGAACCTTGATGTCCTCCATGCTGGCGATCGTCCAGATGGGGACAAATTGATCGCTGTCCATCTGGGACATCAGGTACAGGTCCTTACACAGATTCTCTCTGCACACAAACACACAAATTGACAGACACAATAATGAGCCTGAACGGAACACCCAGAAACTTCTAAATCAACATCAGCTGCGGGTTTTGTTTGGTCCCTCACCTGGAGAAGCAGAACTCCAGCTGTTTCTTCAGGGACTCACACAGGCTCTCTTCAGAGAGCGGCTGCTGCTGCTGCTGTTCCAGAACCTCTCCCTCCACTACTAAACAGGCCAGAAACAAACATTATTATCCTCTGTGCTTCAAATCAGTCAATTTACAAAGTATCAAACTAATTATTAAAATAGGAGTTCCAAAAGCATCATAAATTAAACAACGTTAATACAGCAAAATTAACACTCCTTAGTGCAAAATGTCTAGTGCTCTCTGTACCATCTGGTGTTGATCACTGCTTCCTCACCTGTTGGGTCAGTCAGGGGCTCATAAAGGGGAAAGGCCAGCTCAGAGTGGTCCAGGCCATTCATCACTCCCCCAGGGGTCACAGCAGCACTGCTGTCTGACAGATCACAATACTCTATGCTATACTCCTTCCCCACAGCAGGGGGAGTCTCTGAGTAGTCAGAAAGACAAGAGGCATGAACAAGATAAGACTGGGAAACCAGAGGGAGTCAGCGTCAAGGTTGGACCTGCCTGATAATGTAATCCTGATTTGGTTTCAGTGCCTCAGAAAACAGGGTTAAAAACGATTTCAGGCCCTGATTCCATAGGCATAATCTGTAAAAGCCCCCATCCCGTCTCCCAAGACGGCACATGAAAAAACTGTGATTAGACTGAAAGTCAAAAGGGCAGCACAAGGTCTCAGTAGACATGTGGAGAAGATTTGTGTCGGTCACTGGTAGCTGTAACTACAAGCACACCGTGTGCATGGTTCTCACCCTCAGTCATTTCAGCAGAAGAAGGGGAGGTGTGCTGCCAGTGGGAACCTTCGGTCCCTTCCTCTGGAACCTGGTCCTGGGGGCCAGAGACCTCTTGCCACACTTTGGCGTTGGGGTTCAAGCCAGCTCCTTTTGTGGTGACCTGCACAATTGACATACAGACCCAATTAAGCCTAAACAAATTTGTACAGAAGATAGAACATATGAAGATATTCGTAAATCTAAACACAGTTTTCAACTTTGGGCAGTGTTTTCATTCATGTCAACATTGCACTAGAAGGGTCATACTAAAAGTGTGTGTGGTGTGTGTGTGGGGGGGGGGGGGGGGTACAAGGCCAGAAGAGTGGAAGTTCTCATTCTGATGAGTGGCCATTCACTAAGCTTCAAATTACATATTTGTCCTTGAAGAACAAAGTCAGATCCACACAAAGCAAAAGGCCTAAATATTTGCACATTACTACTGTAGTCGTTTGAGGGCACCTTGAAATCCGCAGACTTGTATGCATAACTAATATATCGCCTGCTTTTTACAAGCAGCATGTATTTTTCCCCAAGCATCTGTGGTAATAGTGCATCTGCGTGGGTCGCTTCTCCATGTACCAACTTGATGTTTAAAATAGTCGAGCCTTTCTAAGAGCTTATCTGATTAGGTGGTTAGTATCAGTCACTCAAACCGAGGGCAATACAGCGCTCCGAAGCAAATGTAATACGTAACTAATCTAAAAATGTGTCAATTAACGCCCTATACAAACGAAATAAGTTATACCCTAGTTATTCACTTCTGTATTATTGAGCTATAACGTTGGTGGTGGGTTAGCGACAATTGTTACGCTACACGATTGAGTCATACTAGCCTTACTACTGACCTTTGGATGGCAGTAAGACATACGGTAGCCATCATCCAACTACACTAAAATAGTTGACTAAGACTAGCTTTGCATACAAACGAATGGCCAACAGTGAATGTAAACTGTGACCCATATAAGAGTATTAATAATACCAGTATTTCCAACATTAGCGGGCGCAATATGATTAAACCAAACTTTTCAGAAGCATGGCTTGCAGCAATGACGACATAGCCTACCTCGACAAATAACAGCATTTTATCTTCCTTGCAAGGTCGAGTCTACTCGCTGGCCACACTTAATAAATGTAGCCAGCCAATCCAAAATTGTATCAAAAATTGCGTTTTTAGTTAAATATATATTTCAACTAAACAAATGGTTCGAAAGAAACCACATGCAACGCTGAAAGAGCCCTCCTCGGCCGGAATAATTCATTGGTTATCGTGGTCCATTAGACCGCGCCTCTCAGACAGTCACATGTACCGACACACATATGTGGCTCGCCTATTTTTTCATTCACACATTTTGCCCTTGTGATCATACGTCAAATGCTCCCGACTCCGCATTGGTTAGAGCCATGTGTCAATCAAAACTTTTTTTTTTTTTACAGACACGAAAGAGGAGCACATGGCATTATGGTGTATCGAGAGAGATAAAGAAATTCAGAATAAATATGTACGTTTGTTCACATTAATACAAATCGGTGCCTGTTTTAATACTACTCGAACTTTTATAAATACATCTGAAAAAAAAAAAAATATTGCTACCCAACTTCATAAATAGAACCAGTTATGTCACAGCGGGTTCTCCAAACACTGGGGGGTTGGGCAAGTTCTTTGGCACCATCTCGCAAGCTAAAAGCTAGCTAGATTAAGGTAGTACTACATTGAGGAAGATTGAGGAAGTTGGGCACATTAAGTCATTTTCTAAGTAAATACAATGGTTATCTCGATAGAACGCAAAACTGAAATACGAAGTGTTAAACTTAACAAGCTAACCTTAACTTAGCTATTACTGCCTAGGTTAGTGTGAGCTCAGTCATTCATTTTGTTCAACAATGACCACCCCATTAACTGTTCTACTTGTGTATGAGGGATCAATGCAAGACAAAGGATTTGCCTATCAATGAGTGAGCAATGTGTGTTGGCAACTGGCGACTGCTAGTCCTGTGGCTAACTATCAGTTCAGAAACATACATTCATTAGCCAGCAGCCACCTGTCGTTCTCAAACTCAGTTTAGCAAGATATCTAGACACACAATCCCGGCGCAGCCTCATTTGGAAATTTAACAGCATTGCATAGCAGTACAGTACAACTCAACGTTGCAATACTTTGGTCAACATTTACCTGACTTGACGTCTAGATCTCTAAAGATGCCATGTCCTTTGGGTGATAAGGTTGCTTGACGGCACCAGGCCTCAACTCACCATGCCGCCTTGATCCACGCTGTTTTCTGATAGTTTCTCTTCTTGTCCACAAGCACGGCGATCCAATCCTAGGATGACCACCTCCTTCTGAAGCTCCAGACCCTGCTCAAATTCAGAACTCATCAGCCGCTCCTGACTCCACTACCCGCAGTATCCCCCGTCCCCCGTCTCTTTCGCCACTCTCCTTCCTCAACCAGCACCAGCGTGACTATGAGCAACAAGCTAGCTAGCTGAGTGGCGAAGTAGCGTAGCACTAGCTAGCAACTTGCAATTGTTTCTAATTCGTTCCCAACGCCGTACAGTAAATTAGATTAATAACTATCTACAAAATTACATTTGAAATCAATTAAGAAAATTCAATATAGATTCGTATATTACAGAAGTGCTCTGATTCCCAACCATGCAACGAAAGACCTTTCAAAACGACGCTGACATCAAGTTCGCCCTCAGCCACCGTCCCGAAAGACTGTGCGACCGGTTACCGCCTCCATCGCTCTTTCCCTGGCAACAGTGCAACACTCACGCTGCATTGCATAGCAACCGGTGGGCCCGCATAGCGACAGCACGAGCTGAGAACTGCAGCTGCAGCAAGCGCTCCAGCATGCGATGACATATACCTTGCACGTTGGAAATTGAGTCATCATGTGCATAAACTTATGTGACCCGGGCATCACATACAAGCGAAATTGCATTATGTTCTTCCTGGGCAGCTTATTGATCAGTTATGAACTTTATTCACCAATTATTCAAAGCAGCGTTATAGTTCTACTTTTCTTTCTGATATTTATACATAGGCTCCCAAAAAGAGCCTATGTATAAAAATGTGTTCTTAGGATACCAACTGTGGGATGGGGTGCATTTGTTGATTTTAGGAAATTCAATGTCCAGAAAACTTGCTGTTATTAATTTATATGTTAAGTATATTCGATTTAACATAACAGTTTAACTACAATCTTTAATAACCAATTTTTTAGGAACTGCACAGTAAAACAAGCATTACATTGTTGGGACACAATCCCCAAACTCAACATCCAAATAGCATGAACAGACCACCATCGTAACACTATACAGATCTTATGTGTGTTTCAGTACAAAGAAAAAGTAAAGTCTGATCCTCAGTTACAGACATTATGATTTAATTTTGCACAATAATGCTGTAGTAGAGCATGGAAATTAAAAAACAAATTCCTGTGGAGAGAAAGCAGACCCCAGCTCTCTCAGATATTAAGCCTTGGTGGTTCCCGACTGTGCTGCCTGTTGACTTTGAAGCTGCTGGATTTTGATGTTCATCACCTCAATCACAGCTATCAAAAATAGAAAAGACGACAGCATGCATCAATATTGTCCCATTTTAATTAGAGTTGTTGCATTTTTGTATGAACATAAAACTTTGACATTTACCTTGTTTCATTGAATGCTTTTCCTGTAGGGCTGGCTGAATCTTCTCTATCTGCTTGGTGAGGAAGTCGATTTTGCGCTTGAAAAACTCCTTTGTGTCCCCAACATTCTACCCAAATAGTTCAGAAGAGAAAGTTACACCAGTAGAAATTAACTGTTGCAATCCAAGTTATTATATCATAGTTATATATATATATAGATCATAGTTATTTTCTTCTAACCTTTTCCACATAGTATCCGGTTCCCACATCCACTAAAACATGCTCAACATCATTTAGAGTTCCTGGAACATACATCTAATTGCAGATGTTAAGGGAAATAACAAACGAAAACAAACACTCATGGGTCTTCAGTAATCACAGGTTCAAAGAAACTGTCCCATTAAATTCGACTTACTTTGCTTTACGATGGCTTCGTACGTGGCTACATTCACTGCCACACAACCTTTTACATAACATCTAAAGACTGTAGAAACCCCTACTTGGTTTACACAACACACAAGGATACAGAGCTGGTGAGAGGTACTAGTAATTCCTTTCCTTAAAAGAAAAGAGAGAAGTTGTTAGAACAATGATCCATCAATCTGGAAACAATATCATGAAATAAAAGACTTTGGTGTAAAGCTAGTCTTTATTTCTCACCAGCATTGTTTTTGTTGAGAACACTCAGGCTGTCCTTAGCTTCTACATATTTTGTCTGGACAACTTTGAGCTGACCGATTGAGGAGGTCAGAAACTCGGTTTCCTGCAAAGCATTGGAAAATCAAAACGAAAGAGGCACTTATATTGGTTGGTTTATGGAGACCATCAGATAACCTATATGGTGACTGAGGAGAGTGAAACTCCAGTACAATAAATATGAAAATATAAGTAGGCTACTTAACATTTTGAATGTCCACAATTACACGTCAATAGTTGTCCAGCTAGTTGTTCTATCTAGCTAGGAAATAGTAAGGACTAACTGAAAATGAACTGGCAGCTATCAATAATTTACTCTACTATAAGGTAGCATAGATAGCTAGCCATTTAGCCCACAGGCTAGCTAACATTCCGCTGTTGTGTGGGACTTTTAAGTGACATTTGTCCCGTATAATCAATAATTATAGAAAGATCACACCCACATATATTAACAATGTTCCACTAGATTACCTGCTCTAGTTGGGTTTTGAGTCCCTCTAGCTGAGGAAGAGAAAGCTCTGTCAGATTCACAGCCATGTTGAAAGTGTGGGACAAGTGACCCACGGAAGTATTTTGTGACAGAGAAAACGCCTTTCTCTATAAAAAGGAGTATGTTACGCCGCACTGCCCCCTAGCAGTGCGGAGCAAAAGGAAAGCGTTTTTGTTGAGCACGGTACAACAATATAATAATTTTCGCAATAATGAGACCAACGTGGGGCCTTTTTAAACTATGATGCATTTATTGGAGAAAATCAATCAATACCTTGAGGAAATTGAAGTAACACATTAAAAACATATCTGTCAAATTTAAAGAAAGGCATTCCATTACAATAAATACATTCCGGCAAATAATCCATAAAACTTTAAAATAATGTTATAAAACATAAGAGTGCATGGCTTCCAAAGTATCAATGCGTCTATCCAATCAGATGTTTGCCATTTCCTCAAGTCCTACTGCAGGTAAATTGGCAGGCCGTAGACTATAGGCGCTGCCCCTATGAGGTGTTTTAGGTGTGTCGCCTGGCGTGAGGTGGCCATGTGGTCAAGCAGGGGCGCCCCAGAGCCAGCCGACAGCCAAGACTCCAGCAGGGCCTTGGTGAAGCGGTCAATGTCCCGATCAGTCACATCCCAGAGGTTACCCAGAACAAACGGGCTACATAAAAGAAAGGAGAGATGGAACATGTCAAATCCAGACCAAACAATCCATCTGTACCTCTTCCTTTCATTAAGTCCATGGCAGGAACACAATTATTTATATACTTGACAAGAATAAATCAAATAGATCTCTTTTTTTGACGTTCCCTTTCTTATTGGAACGGGATGAAACATTTTATGCACAAACAAAAAGCTATGACGACAACTTCAGCTCTCTATATTTATAGCTTGCGTATGTTTGTGTAACCAGTCTGTTCATCTCACCAGCCAGCCATGAGGTAGTTGAGGATGATGCCTGAGCCTTCCTGCTCCCCTCGCACAGCCAGAGCAGCACTGCTGCAGCCAAAGAGGAGAGAGGCCGCTCTCAGATCCTGCTTCAGGATCCTCTGTCCGTCAAGGTAGCGAGCTCCCGCCCCATGACCCACGTAACTGGAACCAACGAAGAGAAAGAAACAGATGAGACGACTAGGCCACCATCAAAAACACTTCACTGTAGAACAAAATGATGGATAAAAAATGTGACATGGAATTCCACTCACATGTAGAGATCTTTGGTCGTCACCACTTCCTGTAGTTGCTCAGAGTTAGGACGTACTCCACATACACCCTGCCATTGCCCTTCACTTAGGGGTGAGCGAGACAGAATAAGTTGATCAGAATAATTTAACCCTGAGCAATGGCAGATGCAGTACCAATTGTGTGAATGTGTCACTTTGCCACTGGGCCCGCTCACCTGCTGAACCAGTCTTTAAAGCGCTCCTCTGTGTCTCCGAGGTTGGCATCAGGGTTCAGCACATAGTATACCTGCTTAGTGTCCACCCCTCGATTCAGGACACACCCGGGGTCAGACTGTGGAGAGGATGGCATACTGTCAGCTGCACTCAGCTCAAACAACTAAACAAAAGAGCACAGTATACAGTACGTGGTATTTGATGTGCTCGTGTTGGTTCTTGCCTCTTTCAGAGCACAGAGTCCCAGCAGTGAGTGGAGAGATGGCATGCGTGTAACACTTTGAGGCCTCAGACACGAGATGCTCTCCCATGGCAGCTTCTGAAGGTACTGCAGAGGAAAGAGAGCGATGGGTCACCGAAGAGGCACTACCTTTACAGGAGCCCGCCATTCGATTACATAGATGAGAAGTACAGGGACTCCGACCTTGTCTAGGATGAGGACCACATGGCCCTTTGGCTCAGCTCTCTCAGTCAGGGAAGACACAGCAGCCTGCAGCAGAAGCACACACTCCTCACCCCGCTCTGGAGACACGCCGTGGGCCAGCAGCCGCAGGTCTTGCTGGGACAACAGGGGAGAAGCCGACAGCACAGCCTGGGGGGGGGGAAACGGGATTAATGGCGACACGTAAGGTTAATGGGAACCGTAGAAAAGATTCCAACCCGATACATGCACACACCTTGAGCATGTCTTTAGTGATCTCAACACCCAGCGCTGTGAGGCTCTTGTGGATTTTCTGGGTCACGGTGGACAGCTGGGGGTCAGAAGTTAGGGGAAGGAGGAGCCCACGCCAGCAGACCAGTAGCCCCTCCATCTCCTCCAGCAGCCTCTGAGGAAAGCAGAGTGAGAGATGGTTCACACGCATTTCCACGTTTCTATGTCCCATTGATTGATTTGTGGGCAATATGCATGCTTGGTTGCTGCAGCATGCTTGCCTCAACACGAGCATCTAGCCCCCTACGTCCCTGCCACCACTTGGCCTTGTCGGAGACACAGCTCACAGCCTTCTGCTCCTTCTGGACACTGTCCATCTCCTGCACCAGCCAGCTGACAGGGTGCTACAGTAAGATAGAAAGTTAGTCAGTGCATGCGCACATATGGTGTAAGACAGTAGGTGGAGGAAGGCAGCAGTAGAGGTGGACAGATGGAGAGTGTTACTTTTCCCACCTCTCTCTGGGTGGTAGGGATGCGGACAGTCACGGGAGCAGAGCCCTTCTCCAGACGAGACAGCAGCAGTGTGTCTCCAATCTCCCCTGGCTGCACTTCCAGCACAGACAGCACGCACACGGTCACCCCTGCAGCGCCACAGAGGAAGACAAGGGGAGAAAACAAGGAACCAGTCAGTGTTGTCCTTACATTTCTGTGGAGGGCTGCAAAGCTTGTCCTCCATGACATACCTGAGGGCAGCTCTTGTAACTGCGTGGTGAACTTTTGGCAGTGGTGTTGGGGAAAGGCACTGGAGTCTGCAGCAGGGAAGGAATAAATGTCCTCCAGCTGAGCTAGTCTCTGCTCCACAGACGCCCCAGTCTGGGGAGTTGCTTCCTGTAGACTGAGAGAACTCAGTTGGTCTGCCAGCTCACTGGAGCTCTTCTTTAGCTTCCTGTGTTGGACATGCAACATTGGAACATCATTGATTACGTTTCTAAACTGGTGAAAAGTTGCTCAAAGGAAAAGGGAGGGGGGGGGATAAAGACAGACAAGCAATTTCTGACTGATTCCCCCAATTGTTGAAAGTGTCAAACTGAAAGGGAACTAAAAGTGAACCGATAATCTTTTATGGATATCTTCAACATGATTGGAACAAAGGGCTTGCTTTGGAATGAGATCAATTCAGTGACTCAATTCATGTGGCTCAATTCAAGTGACTCACTTGAGGCGATTGGCCAAGTGGCGGATCATGTGATGTCGGCTGGTAACCCCCAGAGACTGGGCATGGAGCATTGCTGTGGTGACGGGGTCTTGCTGCCCCATAGACAGGGCCAGCAGAGCACAGAGGCGGGGATAGAGGGTGGGCGGGGGGAAGTGCTGCAGGGCCAGCCAGGCTGTGAGCAGCAGAGACTGGATCACCTCCATAGATAGGTCACCTAGGACGGGAAGAAGGAAGGAGACAGCAAGGTTCAACTTGAAGTAACTCCTCTTTGTGTGTATATCTGAAGCACTGAGGTTTTCCATGTAACCATGGCCTGCAGAAGCCTGTAGCTCACCTGGCCCAATAGTTAGGTGAGGGTGGTGGATTGGCAGGGCTCCCGCTGGGTGGCCTCCATTCCTGAGCTCAGACAGAAAGTCCCTCTCCTTGTCCCCACAACGGTCCTTCCGCAAGACCTCAAATTCTGTGTCTGAGGCATCCACAGCCATGCCTGTGGAGAGGAGAAATACAGAAAGTTGTATACAAATGCAAATGTTTAACATCACTGGCCACTGCTAATGCACTACTGATCATTAAGTGTTCAAGCAAGTTCTCACCAGCCAGTCTGTTCTCCTCAGTCTCAGTGTCCGATGCTCTCAGCTCCTCTATGCTGGAGTTCAGTGTTCCCTCATTCTCCTCCTCTATGGTCCTCATATTCTCTGGTTCCTCTCCTGCCTCTGGCCCAGACGGTGCTCTTCTGGACCTCCCCCTCCTGGCTGTGCGAGTAGGGGTCACCGCCCCCCGGCCCTCCTCCTCCGAGGAGGTGCAGGACAAAGGCAGCACGGTGCTCTTCTTGCCTCTGGCAGGCCTCCTGGGGAGGGCCGCCTTGACAGGTGGCTCTGGGGCAGCTTTGAGGACACAGGCTTTTCTGGTGGAGGCCTGGCGCTTCTTAGAGGCTTCTGCCTTCTGCTTGACCTCCACGTGTGGGTCAGCTTCTGGGTCGCTCTCATCACTAAACTCGACCTAAGGCAGGACATAAGAACCCATTAGAAACCAACTGAAAGGCAAACAAGCAAGTTGGCAGACCGCCATGAATATTAAACACAATGTTGATACCATACTTTGAAACGAGACTTCTTGGTGCGTTTAGGTGCTGCAGGTACAGGCTGGGGTTTGTCCTGAACTGGGGACACTTCCTCATAGACCATGAAGGGCACTTTGAGGGCAGGCTTGACGGCCCCTTTCCGTACTGAGGCTGGAGCGCTGAGCCTCTGGACAGGGGTGCAGACCACCATGGGGACCACTGTATCAAAATTAAAGGAGCCGTGCTCTCCAACAGATGACTTGGTTCTAGGTGGCTTCACTGCCACTGGAGTCTTGGGGACCACACACTTGGGCTTGGTGGCAGTGGTGGACAGTGACACTTTGATCTTTGAGACAGAGTCTTTGGCCTTCTTGGGGTCTTTGGTCTTGGAAGGGATGGCTGGGTCTTTCGGCTTCTTTGTAGAGACAGGTGGAGGCAGTGTTTGGGGTTTGTGGTCTGGCTCCACAGCCTCTTTAGGTGGCTTCCATGTCCAAGCAGGGGAGAACAGCTCCTCCAGGGGGCAGTGATTCTGTGCAGCCAGGGCTAGGCAGGAGGCCAGAGCTTTGGCCCCCAGCAAGCCAGCCCTCAGGGGACCTAGTTCTGGAGAGGGCTTTGAGGCTAGGAAGGCCTGGCCAGCCTCCAAGACCTTCCAGGTTCCCTGGGCTTTCTCCTGATGTAGATCCAGACCAGACAGGGCCATGCAAAGATATACGCGACCCACCAGATCCTGCAGAAGGGTGGGCTTGCAGGGGGCCTTGGTGGCCCCAACGAGGGGAACAAGGTTTGCTAACCTGGTGCCTAGTTTGGTTGTCACCCCCTTGCAACGAGCCAGTGTGGCCAAGTGGAGTTTGCGGGAGGAGCGGCGCTCCGTGGGGCCCTGCTGGAGGGCTAGGTCGGCCTGGGTTGCAGCCCAGCGGGCAGTGACGCGGCCCAGGCTGGGTTCGGAGCAGCAGGGGCACTGGCAGTCAGCCTGGTGGCTCAGGGAGGAGAGCCAGCGCTGGGCCCTGGCTTTGAGAGGAGGAGAGCTGGCCTGATCCTGCTCCACTGGCTCCTTAGGAAGCCACCTGGTGCTGAGGAAGCCTTTACAGTCCTCCTCAGAACTAAGGAGAGGAGACTGGAGCTTTTGTGCTGGACAGCCTTTCCTAGGCTTGATTTTCACTTTAGTGTTTTTCTCTTGGTTAGCAAAGTCTAAAAGAAACAAAACAAAATCGATTCGACTAATGTAAAACATATAGAAGTCGGAATAACCTTAAATTTACCTCACTCAATTATATAATGTCTACTGTCCCTTGAGGGTGCATGTAAGTGGGACTGACCTGTGCAGAGGTCCAGCAGGTTCCGGACCTTGTCCAGGTCAAAGCCACTCTCCTCCCTCTCTCCCTTCATCAGCTCCAGCTCAGCCTTGACCACTAGCAGCTCAGCACACCTACACCAGAACACACAGGGACAGTCAGCTCAAATCATCCCAAACAGCTGTTAAATCAAGCCATTGATTAGATTGCTGACCAACCACCCTTCCATTGTGCGGAAAAGGAGGTCAACTCAACACAGTGTACATACTGGCTGAGGGCCTGCAGCTTGGTGGCTAGTTTGAGGGCCTCCAGACACTGGAGCTTGGCCTCATGCACGGCCCCACTGCTGCTCCTCACATACACCATCCTCACAGAGCACGCCAGCAGCTCAGACAGCAGCTGCCACTTTAACACCAGGTTATCACCTGAGGACAGAAAGAGAGGGAGAGGACGATATAAAGAAAGAAGGAGAGCAGTGTTTCCCATACATTAATGTTTTTGTGGCGGCCTGTCACCATGATAGAAAGTGAATACACAAATATCAGGTGGACCATCTTATTTCAGTCATTCTCTTGGATGTCTTATCTTAAGTTCTTGAGTATTTTCAATAGCAAAAGCCATAAGGGAGAAATAAAAACCATCCATGCCCAGGTCTTTAGGGTCTCCCACATAGAAAAGCAGCCATCTGTACCTTGGTCTATGAAGTGATTCTCCATGCTGCTGCTGTAGGCTCCATATAGACCATTCCCCACCAGAGTGACCAGCAAGCTGCACAGCAACTTCAGACTGTCATAGAGTACGACGTCTGGGCTCTTCAGACCTAGAACAAACCGAGACACAAACAATAAAAACACAAACCTACATAAAAGACAGCCAATCCTCAGTTCTGTAGCTCACAGCAAGAAACAAAGTAGAAGTTCATGTGGAGCCCTTCCAGGTAGGGTATGAGTGTACGGTAGTGCTCACCATGGTCAGTGATGTGTTGGCGCAGGGCCTCCGGTAAAGTGCCAGTGTCCAGACTCAGGTAGGCGCTGCAGGTCTGGAGCGCTCTCGCACGCAGAAGATACCAGCTTTTGGAATGCCTCTGCTCCCCCACCTCTCTCAGAACCTCACACAGGTAGGACACTCCCCTCTTCACCTGAGACCCAAGAAGAAAGGGATCAAATGGGCTGGTGTCAGCAGCATCAGAGGAGGTTTCAGGCATAGTAAGTGTGCGTGTTGGTGCGTTACCTGTCCTGTGCTGTAACAAAGCTGAGCTCTCAAGAGAGTGGCCATGACCGAGAGAGGAGATGCTCCTTCAGTAGAGGGGTTGGGGCCCAGACAATGTTCTGCCTGCTCCAGCTGGGACTGAAACAAGAAACGAAACTACGTGAGCCCATCACATGCATGCAGATGGACATTCACGGCACTTCTGAAACGATGTGCCCACCATTTAATTGAGTTGTGAAGGTCTAACTTACCTCTCCAAGCTCTGGGGCCCCCAGCTCCAGAAGCAGTCTGGCAGAGTGGCATAGGGAGGTGGCACAGCCCTGGGTGTCACCCAGACCCCTGGAGAGGCCAATGGCCAGCTGGTAAGCTTCCAAAGCCTGCAGAGGCTGACAAAGGACAGGTCAAAGGTCATTAAAGGCTTTCTGAAACATCCCATTACATGGCAACTCTGAATAAGTTGATTGTTTGGAACAGATCATCAGATCTAGGCCTACATCTGTTAAAAAAAGTACTTGTTGTTACCTTGCCCAGGAGTTTGTAGAGGGCAGCAGTGAGGCCAATGGAACTACAGGTCTGTATGGGGTTTCTGACAGATGGCACCTTCTGGTTCTGCAGCAAAGAGGCCCACTCAGCCAAGGCTCTGTCCAGAGGCTGGTGCCGCTCTGAGGACACACACAAACACACTCCGTCATTGACTGAACAAAGAGTAAAAGTGTTTGCAGGTGCATGTGTATTTGCAATGGTCTTACTGCTTTCGTCTGCGAGGTTAAAGTGTAGGCCTTCGTACACCAGGTGGCTATCTTGTTGCTTCTGCTTGTCTTCATAGTCCAGGTCGTTGGTGGCAACAGGTATGGTGTCGCTCCCTGCCTGTTCACACACATCCCGCAGCTTCCCCCCCTTCTCCATGGCCTGACCGAGGAGACAAACACGTCAGTCAAGCAACAGACCAAACTTTGTACAATTATATAAAAGAATTACTAAATGAATTTGAAGTGGTCAGAGCTGGGTAGAGTATTTGCCACTAGCCAGACCATCGCTCACCTCCTGTAGGTTCTTCTCAAGGGTGCAGATGTAAAGCCACAGAGAGGCGTGGGCCCTATCATCCTTCAGCCTATCAGCATTCTCTACTGTCTCAGGCTCCTCCTCTAGCAGCCGCAGGGACTCGTGTGTAAAATCAACTGCAGAGCTTTTCAAATGGAAGAACACAAGTGTGAAGCTGAAACATCCGTTTACAGAGTTTAAAGAATATTCATACTTGAATGACAAAAAGTACCAACCAGTCAGTCTGTTCACTGAAGTCCTGGAAACACACCACCTGGGCCATGTCACACAGGTAGACAGCGCGAAGCTGTGTGTGTGTGCTCTCCTCGTGGCAGATGTCTAGCAGGTCGCAGAGTGTGTTGTAGCGCTCCTGGGTGGTGTCCCCAGCAGACTCCCTGTACGCCTTCAGCTCCTCCTCCAGGAGGCCCAGCATCACCCCCTCGGCAGGGACGTCAGGACCAAAACCGTCACGCAGCGTCCTAACCAAAACAGGACACTGTTACGTCATTCTCCTCCCAGCATAAATCCTTGAGTTTATTTTAGCATATGTACAGGATAATCTACACGTAAGCAATCAACTAACTCTCCATAGAAGCAGCTGAATAAATCAGAGAGAGAATCATAGACAGTGTACATTTCAAGATGCATCTGGGCCAGACTGTCACCTGAGTCGTGTGTCCTCCTGGCCAGCCCGGGCTGCATCGGCCTTGGTCTTGACCCACAGGGCCACGGGTTCTGTCATGTGCTCTGTGACTCGCTCTCCCAGGACCTGCAGCCAGATGATGACCCAGTCCAGGGCCCTCTCAAGATGGCCCCCCCGTCGAGAGCTCTGCACCGCTAGCATGAAGGGCCGATTTACCTGGAGGAGGGCAAATGACATGTTGCTTATTATTCGATTTATTGACAGCACAATGATTTAATGTATTGGTTAGCACACCCTGTCACTCTTCTAAAAGGTCTGACAGATGTATCACCAATGCACTACAATTATGTAGTGTAACCATCTTAAGCCATATGCTTAGTTTACCCTATCAATGGAGAGAGATTCAGGACAGTTCTTGCAGAGCTCCTGGCACAGGATCTCCACCAAGGTGAAGGCTTGGTTGTAGAGTTGGCGGTTGTAGAGGCCACATACAAGGTTACTCACAGCAGTGACTATGGAGAGAAGGAAACACACACCGACAATGAAATCACAAGACTGCTGTGATTCCAGTATGTTCTAACAGTATTGAAACAGTAAAATGCAATACCTGCTTTGACAAAGATGCCATCATTGGGCAGTTTACGAATTTCAGTCATCATTCGGCCAGCAGTGGCCTGGCAGTACAGCAAAACTCTGTCCAGAATTACAGTGTTCTCCAGCTGAACAGACAACAATACACCATCAAATATATTGTAGAGTAGAGTTAATCATCAGCCTTTGTTTGGCCAGAGCCCCTGACAAAGTACAAAGCCCCTTACCTGTGAGGCCAGCATACTGTCATAGGTAAATACAAAGCCTTGATACATGCTGAAGCACAGGGACTGCTGGAGTCTGTTTTTCTCAGACTGCGATGCATCTTCCTGTGTGACACAACCCACAAAAAAAAAAAAATAGTAGTAAAGCAAGTCAACAGACAACCCATTTCAAAGAGATCTGTAGATATTTGACACTAACCCTTTGTAATCTCTTAATCATTAGCTCCTGATGCTCCTCCAGACAAGAGAACCAGGCCAGGAGCACTGGTCCACTCAGGCCCTTGCCCTGTCCTGCCTCCACAGCCCACACCACCATACTACACCCCTCCAAGACCGCATGGCCTTCCCGCACGCCCAGGGCAGCAGGAAGAGACCGGAGGGTCCGGGCACATTCTGTGAAAGCTTGTCCACACTCTCCTCCAGAACTAAGCGACCGTTGGATGTCTACTGCCCATCTGCCAAGAACCATAGCTGGGTAAGGATAGCTAGAACAATCCCTGCCCTGGACTTCATCTACCAGCCCTGAGGCCAGAGCCCAGTAACCTGCCTTACAAAGAAGCTTAGATGTCATCAACACCACCTCAGAGACAGTAGGAAGGCAAGGTTGCCTCAAGGGCTCCCCATCACCTTCCCCAATGCACCCCATGGTCCAGTAACCCGCGAGATATGTAAGCATCTCCTTTAGCAGGAAAGAGGCATCTTGCCCTGTCAGCGTCCCACTGCCCTTCTCAAATTCAGTTAGTGCATCTTCAATGTACATCGGGGCTTTGGAGCAGGCGGGGGAGGATGTTTTGTCCCTGTCCAACAGCAGAAGGAAGCTAAGAGCTTGCATCTGATAATGCAGCTTGTCTCTGGGGCTTAAGGAGGTTTTATCTTGGGAACCTGACAGCGCATTCCAAAGCACTGCAAAGCAGCTGCGCACAAGCACACAGTAGTCTTCAGTCTGTGGAGGACATGGATAAACACACTGTGAGAAACAGAGATGAAGCATAAATAGAGCCAAGATACAAAGTACCAGTACATCTATTCTTTACCTGTGGGATTGGAACAAGCCTTTTGTGGAGCAAGTTTCCCAAGTGGCTACAGGGTGGATGCACTCCCAGTGTGGCCAATTTCTTGAGAATGTGGAAGATAATTTTCTCCATGTACAAGGGGCTGCTTTGAGACCCAAGCTCCCCAGAAACGTCATATCCGTGGAGGGCAAGTTCCACTAGTTTTATCAAGCAGGTGGTATGATCTCTGTCTAGAGCCCCGACTCCAAGTTGTTGATTACAGGCCCTGATAACGCGGTCACATATAGTGCGACCTTGTGGTCCTGGTCCACTCTTCACATACGTCTGTAATAGTACAAATCAAGTTGTGTTAACAAACTGCAGTCTGACTCCATAATAACAAATGTGTTCCACCTATATTGTAATTAAAGATGAAATGTGAAAGCCTGAATAAGATTTTGAAGGACCGTGACAACAAACTTCAGTTGCTAACCTAGCTGCCTTCCTTGAAAACTCACCTCCAAATCTTCATGTAGGAGACACGTCTCTTTTAAACACGCTGTCCGCTTTATGTACTCGTCAACCTTTAGACACCTCATTTTGTAACTGAAAACGTAACTAACTAAGACAAACTATATCATCCGTTACGCCAATCAGTTAATTTTAACAAGATAGGCTGCTAACTGTATTAGCCAGCTAACCTAGTAGCTCAGCAGTTTCTATCCATACGACTCGTATGTGTGCTACTGACATTAAATTATGAAGAGATATAATCAACTGTTAAAATAGTGACTAAGCTACATAATAATGCCCGATTTGAAAAAAAATCTCAATAAACAGTAGTTAGACGAGCTACATATGATAAAATTGCCATTGGTAGTTGAGTAAAATGGTAAAACCAAAACAAGAGGTCCCCCGCGCACGGTTTTTGAAATAAATGTTGTAGCCAATCCGCATACTAACGGAAGTGGAAAGGGGCTGGATGGGTAATGTAGTTTATTGTAGGACATTTTATGTCGCCATCTTCGATTTTTACCATCCATCATAATATATTTTTCATGTGAAAAATCTCCATTAAAAACATGTTATGGATTTTATTGAACAATTTGACGTCATACATTGTATTTGTTATGGGCTTCTGACAGAAATACTTGAATTTATACAATGTTTCAATTCGGCAATCACATTCAACACAGGAGGCAGCACAGAAAGTATGATACATTTAATATGGAAAATGGTCAGATGACCATTAATTGTGAATCACAATTTGTGACCACAATTAATGGTACAATTATTAATTTGTAATTTTTTAATGCAAACAGAAAAAAGAGGAGGGTGACTTTCCTGTCTCTCTCTCTGTCACTGTCAAAATAAATAAAGCAGAAAATGCCAAGAATATATAGATGCAATAAAACGTCTCAACAACTTAATTTACAACATGGTGCTGAGTAAAATAACTGTATATGATGATATTATTCAGTTGTTTCCGAACCACCATGAACATACTGACTTTATTTTCCTCTGTATCAGGTTTCTCTGCTGAGATGCCCTTTCTAATGTGATTGCTTAACATCTTGATTGGATATCTATGTATTAACCGTCCTGAATGTGCAAGGGGTTCATAATTGTTGTAGTGGCATCCTGGAACAAGGGGTTGTGGGTCTAAAATATGAAAAAGATACAAGAAAAGTTATGTTATATTCTGAGTAATGCATCATGGGCAAATGGCAATGTACCATGCTTGTAATGAGAACTCATTTTAAAAGAACACTTAACAACTTTTGGGATACATGAGGTTACACATTATTTGACTTGAAAGCAACAATTCACATGTTTTACTCATAAATTACATAAAAATAACGAAAAAATAAATGAAATTGGCCAGCTATCTCTTTGCAAGGGCCTGTATACACTCATGTTTCTTACATCTTTCCAGTCGGTTTCCTCCTGTGCTTTGAGGAAGCTGCTGTACTCCCGGCGGTAGTGCAGCTCCAGCAGCAGCCGGCTGACCAGGATCACTGCAATGCCGATAAAAATGATACTGGAAACAGAGCTTCCAATAATTACCAGGGTCTTGTCAATAGTACCTGGTTAGGAGGAAAAGGATATTGAATTACCTCTGATCAGAAAGGGGAAATAAAGAAGAAAAAAACATGGCAGACTTGGATATCAGATTTCTATATGATTATTATTAGATGTTAACTTGAGGTCTCACTTGGCAAATCTGTGTATAAAATGACAATGTTGCCATTTAACAGCTCCACTTTATATGAGATGGATTCAGTGACACAAACATATTGCTCAGGTCCCTGTGATTTAGTGGGTGTCACTGAGCCACACGATGTATTGCAGCTCTTATGGTTGTCCTTGTCTTTTTCCAATATGCAAGTCATACATTCCCTGAAAGCAATACAAAAGGTATACATTCTTGTAAGCATTTGTGATGTCATAAAAAACTGTATATTTAACAGTTATGTGACATTACTCAAGTTGTGGTACCAAACATCTTACTTGAACTTTTGACATGCAGTGGGAATCATTGAGCATTTTTCTCCGATAAAGTCTTTGTTGCAGTTGCACTTGTTGCACTGGCATGTTCCTTGTCCACTACACAGCAGACTGTCATCTGACATACACTGGTCTTTCTTTGTGGAGCACTGGCATGCAGAGCCCTCAAAGGTTGTAGTACAATTACATTTTCCACATTCACAGACCCCATTTCCTTTGGAAGTCAAGATATTCTAGTCAATATTAGTTTATATGTGATAAAAGGGTATCTTTAGTCTATTTAATCTAGAAACACAATTAAATCCATATGAGAGATTATAAATCATACAATATAATCATGCTCCAGGATGTTCATGGCAACCGTTACTGTCATTAATATAGTATATTTTCAATATCTTCTATAATACAAATTATTTGTTTTGTGTGATGTGATGCAGGTTTACTGTTACTTACCCCCACAGAGTTTGTTGTCATGTCTAGCACAGCTACTGTCATCGCAATCACAGAATTCTCCACGGTAGTTGCCCTGGCACACACACTTGCCACACACACAGATTCCATGCCCGCTGCAGAGCTGCGTGGAGTTATTTTGGTAACAGGAAACATCGTCGTCTTTGGGCTGCATACACTCACACTTCTGGCCCAAGTGTCCTTCTTTACAACTGTGGGGATGTAAGTTAATCAAACAGATTCAGTTAACATTGGTTTGAGAATATACTATGAAAAATATTGTTCAATATATCTCATCTGGGCGCCGCGGCGGGTCACCAGGTGGAGCAAGTATCACACACGCTAAGGCCTTCTGACAGGGGCTAGGTTCAATTCCAGCCTGGGCCTTTGCCTGCACCTCATTCTCTCTTTCTCTCTCCCTGCCTTTCTGTCCCTCTCACTCTAACTGTTACAATCACAATAAATAAAGGAGATTAAATAACAATAATAATTTGTTTTGACTGTGCACATATAAATATGACACCTTTAAAAAAGCCTTTCAATGGTTTTATCTATAATGATTGTTTCTTTCTTTGCTTGATATAACATTTCTGCATCGGAAGAGCCAGGCAAGGTGTTATCTCTCCTAGTCATTAATAGGGTACTTGCCTGCAGGCTCCACAGCTGAGTGTCCCATTGTAGTGGCAGTGTTGGGAGTCTATCTCTTTGTCGCCGCAATCACAGTCGCACAGGGTTTCTACAGACACCTTGACAGTCTCAGATATGCCTTGGACTTTCAAATAAAACTCTTTATTCCCATTCAGACAATGGTTGCTGGTCAACCGCACCGTAAAGTCCACCTGAATGTGGAAGAGTACAGAAGATGACCCAACAAGACTGATCTCCACCTGCAGCTTCAGAGCAGTAGCTCTGCATAATAGGTCTACTTCCCCTTCCACCAACAAAATCCTCTATTGACAAACCTGTTCATTGATCTTGACATTCATGCATTCTCCTCTCTTTTGCCAGGAAGGGCTGGAGTTAGCAGAAGCACATTTAGACTTGTAGGTCACCTCCAGACCTGAGGGGGTTCCTTGGTGCTCGAGCAGGATGGTGGAGGACAGGTTCTGTCCATATAAATCACAAATAATATGTAATTGACTGCCTATGTTTTAGTGAGAGAGAGAGAGAGAGACAGAGAGAGAGAGAGAGAGAGAGAGAGAGAGAGAGAGAGAGAGAGAGAGAGAGAGAGAGAGAAAGAGAGATGGACCGACAGACACATGTTTGTATACTCACTCTGTAGGCCTCTGAGATGAGCTGGACCACATTGCTGGAGTCGTTACTCAAAACTCCCACCACTGACTGAGGGATTAGTTTACTCAATGCCTATACAAGGGAGGATGTTTTGCAAAAAAGATAAGAAGTTCAGCAACCCTTAACTCTTTCTCAGGTACAACAAGGTACAGTAGAACCTGTGTTGGGGCTTACATGATAAGCAGAAACGCTGTCCTCAGTGACTGCAAAGATGAGCTGGATGTTATTAGATGAGAGGACCCTGGCCAGGTGCCCAACAGAGGGATAGTCCTGGAAACACATCCAAGTAAATGCAAGTCAAACAATATTGTCAGTTTATTATCATTAACAAAAAAGTGCAGATAATGACCCACATATTTAGTGCCATCATAGAAGCCGCTGCCATTGAGGTGGCATCTCCCATCATGAGGCTCAAATATTCCTGCCAAACTTCCATCTCCAGCAAAATGGAATGTGTCGTCAGATGTGTAGACTAGAATTCTTGTGACATTGGCCCAACCAATTACATCCTGCAGACAGAAATTGAGAAGGAAGAGGCAATAAGACACGATAAGAGTATGAGAATTGTGAAAGAGAAAGACAGAAAGAGAGCAATAGTGTCATGTGAGGTCATATGGGACAGCCTTGTGTACCTGGCAGACTGCTGCTTGCATGATGGCATCAAAGCCTGCCTCAGGAGAATCCAGGTTCCCAGAGATACTTTGTTTGCTCACCATCCTCTTAAATTCCGCTGCGTCTCTAGTAAGGGCCAGAATGTTCTGAAAACTGAAGGCTGGCTGGCAGATGTCCAATCGGCTTGGACAGGGGTCTTTTTTTTTGGCCTTTAACTGGCTAACATAAGGCAGGGCCACCTTGTCCACAAATGATCCAAAGCCTTACAAACAGTGAAGCAGGGTCAGATGAGTCGTTCAACTATAATGGCACAACACGCATGTCTATGTAGTAGTCTATACACACATCGTTGACTCTTTACTTGGATGTATGTTTTGTACTTGCAAACCTAACATTTTGAGGTTAGGGATCTTAGCTCACCAATTCGGACATGTTTGGTATTCTTGCGGAGAGTTTTGAGGATGTCCTCTCCCAGGTTTTTGATCATGTTAAGGTCATCCTTCATGGAAAACGAGAGGTCCATCAGGTAGTAGAGGTCAATAGGGTAGCCTTCAGCTCTCTTGAATGACACGTTGAACTCAATGGGGACACCTGGGACCGGTCAATGGACATGTTTTCAGCAGCAGAATCAGACATGTATCAAACCTGAGATTTTCTGGCCATTTCAATGCTTATTAATTATAAGCTTTCCACAAGTGTTGCTTAGTCACATACTAGCCTGTAGAAATACCTGTGACAACTCACCGATTCTTAGTTTAACATGAAGGTTCTGTGGAGAGAGCTGCACCACAGTGTCCATGTCGCTGCTCAGCTTCTGGTTTTTCAAGTGGGTGTAGTCAGGGAGGGGGTTCATGAGGTCGACCTTCTCACAACCCCTGGTGATCAGGGACTGTGCTGTGTCACACCTGCGCTCACTGGACTCACCTGCCTTCAGGAAGTCCTGGTAACACCATAATGGAGGGAGATCTAAGATTCTTGGTTTTATATTCTTTGGTTTTATTATATATACATAACATGTCTTACATAAATGCATTGTTTGTCATATATAAATGTAGTATATTATGTGGGAGTGTGTGGGAGTGAGAACACTGTGTACTGCATGTAAAGCTGACGTGAAACCTAGACAGGAAATTATGAGTAATGAGGAAGTTGGCTCTGTATGTAATAGCCAGCAAACCACAAAGAGAGGGGCAACATGTAACATCATTCAAACATCCAACCACATGAATGTCTAAAAAGGTCAGACAGGCAGACGTTCACTTTTTAATGTGACAGTACATTCCACAATTGAAAGTCTTATATAAAAAGTATTCTAAACTGGATCAAATGGCTCTTGTTTAACACATGCACATTACAGTACAGGCACATTACAGTACAGAGGGGTTATCCTGAGTCAATTATATTTCAATTAGGAGAATCTCACTTTATGTTTGCACCAGGCACATCCCGGACTCTTCATACACTCCGAACAGTTCTGCTGAGGCACACATCCATGGACTCCTGGCACACCATCCAAACAGAGTGTGACTATGGTCAGAGAATAGCCCATACACAACAATGCACATAGCACAAGGGAATCTGTTGGAGCTTTAAGTATTTTTCTGTAATTAAGTAAACAATACAAGAGCAATGAAGGCACTTACCTGGTCCCACAGAGTGCAGGAGAATGATGGTTAGAAAGAAGATGTTGATCATGTCTTGACACGGCAAGAGACAAGTAGTACAAGAGAATGACATGAGACACGTGTACAGAGGCATATGCAGGAATGGCACACTTCCTCTACAACGAGCATGGTTGTCATTCAACAGACCACATACCACATGTGTTCGTCACTTGTTGCAAATGGAAACGCATGGTCTACTCACTACAGATATTTCAGAAATTGTATTTCATATTCCTCACAATTTCTGAGCAAGAAGAAATTGTTGAGGAAGTTGGCATGTTTAGGGCAGATTGGAGTCAGATGGCTGAGCGGTTAAGGAATCGGGCTATTACTCAGAAGGTTGCCGGTTCGATTCCTGGTCGTGCTAAATGACGTTGTGTCCTTGGGCAAGGCACTTCACCCTACTTACCTTGGGGGGAATGTCCCAGTACTCACTGTCAGTCACTCTGGATAAGAACGCCTGCTAAACGTAAATGTCGTGATAAACCATGAATCACATATCAGGCAACTGTAACGGAGATCTCTGACCACAGAAAGAGCATGTCTGGCCAACAAGCTGAGAAAAAGCAGACTCATTGACTAATAATAATGTCAAACTAATTAAAAAGTATAGTACATGTGATGTAAATAGAATACTGTGAAAAGGTCCTGAAGGTCTATTCCACTTAAAATGTTACATTGCATAAACCAAACAATACTGCTAGAAGCAGTCAACCTGGTTTAAATAATTCTGGATTCTTTTTTTAACAAGATTCAATATTTCAGTACTTTCAGAGTCAGTATTCAATAAACATTTGGATCTCAAATCTGAAACTTGTATACGTGAGTGAATAAAGTGAGAGCTACTTTGCGTGTCTGATTGAGATAACTGTCTTCCTGTTTCGTACTTTTCTTTCCTCTTTTCAGTTTCGACGAACATGTGGTTGTCATCACTCATCATCACTCTCACTCTACAGAACCACCCAATGCTATTTGGCTAAACAATCCATTGTAGAAAGTAAATACAGTTTGTGACAATCACTGATAGTCATATTTGAAAAGAAGAAACTGTTGACATTATTTAAAAGAAAGAAGCATACTCAATCATAGTGGAAGAATTAAATTTTATTTTTGGACCAGAAGCTACTTATGGTGCACAGTAAGTCTGCAGAACACAGGAAGTACCAGGTTGTGGGCAGGCGGCTGCAGAGTGCTGCTGCTATACAGTGGAGAGATAATGCCAAATAGCTTTTTTACCTTCACACACGATAATATGGCTCCACAAGACAAAGTGTCTATAACCATTACACTTGTCCTATTGAGTGAGTAATTATAATAGTGTTCCAGCCTCTTGACAGAGATGGTGATGATCATAGTGATGATAATTATAATAATTATGATATATATAAATATATTTGTGTGTGTGTGAGGAAAACATCTAAACCAGTGTTCTCTTCTTAATGATATGTTCCATGTGAGCGTTCTCTGAGGTGTCCAGGCTGATATTGTACTTGGCCAGGATCTTCAGGATGGGCCTCAGCTTAAGCCACCACTGGGTCTTGGGGATACGGTGTCTAAAGGTGGACAGAAAGGAGGGAGGAGTACAGATGAAGGCATGGCAATAATACAACTTTTCAAATATCACAGGTACAATGTTAAGGCGACGGATAAGTGAGATGGAGAAGAGATGTGAAGAAGAGGGTCTCACTCAATGTCGGTGTGGTCCTTGAGTTCTACCAGGGGCTGGAATACCAGGGACCTCTTTTTCATGCCCAGCACACAGGCTGAGTCTGGAGAGTTGGCAAAGATACGACCTAGGGAAACACACATCCGTCAAGAGGCATCAGGCTGTTAAAGGGACTGTTCAATCTAGACGATTTCCTGTCTGTTCTCACCATGTCTGTAGCATTCCTTCAGCTTGTCAGTCAGCCATAGAACAGACTTAGCCCCCATCTTGGTACCAAAGTTCCTGTCAAAGGGAGTCGGGGTTCCACCCTGAGCACAGAAACAGAAAGAAAAATGGAGTATGGTTTGTGAGCGTGAGAGAGAAAGAGAGGTCAAATTACAACAATGTAACAAAGGAGGTGGTCAGTCAGACCTGCTGCATGTGGCCCAGGATGTTCTTCCTACAGTCAAATACTCCCTTGCCTTCCTCTGAGTACAGGTTGAAAATGAAGTCTGTGGTGTAGTTGGCGTTACATTTTTCATTCCTGTTGGGAACAGGATTAATCAGCGGACAGATGTGGGTTTCCACTCCACATGTAAAAGAAGCTCTAGAAACAAAGAAAACAAGTTTGTCTTCACAAACTTCACCCACCTAAGGATCAGACCTCTTTTCACTGTTGTCTTCATCTTCTCTACCAGGTGCTCCACATTCATCTAGACATCAACACAAGTCAAAACAGATGTACATGGCTTTTCTATCAGTCCATCCCTCCATCCATCCATCCCTTCATCCATCCAATCTTCCATCCCGTGACCACTGACCTCCAGGTCATGAATGCCAAAGTGTTCCTCGTAGATGTAGGCAGCGTCAGCTCCAGACGCCAGGCCGGCCATGGTTGCCAGGTAGCCACAATATCCCCCCATGGTCTCAATGATAAACACTCTCCTCTTAGTGCCTGCAGCAGACTGCTTGATCCTGTCACAAGTCTGAGAGAGAAATGCCTATTTAAAGATGTGTGTGTGTGTGTGCATGTGTGTGTCTGTGTGTGTGTACGTAGGACTCTGACCGAGGTGATGGTGTTTACGGCAGTGTCAGCTCCAATGCTGAAATCAGAGCCCGGGATGTTGTTGGAGACTGTAGCAGGAATGACCACCAGGGGAATACACAGTTCCTCATACTTTTCCCTGGCCTGCACCAGCTCCAAACCACCCAGAAATGCCTGCCAGAGAGGGGGGTCATTTGTGGTATGACGTAAGTTATATAATTATATATTTATAAAATACATAAACATGATGAAAGTGGACTGACAAACCATCATCAGAGGGAATTCTTTTAGAAGCTCTCACCTCAAAGCCTCCAATGATGACCAGAGCGTGAATATTGAACTTAGCGATGTTCAGACTGATCTCCTCTATCAGCTTACCCGGCAAGGACCTTCACAAGAGAAGGCAAAGACGCACACACACACACAAACCTAAACACAGATGTACACACAAACCCCAGTGGCAAATTGTCATGTTCCATCGAGATCTCATACCTCTTGGTGCCAAGCATAGAGCCTCCCTTCCCAGTCCAACCTCCTACTCCAGCCCAGGAGATGGGCTCAATCTGGAGGGGAAGGATTACTTAGTGATGAGAAAAAGAGAGACAGAGAGAGAGAGAGAGAGAGAGAGAGAGAGAGAGAGAGAGAGAGAGAGAAACGGCAGGGGAGAGTAAGAGAGAGAAAAAGACAGAGAGACAGAGAATACTCTATGATGAAAACCAGGATGTACCTGACCGTAAGCCAGGCCCTCAAAGCCATCATGTACAGCCAGCATCTGGTGTCCCTGGATGAGGCCAATCCTGACAGCTGAACGCACCGCTGCATTCATCCCAGCGCAGGGAGCGCCCACGTTTACTATGGCTATGTTGATGTTGCTCTGAAAAGAGGCAAATACATTCGAATTTGTGCACGAAACAAAAAGACGACATAATATACTTATATTTACTCACCTTTGTTTCTGGGGGGTGCACGTGAGCAAGCATTTTGTAAGTGTTCCAGTTGTTCTCAAAGCTCCTGAAATTAAAATCATAGTTTGAGGTCTGCAAAATAGTTAATAATGTAGAAAATGAAGAGATATAAAAGGGAAAATATGTCTCACTTTCCCCTGAGCTTGACAGCATCTTCAAACCTTCCCTCATCCATGGCTGTGGTTACATCTTTTGTCTGAAGAGGGAAAAAGTATCATTAAGAATAATGGAATGGGGTATTTTTTATTTGTATTTCGTTTGGTCAATAGGGAGGACATACTGTTTACTAATGTCAGCTCACCACTTGGACACACTCCATGAGGGGCAGTCTAACTGCCATGTTACCAGACAGACTGACCACACAGGCAGGTGTTTCTGGTGTGGCCTCAAGCAGGGCCATCACTGCCTCCACACCCATCCTGCTGCCCTGGAGAGGAGAGGGGAGGGGAGGGGAGGGGAGGGAGAGGGGAGGGGAGGGGAGGGGAGGGGAGGGGAGGGGAGGGGAGGGGAGGGGAGGGGAGGGGAGGGGAGGGGAGGGGAGGGGAGGGGAGGGGAAAGGGAAGGGGGGAAGAGAAGAGAGACTGCGTGAACCCTATTGGTAATTAATAGATGCCAGTGAAACAGACAAATCAGCTGTTGACCTATACATTGAACAGATGTAAAATTTTCTAGAAGCAGTGTAGGTTACCAGGATCCTGTCAAAAGCAGAAGGAGTTCCGCCTCTCTGGACGTGTCCCAGGATGGTGGCACGGGTGTCAAATCCCAGTCTCTCAGACACCAGCTTCACACACATAAAAAAACAAACTAATCATAGTTAATATACATATACATTTACAATAATGTCATGATGAAAGTGCCTCGTGTACCTGCTGTGTTCACTCACCTGCTTGAGCAGGTCACAGGTGATGGGTTTGCCTTGACGGTTCATGGCTCCCTCAGCAACGATGATGACATTCAGACGAGAACCACGCTCTCTTTGCTGAGAGAGAGAGACGTACACTGAACAATATTTACCATTTGGCTGCCTTAGCCCTGTAACACCCGATTTAAAATTACTACATCATCTTTATCTCTCCAAAAAACACATTTGCTAATCAGGTTTTTTTTAACCACAATTTCATAACCAATGGGTCCTATTGTCTTGCCTTGCAATGCTATTGGATAAATGTGGTCTGTTTACTGCTATCCCAAATGTCTTGATGTTTTGATATTTTTCATGGCAGAGAATCCCCAATGGTCATGTAATGTGGAACATGTAAGGACAGGTTCTTCAAAGTGTGATCGACATTAGCCAAATAATAAACTAGTCAACTGGGCTGATGTTGAGTACTGTATCTTTTCAGTTATGTCTGTATAGGACATGAGGTGGAGAGATGATTTAGCAATGTCATATAAAAATGCTTTCATTTACTCTTGTCACAGAAGTCATCTTTTGTTTTTGAATGACTGTGACACGATGGTATTGATTCCCTAAAACCACGCAAATAATGTGTATGGCAAAGGAGAGAGGGAGAGACTGAACAATGATGGAAAGTGTGAGAGTGAGAAGGAGTATAGGATAGTAGAAAGTGGTGTACATCAGTCAGTCTCCTGCAGAGATGTTTCTCCCAGTTCTCCTCAGGGGGCATCTCTGGGATAAACACCCAGTCAGCTCCGCAGGCCAGAGCTGTCACCAGGGCCAGGTACCTGGGTCAGATGGCAGGGAAGATTAGTAGCTACACACACACGCATACACACATACACAGAGAAAGGCATAGCTGCAACCCTGTACAAACAACCTTCACACACACACACACCCAGATATAGTACAATAAGCAAATACACACAAGGAGAACTCACCCGCAGTGTCTGCCCATGACCTCCAGGATGAAGGTTCTCTGGTGGCTGTGGACAGATCCTCAAGTGTGAGTGTACCACAGTATCTGTGTGTGTGTTCCTTCATGTCTATGTTGCGTGGGGTGTGTGTGTACCTTTGCGCTGTTGTGGTGATGGCATCCACCACCTCAATGATGCGGTGCAGGGCGGAGTCGGTGCCGATGGTCATGTCGGTACCACAGAAGTCGTTGTCAATAGAGCCCACCATGCCTACGATGTTCAGGTGGGAGGAACTTTTGACTTCTGTCTCTGTGATCTTGCCTGGTGTGGTGGACGATAAATAAAAGGATGACCATGAGAACTGCAACAGAGTATTCCTTAACGTTCGAGTGATGGGCAGATATAGAGATGTCCGTTGATGTTTTGGTGCTGTACTGAAGGCATCTCACCTGCTTTCAACAAGATAGCCAGCAGCTCGCTCCACTCTGTGCGAAACTGGTTCGCACCGGTCAGACTGCCATCCCCACCGATTACACAAAGGTTTGTGATGCCTCGCTTCACCAGATTGTAGGCAGCCTTGGTACGTCCCTCCTTGGTGCGGAAGTCTTGACAACGGGCGCTTCCGATCACAGTGCCACCCTGAGGCAAGGCAAAGTATTACATTGTGAAAAAACAAGCTAGAGAAAGACGATAGAGAGAGGGACAGAGGGAGAGAGAAAGGGATAGAAAGAGAGGGAGAGCGAAGGATGGAAAGAGAGGGAGAGAGAGGGATAGAAATAGAGGGAGAGGGAGAAGGTCTTTCTGAAGACCATTAAGTCCATCTGTTGAAGTGAACCTTGCCATTTGAATGGCACCTTGAGTTAAGGGACTCCACCAGTTGGATACCTAATAAAGTTACACATCCTAGCACCGCCATGAAAAGATTATACATGGTCAGAGCCACGGGACAGGTGACTAAAAGGGCGAGTGTGATGCTATCTGAGATGTGTGTGTGTTCGTGTGTAGGTGTGTGTGTTCATGTGTAGATGTGTGTGTGTTCGTGTGTAGGTGTGTGTGTTCATGTGTAGATGTGTGTGTGTTCCTGTGTAGATGTGTGTGTGTGTTCATGTGTAGATGTGTGTGTGTTCATGTGTAGATGTGTGTGTGTGTTCCTGTGTAGATGTGTGTGTGTGTTCCTGTGTAGATGTGTGTGTGTTCCTGTGTAGATGTGTGTGTGTGTTCCTGTGTAGATGTGTGTGTGTTCATGTGTAGATGTGTGTGTGTTCCTGTGTAGATGTGTGTGTGTTCACCAGCTGCAGCATCATGGACACACTTTCCCAGGTGGCAGGACGGATGTTATCCCCTCCATCCACTAGGCCCTGGTAACCCTGGAAACAACACAACACAACTGGAATGCTCAGGTTGATGAGTAACACTGGCCTGTACAGACACAGAACACAGTTGATGAGCAAGGACAGGACCTTATCATGAAGAAGTACTTTTAATATGATTCATCACCCACTGATCCAGTCAGCAAACTGTAAGTGGTTGGGTAAAGCAGGTAAGGGGGAGAGAGTTGTAAAGCTGACCTCATGGACGAAGAAGACTTTGGCTCCAGTGTAGATGCCAACTCTGACTGTGGCCCTGACAGCTGCATTCATACCTGAGGGACAGATGTTGTGTGGTCTGTAGATTCATCATACTTTATACTAGGCCTGTCATTGCAATAAAAACTTTACACAGTCAAAACTAAAACGTGGCTGAATCCTTCTTAACATAAATAGATTTTCATGGAGATCCCCTTTGTGTAAAATGGTACATTACTGTAAATCTTTCTGGTACAGTAATTGTAACTGCCTAAGTGTGTCTGTGTTCAGTGGAATTGGCAGGGTTGTTTACATAGTTCTGTCAGTTGAAGCCTCGACACACAAGTCTCAGTCTAAATGGCAAAGCTTGTGGATTGTATGACAGTGAGGGTGCCAGGCGAGTTTCCTCTTTCAGCAAGAGTATGAAAGGTGTACAGGAGGGAGGGAAGGGAGAGAACTTAGAGGGTACTGCACTCCACTCCAATCACCAACTCACCATGTCATAGACATATGACAGAAAGGTCACATATCTAAAATTAGATACCCTATAACAGAGGGTAAGAGAGAGAAAGAAAGCGAAATAGAGTAAGAGAGACAGAGAGACAGAGAGAAAGACAGCCTTAAAACATTAAGATATGCAGACAGACAGCTTCCTCAAACCCACATCCACACACATGCCCACACACACGCACACACGCATGCACCCACACACACACACACACATAGACAGGCTCCAACTAGATCAGAAAGTCATACCGGGTCAGCATCAGACATCACAAAGGTCAGAGTTTAGATCTTCAATATTAGGCAAAAGGTCAAGGGGGAGTATCCCTGACCACCACACTGTGGCTCGGGTGACCTCAGCTGATGAAGTTCATGCTGTCCTTTCTATCTATAGGATAAGATGTATCTATAGGATAAGATGTTTCTATAGGATAAGATGTATCTATAGGATAAGATGGATCTATATGATAAGATGGATCTATATGGCAACTGGGAACTCGCAAGCAAGTCACAGCCATTTCCATGACTTGACAAAATGCCACATTTCTACTTTAAAACAGATACTACCCCCTGAAAACATAATAAAACAAAGCCACCCTTCTCTGCATCACCTCCCTGTCACAACAGCTTCTGCTCTGACGGTGGGAACCAACTCCAGTTTCCCAGGCAGGTGTGCCTTGGCAGAAGCAGCTCAATCACCCTGTGAGCATGACCATACCTGGCCCAGGCAGTCCTCACATGCCCCCTTGCACACCATTGTTTACCCCCCTGATGCTCCTTTACTCACCCTGGGCATCACCCCCAGAGGTCAGCACAGCGATGGCCCTGCCCACCCCCATCTTGGTGGGGTCCACGTGAGCTGTCTGTGCCATGGTCCTAGCGGAGGTCCCTGTGTTAGAAAACGCTTGCAGGAAAAGATGGTGACAGAATAAAAAGACAGAAGTGAAGGAGAAGATGTCAGAGAAGGTTTGGCTCTGATCCTGTTCTGCCCAGTCTATGGGTGTGGAGTCTCCTTGTCTGTCTAACCCTGTCCACTCACTCTCTCTGCCTGGATGGGAAAGTAAGTGAGCAGGACAGGGAGTGCAGCATAACTACTCTGTGGCTGGCATGTACTAGCCACGTGCCTAAACACACACACACACACACATGGATACACACACTCTTTCTCTCACTATGTCTCTCTGTCTCCTCCCACTAGCCTAAATATAAAACTCCCAATAGCATACCCCTTTATTCAATTAAATGCCTGTCATGTTCTTACAGAATACATCTGAATGCAGATGCTGTGGATTTGATCCATAGTGATGTATCGGGGGGATTCGAAGCTGCAACCTCTTGATCTGCAGTCTAATGATGCTCTACCAAAGTTAGACCCAATGCAACTTAATTCAATGATCTGCCTTTTTTTGCTTCCCATATTTACAAACATGCCTCTGTTTTGTCTAGGTTATTTGTGCAATACTCTCAATAATCTCATCATATCTAGGTGCTGTATGGTGGAAGACTGCGTATGTGGTTGGGATTGTTGCACCAATGTACCAGAATCAGGCAGATTCATTCAGTTTAGATCATATTGTGTGTCAAGAACATTTACAAATGGTCAAATCATAGTTGGTACTGTAACCCTAGCAGAGCTCAAATCCCCCATGGATTGTTATGTCTACAACCTAGCATGAAGATTGAGGCTATTTTGTTTATTTAATAGGAGCCGTACTTACAACACGGCCAGCACAACAGTAGGGCCACAGTCAGCTGAGGAGCTCATTTTGATCTGCAGTGCCTGAACAGAAAGATATTACAAAAAATACAATCTGATACAAACATTACAATGCAAACCATTAAAAACAATACACTTCTCAAAAAGCATATACATAAAAAACGAATCATACAAAATATAAATTAGATACATTTAGCAGCGGCTGTGAACATCTGAGCAATGCAAAACAAGTCAAATAACCTCAGATGGAGTTTGGAGGGATAGAGACAAGGATGTCTACCTCAGGTATGAACCGTGGGCACAACTATTTCCTATATTGTAAACCTTTGGTTGATTTGAAACTTATTGTCGATCGAATACAAAACTACCAATAACGAGTTTAGTTTTCAACTGATGAGATTTATGTGCTTGATCTGCCTAAATGATGAATACACCTGAAATTAAATTAATGAATATCCCATATGCACTACAGTCTCGCTAACCCCCCCCAAATAATATATAATAATAATGATCTAGATCTCCTCCCCTCGGTTGACCAATCCATTATCAGTCACATATTCTATGTTAAGTCTGTCTCAGCTGGTTTAATAGGGCTGTCTTTAAATAGACTGTAAAAGTCAATGCTTGTAGGGGGAGCTAGCCAATGAAGACCACACCTCCTCTCCCCTTTTACCCTGCCCACCCCCCTTCCCAACTTCATTTGCTGCTGTTAATCTGCAGATCTGCTCAGCCCAGCCAAGAGGGACATCCTACACCAAGCATCTAATGTGGACCTAATAAACATCTACATATGACAGTTCAGTAATGCATACAGTACTCTCCACATACAATTACACATCTTTCTATCTCTCTCTCTTTTTCTCCTCTCTTTGTTTTTGTCTCCTAGTCTCTCTCACATGCACGCACGCACATGCACATGCACACGCACACACACACACACACGCGCACACGCACACACACACACAAGATAATATATACTTTTTTAATTAGCAAAAAGGCATTGTTTACTTGGGTCACCAGGATAGATCGCTCTAATTGCCACCAAAATTGCTGCCAAATGCACACACTTCCAAATAAAAAACACAACCTGTGACACACAGTACAACACAAATGCTCTTAAGAATCGCATCACATAAATCTATCAACAAAGCAGACATGTACAAACATGTGTGTTATTTTTTATTTATCCAGCCGATCCCAAGGTTCCCATGGGGACAGAGTGTCGTGCGGTCCCGTCTCTGGTGGTGAGGGCTGGTCGATAGTACCATTTCCAGATAATCCCCCCTCCCATCTTCCCTGAAAGTCTGAACACTAACACAGCCTGTAATAAACCATCTGGATCAATACATCACCCTCTCTGAACAAAACACTTCCCTTGCTGATCAGGGGGAACTAGAGCTATGAAATATGGACTAGCCACAGTGTGCATGGGGATCACAATATTTGACATACACCAGGATCTATGAGCTGTGACAAGAAATACAAAAGCGTTTTGGGTAAGTGCAACTAGTTAAACATTCCTCTACATGTATAGCATCAATACTGAACAACATTTACATGTATAGCCATACTGAAGACATGCACATTCATGGAAACATGAACACATCGAATTACTGTAATCTTCTGTGATCATCAAACTTAGAAGGCCTGCGCTCTTCTTTCATGCTGCCACACTTCTCTCACCAGTTTGTCTGCAGTAGCCTAATCATGCAGATGTGTGAGTGTTTGACTAGGAATGTTGGAAGAAATGATCAGAGTACTGCAGATGTAGGGAATTCCAATCTGTTTCCACAGTGGCTCATGTGTTGCTCCGAGCACCACAGACACCACGGAGGAGAAAAAGCAGCCAACAGGTGGCAGCAACATCTGCAACATCCCCTCTCTCTTAGTCCACGTGGCTCTCAAACACCCTTACAGAGGGAGAGGGAGAGTGCAAACCGCGGCCCTAATAAATCATGTGCAGAAACTGTCGGTACAAATTATGTACAATTTTATTGCACTTTAATCAGCTCAATGAATGTTTTAATAGGCCGATATTTCAGTGTATGAATGGCAAGGCTGTGATAAATTGTCTTGGATTGTCGTGGCTACATTGGCCCCTCCCATCCTCTCTCCCTCTCCCTCTCTCTCTCTCTCTCTCTCTCTCTCTCTCTCTCTCTCTCTCTCTCTCTCTCTCTCTCTCTCTCTCTCTATCTCTCTATCTCTCTCTCTCTCTCTCTCTCTCTCTCTCTCTCTCTCTCTCTCTCTCTCTCTCTCTCTCTCTCTCTCTCTCTCAATGGAGATGGAGGGAGTGCATCTACTGTTTACTTTTAATTATGTTTATGTTCCTGTCCTAGTACTAAACGTTTGTGGGCATTTCATATTTTATATAAGAAGCTCTTACGTAAGTGGGACTCGATCATCCTGTTGCCCTACCTTACACATTGTTGTACCTTCCCCAGGAAACACATACCTTGGTTCCTATCCTCCCTAACCCTTACTGTACTTTGTGGTAGTTCTCTCCCTCAAATCATCCCCTCCACTCATTCTTGTCGTATCCTTCCTCGTAAATTAATCACATTTGAACACTGGGCTCGACCCCACCTTAGGGCCTCCCACACCGTTTAATGTCTCTTTATCCTTTCCACCTCACATGACTCCTTCCCTACTCCCTCTCTAACTTCCCCCTCCCTCTCTTGCTCTCTATCTCTCAATGGATTTCTCTATCTCTTCATTTGTCATCCCTGATCCCACTCTCCCATCATGTACATAAATGAATCACCCTTTATCCCTTTTCTCTCTCCCTATCATCCTCTCTCTTTCCTAGTTTTTACGTTAACCTTTAGCCCTCCCCCAATTAGTCTCTCTCCTCTGTCATCCTCCCTCTTTCCATCCCCATCCTGCCCCCTTGGCAGAGAAGTCTAATGGCATGCAAAATCAACATGCCTGTGACATTTTGGGCCCAGATCTTGCATACCTCCCCACCCCTCCTTCCCCTAAACCCACTGTCCGACCTCAGTAGCAATGATGTACGACGGGGTGGTACGATGCTTCTAATAAGGGCATAGGTGAGAATGAGGCGAGGGGGTAGGAGGGCTGTAATTAAAGAACAAGGTGGTGTTGGTAGGAAACTGGCGAGAAGAGGTAAAACTGCGGCTATCTGCTGGGAAAACAATAAATCAACCCCCCAATCTCCCAATGCATGCTACAGCCCCCCGCCCCCTCAGCACCCCCCCTCCAAAAAAGCAATTCCGCCATGTCTTGTTAGCTCATTCGTCTTCATCAGGACCAGTGGGAGGTTCGGACTGCCCCCCCCCCACGCACACACACACACATACACACACACACGTCTGCCCTTCCTCCAAGTCCAAATGGATCAAAGCAGGACCAGTCAGTGGATCAGCGTGGGTACTGGTATTGTGTCATTTACAAACACATACATGCTCCTTTACATACATGCACTCACATACAAGCCACTGCAGCAAAGCAAATCAGTATCAGTGTTTGCACATGAGCCCTGATCATACCCTGGCCGTGTTAATGAGTATCTAGTTAACACACGCAGCACGCTAGCGCTAGTCATGGCCAATTAAGAGATGACTAATTAATAAGACATTTCCTGCAAGGCGTATGGATATGTAAATTAAGATTCAGGAAAACAAGATTTTAATATCACTGCTTTCACGCAATTTTGTATATGTTCCATGAGATGTATTTCAAGCATAAGATTATACTCTAAAACAGATTTGATTCCATTAAACCAGACACATGTGATGTTTTTTAGCTGTGCACTGCACAACGGTGAAAATAAAAACATTGTATTCACTTCAAGAAACAAGAGGACAATGTAAAAGATAAACACCACAAGTGGGGTCAGAAGCTGTCAATCAACACTTCCCCTGTCATTCATCAGCCCTGACTCTGATTGACAGCTGTCAATCCATGTGACCAGTCCTGACTTACAGTGTGTCAGACTGGTCACCGGGGGACGGGTGTTGCCCATGTCACAAGAGTGGTACAGGGACACGGGGGTGGTCTGAGGGTCCTGGGGGGTAGACAGGGTCCTGAGATGGGGGTGAATACACATCAAATGAGGTGGTCCACTGTGGATGTTTTCAATCTTCCTTAGCCCAAGAGGAGAGGCAAAGGAGAGTTAGAGGCAGAGTGTGAGAGAAAGAGAGAGATTTAGAGAATGCCTCCTTACATTGCCTCGTGTTTGACCAAGTTGTGCTGTGTGGGCTTCAGAATGCAATTTGTTTTTCTATTTACATCAAACCAAATGAGGGCTTTCACTGTGCATGCTTACCTCATTTTGTTTTCTTACTGGCAGCTTGTCTAAACCTCAATGCAGTCAGAAATGACAGACAGAAGGGAAGACAGAGACTCGGAGAGATCGAATGAGACAGAGATTGAGAAACACAAAGAAATGCAGGCACCACTAATCTGAGAAGAAGTGTTCTGCAACATTTAAAGTCTGTCTTATTGCTTAAACAATGCCACTTCCTCTGACACCACATAGTGAGAGACCACACCCACACTGACAAATTACAGTAACAAGTTAAATAATAAAAAACAGGAAGAAACAGAAAATATTCCTAACACCAGCTGTAATTTATGACGAGAAGAGAAGGGAGGGAGTGACAAGTGGAGGGGAAGAAGAGATTGGGATGTGTACTATTTTTGCGCAATGCAAATAATACAGCAACTATGTCATAGCTGAATGCACCTCACGTCCTCCCTCTCTCAGGATGGACAGGAATGAAAAAAAAGGAGAAAAATTGAGGGGAGAAAGGAAAGAAACATAAAATGAGAGATGCTAAATGGGTAGAGGGAGAACTACAAGTTTGCTTTTTGAAGCACGTTTGAGCATTTCTTGTCAGGGTCTCTGTGGCTAGGTGGGAAGAGACACACGAGAAGGTTAGAAAGGGAGAGCAGGAGAGAGAAAGAAAGACAGTAGAAGACAAACGGATTTGGAAGCAAAGGGAGTGTCGAAATCAAAAGGGAGTGTCAAAAAACGACAGCAGCATACACATGTCAAATCTTGAAAGCATTCACCTTTTAAAGACAACCTGACGGTGAGTAGGATTGTTTAATATGACAGGGGCTATTAACAGAGGATGCCAGATGAAGGAAGAGGGTGATAGGAAGCAATGATACAGTAGGAGAGAGGAGTGAGGTGGGAAAACAGCTGGAGGCAAAGCTGGAGAGGTATGTTGTCAATTTTACTTTGGTCTCCGGTCCTCCACCATTCTATTCTCTAGAGGTGGTAATGCACACACACACACACACACACAAACACACACACACACACACACACGCGCGCACTGATCCATCGTTCTGGCAGACTGTCTGATCCTCCATTTCTCCTCAGGGAGGTGTTAGTGTGGAGAAATCTGAGGGATCATTTGGACACCACTGTGAGAGGAGTAATAATTTTCTCTGTCTCTTGCTCTCATACACACACATACTTCTCAAAAACCTGAGTTCCGTGGCACACGTGCGCACACACACATCCTTTGACATCACAGTGTAATGGCTGGAGCATGTGCAGGACCCCCCACACACACACACACTCACACACACACACACACACACATACACACACCTAATCATTACATTCAATATGGGATTGGAGGTGTGTGGAATGAACATTCTTATCATGGTGGTCAGCTGTCTCCTCAGACACACAGCATCAAATCCATCCCAGATCCTGCTCTCCACAGCAGCCCAGAAGAACGAGGAAGAGCATGAGAACTGATGGACAACTGAGAGAAAGAGAGATGGAGAAACAGGGGGATGTTGTGGTGGATGGGGTTGTAGAGTGAAGGCAAAGCAGAGAAACTGGTTGTTTGTGTTAGTGTGTGTGGGTGCATGGGTGTGTTTTAACGTGTGCATTTCCATTGCTCACTGAGTGTGTATGGTAAGATCAATATCAAGCATCAGCGCTATGATTCCATATTTAGTCTGGGGGCCTATCAGATAGAATGTCAACAGTTTCTGTTGAGACCAGCAACCCCCCAACACGCATACACACCTCAAAAAGCCCACCAACACGTTCACCTCCTCTCCCTCCTACCCGTTACCTCCTCCCCAATTTATTATTAACGAGCTTGCAGGGGCTCGTTATTGGCCGCCACACAATGCAGCTTTCACAAACAAAGCCCAGCGCTCCACACCGGCCCTGCGTAATTGCCTTCTTCTTCCATGTCTGCTTCCTACAGTCTCTTTCTTTTGCAGACACCTGCTTTAGGAGAACCTCAACAGTAAACAAACGGACACACTCTCCAGAGTTAATTTTGTCTCTCTCTCTCTCTCTCTCTCTCTCTCTCTCTCTCTCTCTCTCTCTCTCTCTCTCTCTCTGTCTCTCTCTCTCTCTCTATCTCTCAATATATATATAGTATATATACATATTTCTCCTCCTCTTTTCTTTCTCTTCTGTCTTTCTCTCTATACGTCCTCCTCAATCCACCTGGACATCCACATGTGCCTGTCCCCTTAGTGTCAGGTGATGATGATCCATTCAATCCTACACACAGACGTGTCTGTGAGGCTAGAAGTGACCATCCCGCTGTGAGGAAAAACGCTCCAGAGTTTTTATCATGTGACCTTAGATCATACGTTTTTTTACTATATATACTGAAGATGTTTTGGTTTCCTCTGTAATATCTCTTCTATAGGACCCTGCACTCACACCCTTTCTCCCTGCTCATTGTTCTCTCTCTTCTTTTCACTCAGCCCTCTACTTTTCCTCCATCCCTCACCCATTTGGAATCCATACCTATGTCTCTTGGTCTTTTCAAGACCATCTCTTTGAGCCAATTAAAGTTGCTTGTCTTCTTCTCTCTGTGCTTCCTTCTCCTTTTCATTTCCTTACTATCCTTCCATTGTCTCTCCTTTCATCTGTCTTGTATTTTAAATATACAATTATTTCATTTTGTACCCAGGCTCTCATCTCGCCTTACATTGAACATCTAGATTTTGTGTATTTTTTACTCTGCCTTTGTTTACACACCTATGGGCGAACCCATGCATAATTTCTCAGCTGTCAAAAATTGGCAGAATTAACAGCAAAAAGACACAGAGGAGCCAATAGAGAGAGAGGGAGAGAGAGAGAGACAGGTGACACAAGACAGAGAGACGGGGGAGGGGGGGTGCAAGAGAGAAAGAGAGCGACGGAAAGACAGATGGGATGCTCTACTGCCTGGCTGACACAGAGGGTCTCTGCAGACTTGGAGACCGGTGAGGAGACGAAGAATCGAGAAAAGGACAAAGAGAGAAAGAGTTATAGGATGAACTTGCTCCCCCCCCCACCCCTCCTCCAGAATACGACTGTATGCTTGGCTTCTCCTGGTTCCTTAGCATTCCTCCCCATCCGCTTCCCTTGACTCTGAGAGGAGAGAAGCAGACAGCAGGGCCTGTCATAGTCACAGGCCTATGTCTATTGGGTGTGTGTGTCTGTGTGTGTGTGTGTGTGTGTCTGTCTGTGTTTGTGTGTGCCCTGTCAATGGGGATGGACAGGAAATCTTAGATGGCTGACAGTATTGACAGTGAGACCCCAGTGACTTGTGTAATCTTAAAAACGCACACCAGGGACTAGCTGGACATACACTCTTGCTTCTCGACCAGCTTTTTTCCAATATCTATGAATTATTCACCAAACCTTGATTGACAGGGTAGAAATTCTAATGAGAAAGTTGTTGAGAAGTGTAATTATGTATGTGTGTGTGTGACAGAGATGGAGTCTGAGTGCACGAATGTCACCTTTGTGTATAGAATGTGTTAAAGTGCTTTGAGTGTGTATCTGTGTGTGTGTGTCTGTGAGCAGTTTGGTGGATAAGTCAGGCTCTCATGTTTACCATACAGAGACAATACGTACAAGCAGCACTGCTGGACAAGAGGAATCACACAAAGTACTTTGTCACATTAATCAAGCCATAGTGAAATAGGAGACACAGTGACATTGCCATTGTAAAATGAAACACACAAGCACACACACACACACACACAAACATACACACACACAAAATGACTAAAAGCTACAAGTTTTCCTCTCTGGTCAAATTGTGTTGGCTAGTTGCCAATACAGTACCAGATGACATTTTCTCTTATCTCCTATAACACTCTCTCAATATCTATTTCTCTGTATTTATAGTTCTCTTTCTCTCACCTCTCTTTCTCTGTCTCCTTCCTTCCTGCCCTTACTTCTTTTACCTTGGAGTCTGCCGTCTTGCTCCTGTGACTCCAGTCTAAAGGTCACGGTGTGTACCCACCGTCACTGCCTGTCACTCCCCCAAACTCTCTCCCCCCACCACACACATACACACATGCATGCATTCACACATATGCACATACACACACAGACAGAAACAAACTCCACCCTCTTACCCTGGCCTCTGTCAGCCATCTAGTATATGGTCTTGGAATCACTCGCCAAAAAAACTACTTCTTACTTTTCCTCCTCGGAGATTAAAGGTTATAAAAGTGGACAATACATTAAGTAAGTAAAGAATGGTTAAGGACAAAAAGGGTTACACAATGTCTAAATCTCGGGTAGCAGCCAGGTTTATGGTTTGAAACCATTGTTGCCTTTACGTAAGTCTTACAGTAACATACAAAAGTGGTTGGTGGTGTCTGCAAATGTGTCTGTGGCATTGGCACAAACAACAAAACCCCACTTGACAGAACATCAACAGGATCCTCTGAGGCCTCTTTTCTCCTCTTCACTTCTCCCATCAACCCACTCCCCCAACCCCACAAACTCGCTCTATTTATCTCCCTGTATTTGCCTCCCCTTTCCTACACAGATACAGTGTCAATTTACTTTAGAATGTATGGTTTCTAACAGCACCATACTTCACCTCCCGGGTCTCTGATCCCTAACCTCTCGAGGTGGTATATAGTGTCTATGAACTAAATGAGGCCCAAACCTCCCTTAAAGAGCAGAAATCAATAAAAACTTGTGCCCACTCTCCTAAATTAACTGGCTGATTAACACACACCAGAGTGCTGAGCAGAGTTCAATTTAACAATGTGGAGAACAACACATGGCCTCATATACTGTATACAAAACACAAGCTGGTCACAATAAGGTATCTGTGCCAAATTGGCCTTGTTCTCCAAAGCAAACACACCAAATCAATACCTCAGCATGCAGTCACCCGCTTTTCTCAGTAAAAAATCTTCCCTATTGTTTTCCGTTTAAACATTCATTTCCATTTTTTGTTCACTGTTTTCCTCTTCTGTTCTCTGCCTCCTTCTGTTTCTCTCTGGTTCCTCCTCTCTCCGGGCCGTCCGTGGAGCGTTCAAGCGCTCCAGCGCTACGCACTAGTGAGTCTTCAACATCTTGTCTCGTCACGGCAATTACACATACACATATACACAAGCACACGTACACACACACACACATTGCATAATACATTGTTATAGAAATGCTGAGGTAAATAATTTAATGCAAATGCTAACACATTGTATGTGACTTTGATTTTGAAGACAAAACTAGGTTTGTGTGACAATATTCACATATGTCTGACTGATTTAAATGACTACGAATTTGTCTCAAGTAGATCTAACACCACGGTATTGATTAAATATTCAAAACAAAAAATGCTATATCACAAACCATAAGTAATGTTTTGTGTAAAGCCTCAAACTTCAAATGACCACCACAACCAAAACTTTACCAATTTGCAAATAATATGTATTGTGAGTATAGTGTTTAATGTCTAATGTAAATACATACAACTAAATAGTTAATGTTCTGTAACATGTGTAATCCAGTAGCTGTGGAAAAAACTTGTTTGTACATTGGTAGAGTGTTAATGTAAACATAATATAAAATGTTTTTTTCAAGCAGGTGGTAAATCTTTGATTAGCCATGCACAGTTTGAGTATAAAGCCATTGTGAAAATAGCATTATGTAGTGAGATTCAGTTAATCTATGACAATTAGATTAATAAAGAAGGATTTTATATGGCTTAAGTTACCCAAATGTAATACAGAATAAGGTCATATCTGCAATCTTGGCAACAACAATCAAACACAACAAAAATAAGTCACAACCCTGGAGATCAATTAACCGCCACACTAACACACAATTTTTTTTTTAAACAGTCAAATGTTTCTTTAGTCCCTCCCCATTGGAATTTAGATAACTAAATTACATTGATTTAACTATTGTGACTGAAATGTGTACTTGTGTACACAAAAACATTATGAGGCAATTACAAAACATTCCACTGGCCAGACTGAATCTAATTAAATCAGATAGGTATCTGTTAATGCTGAAAACATTTTAAATAAAAACTACTATTTGGTTCAATAACACCTGGAATCTAGTTTTAGGTGTAGGAAACAAGAGCAATGAAGGTTAAGGCCTTGGGAGACTGCAGTCCTTTACTCTTCCACGTGACCATGAGAGAATGAAGGTTAAATAACTGCAAACTTTAATCATAGTTAATTAATGATTCATGAACCCAGAGTCTATGTCTAGTTTTCCAAATACCCTAACACAGGTATGGGCAGACAGATCTGCTGTGCATTATTCATAACTCCTCTGACTCTCTAAATGCAGTACTGCTGTCACAGCATTAGACTAGAAGACTTGTGATTGTTTATGGAAATAATGAAAACAATGCAGAGGAGCTTATTAATTTGTGTAGAAGCATGTGTGTGAGCATGCGGGAGAAAAAAGGTGGGAAGAGAAAAAGAGAGAGAAAGTGAGAGAGAGAAAACAGAAGAGAGAGAGTGGTTGGGGTAGGTTATGACATAGGCACAGTTCTAACATAAAGTTACTGTGACACCAAATACAATGTTTCTGCAAACAGTCAGTGTTTGCAGAATGGATGGGTGGAAAAAAAGTAAGAAAATGAAAGCGAGAAAACACAGTGTTAGATTTACTGTGTTGTCGTCTAGTGTGTGCATTCAACAAATTAAGTCACCAAGCTCATTCAATATTCTTATAGTCCTGTGTCTCTTGCCTTTTTCAGTAGTAGTATATGAAGAGTTGTTTGTAAGAGAGACTGAAATTAAATCTTTTGGTGCAAGAACCAGGTTGGGAGCCAGGTGGCTTAGCGGGTAGAGCATCGGGCTAGTAATCTGAAGATTGCCAGTTTGATTCCCGGCCATTGCACATGACGATGTGTCCTTGGGTAAGGCACTTCACCCTACTTGCCTCGGGGAGAATGTCCCTGTACTTACTGTAAGTCGCTCTGGATAAAAGCGTCTGCTAAATAACTAAATGTAAATGTAAACCTATGGCCTCAGAAACACCAAAGGTGCTGATCGCCCCCCCCCCCCCCCCCTAACACCGCCCCTCCCACGCCCACACCTTAAACCTATTGATAGGTGCAGATACAATTGGCTTACATTTGTAAGACTTCATACTGTAAGGCAATCAACACTCAAGACAAACATTCCTCTTCAAATCCCTTTGACACACTTAAACCCTGACAATCTGAATCTCTTATCTGTGGATCTCAAGTACTGTGAATAAAACCAAACAAATAGTCAATATTTAATTGTATAACCCGATTTCATGTCAAACAGGAAATCCTGACCTAGCAATAAAAAGAGAGTTAGTTTACTGTAATGCGCAGAGGTAAAAGAGGTAAACTGAGAGGCAAATAATTGGACAGGAAAATACTGTTATGAATACAAATACAAACTTTTGTTTTGGTGAGTAACTGCTCTTGCTCTCTCACATACACACACAGACACACACAAGCACACATACATGCAATGTTCTGGAATTGATAGTTCCTCCAGAACATTCCTCCCCAGCAGAGGCTAAATGAGAGCTTGTTAGCTGCAAGATAAAAACAAACGAGGCCACCTCACCACTTTGTGTGTGGACATGCAGGGTTAGAGAGAGGACGATGGGGAGACAAAGAAAGAAAGAGAGAGACAGATAAAGAGAGAGAGAGAGAGAG
Source organism: Hypomesus transpacificus (assembly GCF_021917145.1). Classification (NCBI taxonomy): domain Eukaryota; kingdom Metazoa; phylum Chordata; class Actinopteri; order Osmeriformes; family Osmeridae; genus Hypomesus; species Hypomesus transpacificus. Next base: position 9,724,585 of record NC_061068.1, on the reverse strand, counting down.
AGAGAGAGGGGAGAGAAAGAGGGAGAAAGAGAATGAAGAACAGAGAGATAGGATGGGTGAGACTGAGTGTGGTAGAAATATAAAAATAGTGTGGCAGAGATTTGTTACTGTAATTGTGTTCAGAGCCCCTGTTTACTCGAGCCAGGCTGGTACAGGCAGCAGGTTAAAGACACAGATAGATAGATCAGTGTGAGAGACAGACAGATACTGAGATGGATGGGCTCTCACACACTGATATTGCACATTTAAGCCTAATAGAAGAAGATGGATAGCCAGTTAGCCACAGTATATGGAGAAGATAATATGGATGTTTATCTAGAGTAGCCCACAGAGTGTTTTTCGACCCAATGTAAGTGTATATGTGACAGACAGCGTGCATACATGCCTGTGTCATGGAACCATTAGAGGGATTTCCTAGAGGGAATGAGGGTGAGGCGAGTCACAGGGAGCCGTCATCTATTTGATTAAAGAGAATTCCAAGTGTTTTCTATGTTACAGAAGATGCATTTGAGAGGCACTTGTTGAACTAATATAGCAGACAAACGGACTTAGATCTAATTGAGACTGTATACATAACAAGATAAATCTACGAGGACAATTCCCATTCTGTACGAGCAAATACAAGATAAATGTTTCCTTTCACGCAGATATTTTGCTGTCAATCAATAAAATGTCCTATAAAATGTCGATGTTTGAGTGTGTGCATGTGGACATGTGCATGTGCTTGTGTGTGTGTGACGTGTGTTTGTGTGTATGTGTGTGTGTGTGATGGTGAGCACTGTCCAGAGAATCAGACAGCCGCTGTCATGTTGCAGTCGTGGTGGTGGGGTGGGGAAGATGTTCTTGTCTGCAGTGATACGATAGCATGGACAGCATGGTTTAAGGACTAAAAAAGAGAGTCACCGATGTCTCGCTTGACTATCCCTCTCTTCTCTTGTCTCTCAGCTGTTGCCCTTGTCATCCCTGGTGGATGATCCCTCGCTCTCTCTTCCACCCCTGCTGTCTTTCTGTCCTTCGTCACGGATTGGTGTTCCCATTCCTGTTTCTGTTTTTGACCCTCTTGGTTTGTTACGTAAGTCTAAAACTAATCTCTGTACTTGTTTTTCTTTCTAAAATCATCTCCACAGTTTCTTTAAAACTAAATCAATATTGAACATGGAAGCATGTACACTAATAGGTGACAGTATGCACACTGCATTCTGAGTCTTTACAACATGTGCAAAGCAAGTTAAGAGTCCTCTCACTGAGTGTGGAAATTGGTTCCAGTAAATATCTTGTACTGGGAGTGACTGGGAGGGGTTGTGAAATACATCTCCTGTCATGGCTTTGGAGAAGGCATGACCTCTTAAGAGTAGTGGGAGTGTTTCTGCTCCATTATTCAGGACAGACCTTTCCCTTTGGACTGCGAGTGTGGATGAGTGGATGTGTGTCTGTATGCGAAGGATGAGTCTGTTGAGGTGGTGTTTATGTGTGGAAAGACACACACATTTGAGCATTTAGAGTGTCTCAAATGCTGGGATGCCGAGGTAATTACAATTACAAGATGACGTAAAAAGCAATTTGATAAAGACAAATAATCCAGAGTCATGGAGGTCAAGGAAGGTGATCAGCAATGTGTGTGTTCCTCTTCATCTTCTCTTATCTTACAATTTAATGTTCCGCTGTTCCAATCTTTTTCAGTCTTGCTGTTACCTTTTCCATCTCTGTCCTACTACTCTCTATGTAAGCCTCTTTTCCTCTGTGTGTTCTTCCTACATCAGATGTGGAGAACGCTGATATGTTAGGGGGAGCAGCAGGCTGGGAGGCCAGACAAGAGCTTTAATTAATGCTCACCACTGGGGGGTTGGAAATGTCTGACACAAATTGTTCTTGTGGGATTCTGTGGATACTTTTGATCAATGGGTAATGAACTGTACATAGCTCTCTCTCTTTCTCTCTCTCTCTTTCTCCCCCTCCCCCTCTTCCAGCCCCTCAGCACACCGCCACACATACAGCTGATATATATGCCACATGTACATATATATATATGTATGTGTATACATATACTATATCATGACAATGGGGAAATATTGAACACAGTGTTATATGTAGAGTTATAGATGTAACATAGCATTTTGTAAGTTTTTTGTCTTTGCACTTTCCTGTAACACTGTAAGACTTTTAAGACTATACTGCATGCACAAAATCTGCTACTTCAATCAAGCTAATTGATAAGCTCAAGGTCTGCCACGCTCCTGTAGAAACCCTACAGTAATAGATTATTGCAATGATATTCTGACTATACTGTACGTGATTGTCATACTGTTAAATATTTTTTCCTTTCATCAGACCATATGTCCATGACAAAATACATAATTACAAAGCATCAGTACAGACATGAATTGGACCAATAAATCATTGTTTACGGTTTTGAAACAGCTTATTTAACCTTGGAGTGTCGGCAGAATTAGAATGTGGAATCCACTGAGAGAGCCTCCTCAGTATGCTTGACCATATTCAGCGGTTGAGGTGAGGAGTGCAAGGGATGATCAGACAGACAGACTGACAGAGAGAGAAAAAGAGGGAGAGAGAAATAAAGAAATGAAATGGAAAGATGGAAATGGAAATGATAAAATGGAGGGAGAGAATGTAGAGGCTTGAATATAAGAACACCAGTCAGTAGAATTAAGAAATTGAGGAATGCAGTAAGAAAAGTGGGTGCTAGATGGAGGAATAAAGTGTTAGGAGAGCAAGGGACAGAGATGGGGACAGTGAAAGAGGGAGGGAGGGAGTGGAGAGGGAGTGTGGAGAGCACAAGGCAGATGACAAATTGTGATTAATAGATGGGGTCCGGGGCAGAAGTGTGGAGCGCTACTTATTAATAGAGAGAATTAGAGAGGCTGTGCAACTCAATCTGCACACTGTCAATTGCAATCAGAGACTATAATCAGATCTACACAGACATAGGTGGATGCATACGGGAACACCCTGGCAAAAACACACAAACACACACATGTCCGAGGCTTATCATTGACAGCATGACTCTATTTCTATCTCTTACTGTCTATCTCTCTCTTTTTCTTAGTTTTATTCTCTCTATCTCTCTGATTTATGAACTATTAGGCTGTCACACCCTTTCCATGGCAGATTATTTGGCCTGGCTGTTGTGTATGGCACAGAAATGGCACCCAACCTTCACCTGACCCTCCCCATACTGGACCCTCTCACACTTTAGTAACAACCTATACCACTAAAATGTAATACAATGTATATGTCTAGCAAATCCTATGCATTTACAATGTTTTTACTGTAGGTATTGTTATGTAGTTACATGGTCGTGAATGTCACCTTTATGTCGTGAATTGTTGCCCAATCAAATGTGTATGAATTATTTAGTTCCATTCTTGAATGCTTTATACAAATCCATTCAACCATATGGTCTAAAAACATGTTGGGCTGTTTGAGGACCTTGATAAAAAGTAACAAGAGCAGAGCATCTCACCTGGGGCTTGACCCATGTTGCAGCCCCTTGGTCCTCTCGTCCATCCCCTTGCAGTAAGGCTGGCTTATCAATCATCAGTATCCCAGACACCTGAAGGTTAGAGGAGCACTGATGTGATGAAAAGGTGAAGATAAGTGTCCTTCTACATATCCTTCTATACATCATATTAAATAATAAGACACACAATCTAGGATTTAACTATATTCAAAATATTTTGACTCCACCTACATAAGATGGTGAGGATTCATACCGTTTCATGTAGTGTGTTGAATAAACAGATCTTGTCTCTAACATAAAGAAAGAGGAGAGAAAAGAGGAGGTAACAAAACCATGGCACATATTACTGTATTAATATATAATCACAGACCTCAATATTAATCAGCTTAGTTACAATTTAATGAGACTCTAAAAATCGAATTCTCTCCAAATTGTCTTTGACTCATGGTAATTATCTTTTCAACCAAAGGACTTAGTTTGGTGCGCAGCTACACTGAGAACAAGCATACACATTCACACACACATATTCTTCCCTCATACGTTTCACATACACTGCTGGTTTATAATTGATTATCAGACTGTCTATGGTTGACGATTAGAGGGTTGGTTCTCGCTCTTTCATTCTCCTTCTGCTGCTGTGACCAGAGGCTTGCTGTCTGCCTGGGGCTAAGCCAGCTGACAGTACGCATCCTGAAGAGTGATCTATTGATCCATATTCAATATCTGCTACACTTTCCCCTTCAGTAAAGTTAAGCGCTGAATAAATCAAGTGTACAGCTGACATCTTGCATATTTATTTCACAAGTTTTTATGGTGCCAGAAATGGTTGCATGTGACCGGGAGCAGATCTTATGATCACTGTAAACCAAAAGGTGTGGTCAATTTAATGTGTTTGTGAAGGGTTCAGAAAACGTTTTCTGATTAACATTTTTCAATGAATAATGTGAAACAACAATGGGTTGTGGGAATCTATTCCAACTGAACATGGTGTAATACTGTTATTTTATTCAAATAATACATTTGAACACATTGAACCAAGGTATATTAAGAAACATTAAGGACTAGAAGGTGAGTTGAGGGAGTGATAGAAAGGAAGAGAAACTGAAAGAGGAAAAGGAGAGGTTGTCAGCAGCAATGTGTCTTTCACCACTAATGAGCTCTGAAAGCTAGAGAAACATAGAGACTCTGACAACAGCCCTGAGAACAGCACTCTCCTCCTTTCACCCTCTCTCTCACTTTGTCATTCTTTAGGCTGTCAGTCTCTACCATTATCACTACATCCTAGTCTCTTTTTATATGGTTTTATTTGGCTTATTACTCAAAAGTAAAGCCCCTAAAATATGTAACCTGCTAATGAAAGTGCTACCATGATTATGTAAAGAAAATGCAACATTTCTTTGTTTAAATTATTCACATAGTCCAAATTTAAAAAAGGTTCCATTTATGAATCAGATGATAAAATAGCTAATTGGCAAATGTAACTGTATAAACTGTCAACATGTGAACAGTTTCCATATTCTTTGAATGCATACATTTAAAGTTACATTATTGGATCTTCCTCTTATTAACTAACCATCAACTATTACCTTCAAAGTGAGAAGAAAGATAAGAGGATGGGACAGTGTATGAAAGAGCGCGAGCGCAGAAGGGCGGGGGAGTGCGCGAGGTAGATATGCCATGGTGAAGAAGAAGGGCGAAATCTAACAAGTGAGAGAACTGTTGCTTTCTGGTATAAACGTTCTTCAAGGTACTTACACTGGACAGAATATCTAAGAATATTCATTATACTTTTTAGGAGCCCAAGAGGAAGTGCATTATAATTTATAGGAAGGCAAAGATCAATTTTACCTCGAACTGTGGGATACATCGAATCCAATCGACAAGTGATACACTTGTCCTTCGAACTGCTCGAGCTTAATTTCAATTTGTAAAAAAAAAAGGACAACATTTGTATAACACGTAGACCTTCCGTCTGATAAGTGACAGTTCTGTTATACTACGGACTTCAGGGAAGCTCTGCAACTCACCTTGTGGCAATGGTGAGGATGACCGGTCTTCACGGATTAAACCACTTCTAGCCTGTATGGGCCCATGTCCCTGTGGTGTTTCGTTTACCATAGACACCTGTACACGTACCTCATCATTACTCAACTGGGTACCGAGGAGTATCAGGTGAGTGGACTTTTAAAAATGTGATAAATAAGTGTAACTTGGGTCTAATCTTCAGAGATAACAAATACAGGTCTTATGGTTTTTCGGAAAATGTGGCTATTGCTTAATTATTTGATCAACAATATGTATGAATTAGTCTCTCTAGACAATGAAATAGTCAGCATGCTCAATGACCGCATGCCAATATTGTAAACGTTGTAGCCTAAATAAGTTATTTATGGAAATTGATGATTATTTTCACCATTCTATGATGCATATATGCTTTTTTAACAAATGTTTGCATTTGTAATACAACTATTGATATCCTATTTGTACATTAAATGTGTTTAGCCTATGTAAAATTATATATGGATCTATGAGAAATATGGATGACTGATCTGATCCACTAAAGTTATAAATATAATCCTCTAAATTAGATCTTATTGCTTATTTATAGTATTGTGTGTAATGGTTAGTTTTGGTTTTCTCAACAGCTAATCAACCTGTCCTCTTCCCAAATGAACATCAAGGCACAGAGAGACAGATGTATGATATGGAGGGGGGCATTGAAACCTGATATTTAACACAACATACATAAAAACGCCATAAAAGTCAAGAGGACCTACTACTAATAAGGAGTGGAAACACAAAACTGAAAATCTGGTTTGTGGTTTGATGAATATTGACTTAGATATTTGTATTTAAATAAATAGTGACAAAAGGCTTGCTTTGCCACAACAGAAGGACAAGAAAGAAAGAGTGGACTAAGAAATACATTTTTTCTTCATCTTCTTCTTCCACCGTCATCCTTGGACAGACAAGTGAGTGCCTTACATTAAATGTGGAGGGTGAAATGGACTCCAGTGGGAATACTGTAGACCCCACCTGACATATCCCCATCTGAGAAATAGAAAGACATTCCTTGGAGATTCGACTGCCTTCTGTAGCAAAGTTTCATATTTTTTTTGTTGAGGCTGCAGAACTCTGTTATTTCCCTTTATACTACATTTTTGGTTTCATGGCTCACATTCAACCCATGCTGTGAGGTCAGCCGGTGTGCTCTTAAATACATAAAATACAATAATACAGCAGTCTGAACTGAGACATTAAGTTGAGAACATTATTTACCTCTTAGCCACAGTATTTAATAGAAATCCCTTTAGCCTCGTCCTGTTTTTCCCTTTTTCCCTCAAAGACCCTGCTACCCTTTCACTTTCATTTATTTCCTCTCTTCTCTCTCCTCATACTTATTTATTTGGTCACATCCCTGGTAATTAACCCCTCGGTCTACTCATTCACAGGATTTTCCCCAATCCTTCATTCTCACCCTTTCTATCCCCTAGTTTCTTCCCACCTAGAGTTCAGTCTGGCCGGCACAACCATTCCGGCCAAGGGGGAGGAGGACTTCCTTACGCTGGCCGCCTCCCGGCTTAGCCGCAGGAAACGTGTGATTGGGGCAGGAGTGGGCGTGGCCATGGTTCTGGTGCTCCTGATCGCCATCCCATTATTGGTTCACACCACGAAAGGGGGAGGGTCTGGAGGAGGGGACACTCACTATGAGATGCTTGGCAGCTGCAAGATGGTATGTGACACTTTTACCCCCCCACAGGGCAGCCATGAGCTGTCCGCCGTCTCCCCCCAGCCCCCAGACTTCACAGGACGGAGGGGCAAGAGTGGGTACCGTGGGAGCCCTGGACTTCCTGGACCCCCAGGGCCCAAAGGGCCACCAGGAGAACCTGGGAAACCTGGCCCTCCTGGACCCCCTGGTCCTGGCCCGGGCGGCTATGTTCCATCTTTGTACAGCCCCAAGATCGCTTTCTACGCAGGCCTCCGGAAACAGCACGAAGGGAGCGAGGTTCTGAAGTTTGATGATGTGGTGACCAATGTGGGAAACTACTATGAGCCCAGTACTGGCAAGTTCACCTGCCCCCTGCCTGGCATCTACTACTTCACTTACCATGTACTCATGAGGGGCGGAGATGGCACCAGCATGTGGGCTGACCTGAGGAAAAATGGACAGGTGAGGACATGTGTGCTTGTGTTTGTGTGTTTGTGCATGAGAAATAGTTAATTTGTATTTATTTTTACGTTAGTACAACAGATTATGTGAGGAATGCTGCCATGTGAATATAATTGTAGCACTTTTAAAGACAGTTAATCAGACATGATAAAACACATATTCAGACAGTTACCTCTAAATAATTTAACCAGTATAAAGAAATGGCCTCAAATGGACATGCATTCATCATTTAACATTGAAATAAGAATAGAATAACTCAACCTCTCCTTCAAAGGTTAGATAAGTCTTCCATTAATAATTCAGCATCAGTTCTATTACTTCATAAAAACTAATTGTAAAAGTTTCAGATAAATCCATAAGTTCATTGCTCCTGGAGATCACAGATACAAACATAGGCCTGTAGATAAATTGAGGCCGGTTCGCAAACTTCACATAATACATGAGTTGGAATGAACTTTAGTGAATGACAAGAAGTGAAAATGCTTATCTAAGTGTTCACCTCCTAATTTGGGTAGCTTGAGGGAAGGAGAGAGTATGAGGAAAAGAGAGGCAGAGAGTGTGAGAAGGTAGTGACGTCCAAGCGATCAACAGGATAATGATCTTCCACATCTCTGTGGAGTGATGCCAGAATGCAACAGCTGGCTACTGTCCTTTAAGGCTCCCTGGTTTTAACATTAATAAAAAAACAAGAAGCGAAACACCACCAAAAATATTAAAGTTTCCATCTGGAGATTCATGACAAGCTTGAGGAATTAAACCCTGACTCAATTGAAGAGGATTCATTTTGAAATGTGTGATGCAGAACACAAGAGTGACAACAAAGGGATTAAACAGACAAATAGAAACTTGGTTTGCCTTGTCAAATCAATCACATTGACAGGCAGTAATGTGTAACTGCAACTACGTGAAGCTACACTAGTTGCTGCTCATAACATTTTATTGAAATATCTATCAATGAATCTCCATCAAATTGAACTCCTTACCCTTTTTAGAAGTTGAACCCAACTCAATAACAAGACCCAATATTCACTCTTAATGGACTCATCTTAACGCAGACATTTTATATGACCAAGTCAATAAAGAGAGTGGTAGATTATTCCCTGCCTGTTTGCTCATCAATTGGACAGGCTGCACAGTAAAATAGACAGAAAAAATGTAAATGTAATTGGGGGAAATGGTTTGTCACGTGTCGTGACAGGTATTGTCATTCCTGTCCACTCCTGCTTTTAAATCATTCATAGCCTTTAGATGAGATCCTCTCTTCTCCACCTGTGCCCACCTTTTACAAACACACATGCACACATAGACACACACTATCTTTGACCACCCCTACTCACATCCCTTCTGGCTTGTCTATTGGCTTCCCAATAGATTATCTCATTTTAATTATCTTTTCCATCAACTAAATTATTTAACCCAATTCAGTGCCCATCCTGCCCTCGCAGGCCCACTCCACTCAGTGACACTACTTTGCTGTGAATAGACAAGTGTTCTCATACTAGATGAGCAAACCAATTTTATAAATTAGAAAAACCACAATCCTTATAAAAATAAATTAATGAGTAAATAATCTCAATACTGGGTCGGGCTAGTTATCAGAAGGTTACCGGATCGATTCCCCACCGTGCCAAATGACGTTGTGTCCTTGTGCAAGGCACTTCACCCAACTTGCCTCTGGGGGAATGTCCCTGTACTTACTGTAAGTCGCTCTGGATAAGAGCGTCTGCTAAATGACTAAATGTAAATACTGAACTGGCAAATATCTAGGTTACATACAGTGACTGTGTTGGTTGTATGGGCAATGTGGATTGCATTACAGATTTTAGGGAATTAAATGTGTCTTCTTGGTTCTTTGAAGCACTAGTTGTAGATACAATTGTGCATTTGTGATTTACATTCACCAATCCTTTAACTGGAAGTGACTGTTTGGTCAAGCAGAGTCAGACTCGCAGAAAGATGCAGTTTTCCACACCACGTTAAAGGGAGCAGGGATTACTGTAAAATAGTCGGGAGAAATGACTGTAAAAGGGACAGGCTATGAACAAATGGAACGAGAGTGATCAAAGTAAGGAGAAAAAGATAGATGGACATTCAGAGGAGAGCAGACAGAGGAGGAGGAGAGACCGCTAATGTAAGGCCAACATGAGAGGGCTGGATTCGATCCCCATAAAGAAGACAGAAGAGGAGAAATACAGTCAACTAAGGTGCAGGGATTAGGTAAAACACAGGGAACAGCAATGCTATCCACAGAAAGGACGATGTTAAATAAATAAAAGACCTAATCGCCATTTGTACAGTATCTGTTAGCTATGGCCTTATTGATGATCGTTCTTCAATTACTTTACCCAACTCTAAAAGCTACATGGAGGCTTGAGATGGATCAAAAATTGCAGCAACATGTTTTGAGAGCCATCTAAAGATTTGTGTTGAGATGGATGACCTTTTCTATAGATTTATAATTTACAACCGATATATACCTTGCCCTTTGCAATGATGAGCTGGTATGTGCATCATGAATATTTATAGCTCAGTACGAAGTCTGTGGGTTGGTCAGTTTGGGTTCTGAATGGTCACATTTTTGGTTCATCCTGATTTCACTCAATTCACCCTCATTGATTTTACCACAATGTGTCAGGCATCCTTCTGCAGGTACTGGTAGGAAAGGGTGAGACATAAGGAGGATAAATATTGGACTTAATTAAGTCCAACAAAAAACTGCTGTGTAATATAGAAACCTCTTATGAGATCTATTGTTCCTTAAAAACATATTCACACCTTTTCAAACAATTCACCTTAAAACTATACAATTCAATTTCAATTTAAAATGTGTTTTATTTTACTACCAGTTCACATACAATGCCACACATTGAGAATGTAAAAAATATAGATGTCTTTACAACTTTTTAGGAAATACAGAAATGTCCAATTTACAGGAATATTCACACCCCTGATTAGATGTGCTATAAAGAAATCATGTTTTGCACTTGGCCAAACATTTTGGGCAATGTAAATCAAATGTTGTTAGAATTAGGGTTACGAAGCACTGCCAATTCATATAAACTAAACCAGCAAATTAATTCCTTTAATATGATATGCCAGTGCTTTATTTGCAAGGACAACCATATTCATGAAAATAGTAAGTAAACAGCTCACTTTCATTAAGTTGGCATGATGTGGCTGCTGTCTGAATCAGCAGACTAATTAAGGTGCTTGAGTTAAGGTGTTAGTACAGGTTTCAAGCCTCTGCATTTTAAAGTGAAGTTAATCACCATGTGTTTTCCCTTTTCCTTACTTAGCACCTTTTTTGAAACTGCCATGGTAAGAGTTTGATTTCAAGGAAGCTGTTATACAGTACATCTCTATACCATCTTTCTTATATATGCATATTATAACGTATATATTTATAGTTTACGTGTCCATGTGCAGCCATCATGAATAATGAACACATGTATATCCAAAATATTTCATCCTCTCACTCCATCCTACTCTTTCTTTAACATACAGAACATACATCCACTGGTTGGGAATGTAGGAGGCCACTGTAGTGTTTATTATACATTATCAGACATCCCAACCTGCAGAAACTCATTTCCGGGAGGTGACTTCTCCCCCCCCCCCCCCCCCCCCCCCCCCCGGGACGCCATCCGCACGCATGATGTACCCGCTCGACCAGCACGTACACCCCCCCCCCCCCCCCCCCTGGGACGCAATCAGGACGCAAGATATGCACCTGTTTCGACCCGAAATGACCATTGCACAGTCTCGCGCTCGCTATAAATACAAAATCCCCGAATTCCGGGAGTTTGTATAGCATTTGCGGGCGTCAGGGAGCCGCTATTGAAAGGCGGGAGACTCACGGAACTTCCGGGAGACTTGGGATGTCTGCATTATACTTTTTTTTGTTTCTCTCTCAAAGCTTCACATTCCCTCATAACATGTAATCAAAAGGTAGGGGGCTCACTTAATGTTTCCAGATTATAAAAAAAAATATTGCTGAAAGTTTTTAATTACCCATTTTCAACAGAAACATGAGCCTTAGACAATGTCAGATAATTGTTTGACATTATCAGATGTGCTTTTCTAACTGATATTTAATAAAAGCTAAAGGCATGGCATTAACTCATGACCTGTTATATTTATATAATTAGTTAGTTGATATTATTAGATGATATGGTTACTAAGACCCATAAATACTACTTCATCAAAAAACAATGTGTTCATTTAATTGTTTGTAAAGAAGGAGTAGTAGCACATTTGTCGGTTTTTGACCATCCTCATTACTTGCCGTGTCAAAAATGCCAACATGGGTCAACAAATTACCATCCATTTACTAAGTGGAACGTTACCTAAATCCATTGCATAACCTATGCTGCAGTTAAGGCACTGCAGGTACACCAGCCCTCAGCTGAAACTCCTTTATATCCAATTAAAGTGTCTCCTCCCTTTGGAGGCTTCAACCTAGAGCCAATTAGAGACTTTCTAATCAATGTCTTGACACCTTAGGTCCAGAGTGTCATGGCAATGTATTAGCATTTAGCATGCCAATTAAGGTGCAGATTCACCATTTCTTGTAAAGGGCTCCTCGTCCCACAGATGTAATTGAGACCGAGTGCACCTTAACCTTGCACTGGAAAGAGAGGGAGTGAGAGGACTACAGCATTTTTAAAATGTGCCACTTCCATTGCCTTTGTTTTTTATCCAACCCTTCTCATTCTGCCCATTGTGGTCCCTCAGGTGAGTTTAAGAGATCCCTCTCAATCGCCTCGCTCCGCTCTGAGAGGTCTGTACATCACGCTGAATGAATCCTGTCAGTTTTATTACCAGAGGAGCAGGGCACCACTGCAAAACAAAAAAAATAACAGACTACACGGACCCCACCTCCCCAGTCTCATTCCTAACCCCCCTGAAATAGGCTCGCTTGATCAGTTTGTTATCCAACATACTTCCCCCCCCCCCTTCACTCTAAGCCCCCTTCAGCTTGGCTCCCCTCACCCTCTTCCTGTGCCCAGACTGTTAAAGTGCATGCAGCTGCACTTTCCTCTGTGCCCTCTTTCTAATTTCAGTCACTACCCCTCTTTTTATTATCTCTTTCACCCCACCTCGTATTTTTTCTCACCCCATGCCCTTTTCTCCCTTCACTATAGCAAGCATTAACTTGACAGCAACACCAAATCAGCATCAAACGTCAGTTGATATTACATAATTGTCAGCTTACAAACTTATTTCCCATTTAACTCAACCTTTCAGTTTTCCGCTTTCTTTTACACAAAACAGCCTTTTCAAACTTGCTCCATTCCTCCACCTCCACTTCCCTCACTCTCTGCCTTCTATTTAATGGTACCCCTATAATGAGAAGTGAAGGCAGTGTAATCCTGTGCTGTCCCACGAGTCCCTGCTTTCTCCAGCAGTAGCAACTCAATTCAGAGCTGCATAGGGCCAATAGACAGAAATTCCCTCCATTGTCGATATCAATCTCCACCTCGGTTGACAGAAATCCAGATTTTCCTCTCTCTCACTCGTACTGATGCCCAACCCCTCGTCTATGCTTGTAGAGAAAACAATAATTTATCTTGATAGGTACTGAAAGCCCAATTTAGTTTCCCCTGTTTGTATCATCGCCTCTCAGTGAGGACTTGGGCATTTAAAAAAGTTCTGAAAATCAAGGAACCGAGGACTTACAATTAATATCGGAATTTTAAATGTATCGACTTTTCTGAAACATTTACATTTAGTCATTTTAGCAGACGCTCTTATCCTGAGCGACTTACAGTAAGATTTCAGATCTGCAGTTTTCAAAAACAGCAAAATGACACGAAAAGATCCCTTTAATTGTTATGCAGTTACTTTGGATGTAAGAAAAAGGAAGGTTGCTTGAAAAACTGCAATAGTGTACTTCCCATGATCACACTGTGGATCAGCTCATGTGTTTTAGAAAAGGTTATTGAGTATTACTTGATGATGCTGAGTCACAGACTTGAACTTGTAACTATCCATTCATCATAAACATTAAACAAATGTCAGTGGCTGCATATATTTTCTGCTGTCTGAGCCTTGGTCGAGTAAGGTGTCCTATGTAGCCATACCAGATGAGCCATAAATAACAACGCTGTTTATCACTAGCAAATATAATTAGCTAAATTACAGAATGTTAGATTGGTCATTATGGGGTGGAGGGGTAAATGCCAGTGTCAGTGTCTTGTTGTGGCATTAACATATGGGCTATTCACATTCAAATCTATGGTCAAATAAAATAAAGATTTTACTGTAGCTTCTCAAACTGTCTTCCCCTCAAAATGTAATTCAGAGAATCTCAAGGGATTAATGTCACTCAAGCATGTAGACAGATGCCTGGGTCTACAGCAAGTCAGGCTCTGTGTTTTAATACATCTGTTTGAATCAACATTGGATTTCCTCAGGAGGGCCATTATTCTTCTCGCTGAAGAGAAAGTATATGGAACACAGCCAAATAGCCTATATATTTCCTGACCCAAGTGGGATACATAAAAACTATACTGTATACTGAAAAATAAGCCTTAGTACAGGCTTTATAGACAACACTGTGTGTGCCAAAGGATGGATTCCTATCCTGACCTCCTGCACTATTTCATGAGGCCAGTTGACCGCTGTAGCCTACTCTGTGGCCCCATTTATTGTGATTGTATGGAGTTATTGAGGAGTGGGAGCCATTAGGGAGGGAGCTGCTAGGGTTGTTCGCCTACCAATTACCGAACCCTGTAGCCCTGTAGCCCAACCCCGACGCATCTGGAGTTTGGGGGTGGTGGTGGGGGGGAGGGGGGAGGGGGTTGAGGGGGGTCCCGAGAGAGCTGCCACAGCACCGCTCCGTTAATCAATCCGATTTAGACCGGACAGGGACACGCTTAACCGCCGCTCCCGCCAACACTTCCACGGCAGGGAGAGAAAATGCAAGCGTGACCTGCATCTCATTCTTAGAGAAAGGACAAAAAAAGATGGATAGATGGGTCCAGAATGAAGAGATAGTGTTTGAGAAAAGGGGGAGGGGGGAATTGGGTTCCAAATGGAGGAGGGATGATGGAGAGGGCGTTGAGCGTCTAGAAAGAGACAGAACAATTAATGGAGTGATGTGCATTGAATTGAAAACAAAGAGAACATATCGATTCATTTGTGTCATGGGGGCAGTTCTTGTGCAACATGCTGCAGGTACATGGAAAGAAATAGTCATGAGTTGATGATCGGAACACAAAAGCTAATTATTTTGAGAAAGATTATAAGATTATTGAAACTGGTTAGTTAGATCTTATCCAACATAGCCGATCATAGAAGATAATGTAACACATCTGCAGCCGTGCTCAGACCCAGGAAGGGAGACAAGGAGAAGGCATTTCATGAATATGGATGTCCATAAGATTAAATGGATCCCATGCTTGAATAGACAAAAACTTGCATAATTATGGTACTATCATTTTAAGCAGCTTTTGTCAATGGGGCCACAAATTCCTAATTGAGGAAACACACAACAGAAACATTTACTGCAGTCCATGACAGCTAATTTTTTAACACACTATGCACAGTATTGAATGGTTGCATTTCAAATTGCACAATCTAGCTGTGAAATATGATACTGTTTTTATACCAGGAGCGTAGCCAGGCCCCCTCGTGGTTACACCTCAGGTTTATACACTGGGCTTCCATTTCAATTCCTAAACAACTATGTACTGCATACGTCTTCAACCTGATTGCCTTTCTTGGAGGAAGCCAAACAGATTGATAGTCTAGTGAACCATGTCTTACCTGACACTATCTCAACTTTAAACAATCCAGGGGATCTCTATCCGACCCACATCTACCACAGCTTGAAGAGCAGGAGGCTATGTGAGCATTCTTGAGAAAATCAATAAGGGGAAAGTGAGGTGATGCTCTGAGCTTGGGGTCAGAGGTTGGTGAACACAACATCTATTTGGGCACGACATACCCATTAGACAGGAAGCCCTGACATTCTACCAAGACCCCAAAGGAAAGCAGGAAATTGTATGAAGCAAGTCTGGTCACAAGAAAGGAGAGAGAGAGAGAGAGAGAGAGAGGGAGGGAGGGAGGGAGGGAGGGAGGGAGGGAGGGAGGGAGGGAGGGAGGGAGGGAGGGGGGGGGGGGGGGGGGGGAGGGAGGGAGGGAGGGAGGGAGGGAGGGAGGGGGGAGGGAGGGAGGGAGGGAGGGAGGGAGGGAGGGAGGGAGGAAGGAAGGAAGGAAGGAAGGAAGGAAGGAAGGAAGGAAGGAAGGAAGGAAGGAAGGAAGGAAGGAAGGAAGGAAGGAAGGAAGGAAGGAAGGAAGGAAGGAAGGAAGGAAGGAAGGAGAGAGAGACAGAGAGACAGAGAGACAGAGAGAAAGAGAGTATGACTGGCAAAAATAAATCTGTAGAGAAATATAGAGGGGAAAGGAGAGACAAATAACATAATCAACAAACTATCTTTAGGTCCAAATGTTTTACAGATCAGTGAGTTGGTGAAACTTTTCGTAATTATTGAGTTCAGGGGTACAATTACAAACAATCGTTTTGTGACTGTTAAAATTATGTCACATACAGGAAAGACTTTATAATCCTACCAAATCCACTTGTGTCCCCCTCCTCACCCCTGCAATTAACTTTAACATAACTGCCATATCCCCCCCCCCCCAACAGGTGAGGGCCAGTGCGATTGCTCAGGATGCGGACCAGAATTATGACTACGCCTCCAACAGTGTCATCCTTCACCTGGATGTGGGGGACGAGGTGTGTGTGCAGCTGGACGGGGGCAAAGTTCATGGCGGAAACACCAACAAATACAGCACATTTTCCGGCTTCCTTATATACCCTGACTAACAGCACTATCACACACTGAATCACACATTGACTCACACACTGAATCACACACTGACTCACACACTGAATCACACACTGACTCACACACTGAATCACACACTGACTCACACACTGAATCACACACTGACTCACACACTGGCTCAAACTCACATTTTGTTGCCAAACAAACACAAGCGTGTTTGTTGTGTTGCAGGGCTTGTAGTCGGAAATACTTGCAGTCAAAGAAATACAGCAAATTATCTAACCACAATAACTTTGTTACTAAAACACAACCTCCCTTAACACGTCAAATCTACTGTAGACCCTTCCCAATGTTGTGTCTTTCCAAACTAATTTGTGTTCTGCAATTAAAGAAGTAACATTTGGTGATGGAAATAATACAAAAATCAAGTCTTGACAAACAGTTGTTTGTAACCATTATTATATTGTACAGTATATAGTGTATTCTTAACATTAGATATGATATATATATACATATATTTACTTGGTATGCACATGCATATATGTGTATTTATGTTTGTGGAAGCACAGCAGTAAATTATTCTCATGGCCTTTCACACACACTAACACAAACAGTCTGATTAATTGAACTTTTCCTATCTATTGTTACATTACATTACAAGCTGACCATTTCAGCCACCAATGTGGAATTGAGTTAAATGGTCTCCAAATGCAGACCGTAAATCGAAGACTGGTTGCCCCGCTCACCCCCCCCCTCACTGCGCTAAGAGATGGATTTCCAATACGGCCAGAGACACCTAACGAGAAAAGTCATGAATATATTGATCAGAACTGATAATACACCCAACACCACCAACATCCAGTATGCTGTATGTGTGTGTGTGTTTGCTTAACCCTGTGTTTGTGTGTGTGAAGATAAGTATCGTGTTCTTGTTAGTTTTGCCCACACGGCATCTGCCCTCGTCCAAGGCCAAGGGAGGAGGGATCTGTGTGTGTGTGTGCATGTGTGTGTGTCTTGAGTGTGTACATGTGTGTGTGTCTTGAGTGTGTACATGTGTGTGTGTCTTGAGTGTGTGCATGTGTGTGTGTCTTGAGTGTGTACATGTGTGTGTGTCTTGAGTGTGTACATGTGTGTGTGTCTTGAGTGTGTACATGTGTGTGTGTCTTGAGTGTGTACATGTGTGTGTGTCTTGAGTGTGTGCATGTGTGTGTGTCTTGAGTGTGTACATGTGTGTGTGTCTTGAGTGTGTACATGTGTGTGTGTCTTGAGTGTGTACATGTGTGTGTGTCTTGAGTGTGTGCATGTGTGTGTGTCTTGAGTGTGTACATGTGTGTGTGTGTGTGTCTTGAGTGTGTGCATGTGTGTGTGTCTTGAGTGTGTGCATGTGTGTGTGTCTTGAGTGTGTGCATGTGTGTGTGTCTTGAGTGTGTACATGTGTGTGTGTCTTGAGTGTGTACATGTGTGTGTGTCTTGAGTGTGTGCATGTGTGTGTGTCTTGAGTGTGTACATGTGTGTGTGTGTGGGTCTTGAGTGTGTATGTGTGTGTGTGTGTGTTTGTGATTGGGTATCCATGAGGCTCAGTGTAGGTATTCTCACAGAGCCAGAGCTGATGACGGAGGCCCATCATGTTCTGCTAATGTACCTCGACATCCTCCCCTTGGACTGATAGAATAGCACACACCTCCATTACTGCACACAGTCACTCATTTACCAAGCATTTACACTTAGTGTACATGTCAGCCCTGAAGGTCACATTGAAAGGGATCTGAAGATCAGACAGGTTGTTAGTCGAACGAGAAGTTCTGTTCCTCAAAGGTAATCCAGCCTATTATCTACTACACAGACAGATACATTTCACACTGTACTCTTTGACATTTTGTGATGCTGCTAATGTTGGGGCCTAGACACACAAAGTGTCTTTGATAAATATGTGCATCATTGCGTGTAACTGAATGTGGCATACTGTAAAACAAATGGTCATTATGCAGGTGGAGTTGGATGCTGTCTGTCAAATATGTGTTTTAAAACCTGGCATGATGGGAACATTTATCTATCGATGTTATTATGATCAGACTCTATAACATTTATTTTGTTTTGTTTGTTGAACAGTCCACAACAACTATATAGTTTACAGCAAATGCAGTACAGTTGATGTACTACATACATAAACGAACAGCAAGATGCAAAACTGCTCCATCAACACACGTCTATGTATACAGTAAATGTAGGAAATGGAGCCAAATAGTTTAGTATTGTACCTGGTTGAATGAACCACTCAGAAAGTGTAGGGCACATAGATGTACTGGTATGTACAGCACTGTTCAAAAGGCATGGCAGGTGGTGAGTGTCATGTCTCAAGTGTACAGTACATACATTAGGCAACAGAGTGGTGGGCTAGCATGACAGAACTCTGTCATGAAGTCTCAATTCTGGTGAAAACTGTAATATATTACTGTACTGTATTGATGGATGATGATTGATCGAAAGCCAACCAACACTACATTTACACCAACATAATGTGTTTGCATGTACTGTATGTGTCTGTGTGTCTGTGTGCGTGTGTATGTGTGTGTGTGTGTTGGAGACACGCTGCATCCTACCTTGTGTTTCCAGACACTACTAATGTTGAAAAACCTGACCTTTCTTTATGGACTGTATGAACTGATTATTGTTATTGTACCTTGCAATCTCATGTATATTATCATACATTCTCTCTACCCTATAAGACCGTTTAAAACAAACAATAAAAATGTAAGAATATGTCTCTGTCTAATGAGTTACTGTCTTAATACCATTTACTATATATTAGGTGCACACACAATACATGAGGCTCTTAAAACTATTGTGATCTATTCTGCTTTTATTGTTGATACAGAATGCGTTACCTTACCTGCAACAGTTCAGCACATCCCACTGTGGAGCTCTGCATTCTGTCAAACAACATAGTTATGACAACGCAGTGCTATGGTACTGTATGAAAAGAAGTCTCCTCTCAGTAAAGCAAAGTTTTTATTTAAGGGGAGAAGTTATAGTATTCTGGCTGTAAATGTCTTCGCTGAATTTGGTACCTTTGGAAGACCATGATGCCTGCTCACTCCTGGATGATTCCAGTAGAAAGTTAATTGGACAGGAAGGGAGGGCTGAGAAGGGAAGGCGTTCGGCCCCATTAGCAATCCTCCTGTGGAAGGCTGAGCAGAGAGGATCACAGACTCACAAATAGGAAGATTAAAATAATCAATAGGCTTCACTCTCGTCGTTGCAGAACACACACTGCACAGACAGTAACACACTCAGACCCTCACACAGACCCTCACACAGACAAGCGCCCAGACAACACACACACGCTCTTTAGCAGCCACACATTCATCCTGGACACAGAACCCAGTAAACACTCCAGCCAATGTAAGGCACACTCTCACAGCCACACCAAATACAGGTCCATGCTGATTTACAAGGATGCAACCTGAAGCAGAGATTTCACATGTATTCAATCTGACGGGCTGCAATATACATATAAGGGATAGAATTACCCCTGGAAATTGAAGCCTGGAAATTACAGGAAGATTCATGACACAGTAGAGGTTATAGTCTTGCCCATTAATTAGATTAATATGTGAGATTTTTGCAGTAAATAAAGTACATTGTTGTGTCCTATAAACATGTCTAAGCTGAGGCCCTGAGCGTTGTTATGGCACACAAACAGCCCAGTACCAGCGGAATGTCGAATTCAGGAACGGACTTATTTCCAGTCAATTATGTTCCAGCTAGGGCTGGGTGATATATTGAATTTTAGCAATAATTTTTACGTCGATGTCATATTTGAAAATATGAATATTGAATATTAAAAAACATGGATATATTTTTTTGCTGGCCCTTGTGTTGTTGTGTTATAAGATCACCGTCTGGCTGCTCTACACAGTCAACGTTTGTGCACAAACTGAAAATTGCACTGGCACAGGCACTTGCTCTCTTTTTGTCCTGTCACATAAGGACCTTTGCATGAATTATTCTATGTGATGAGTGACGTCCATTTTGTCAAGTTGCAAGTATAATGTTATGGCAACTGTTTAAATTTGCACTACACATGTTGTACTTTGTAACAATAGCTGTTCTATCTACATTGTTTTTGTTGTTTTCTAATGGGGGCAAAAGAAAATCATGTTTTTTTATAATTTAAATGCAAACGCAAACATATCAAGATATATATTGAATATCGTTAACATTTAGAAAATATCGAGATATCAATTTTTTTTATAAATCGCCCAGCCCTAGTTTCAGCAATCCTTTCACAGCCAATCGCCAGCGGTGAGGTGGGTCTTCCCCCTTGTCTTATTTTGTGTAACCAGTGTCAATCCAACTCAAGCTGGAGGAAAGCAGGGATGTTTAGATAATAATTTGGGTTGCTGTTTCTCATATTTGAATTTATTTAGTAATATTACCTATTGCAGCTTTAAAGGTTCAATAAAACTAGATGCTGGTGGTCCAGCCATAAAGTAGGCTAATGGTGTCACCAGCGTCAAGAAATCATAGAAAGAAATGTCATTGTTCCTTTTATGACTATTTATTTACTGTAGAATGACCATGCCACCTGCTGTACATTTATTTCAATTACATTGGTTTTATGGAGGAGAACAAATGCAATTTTTAAGTCTACCACCAGGCGGCAGTCGATGTCGAATTTTGTCTGCAGGCAAAGATGGCGGTGCGGAAGAAAGACGGCGGCCCGAATGTAAAATATTTCGAAGCGTCTGATACCGTTTCACAGTTCGACAATGTCCGCGTGTGGTTGGGCAAGAACTATAAAAAGGTACTGCTTGTTCTTTTGAATATGTATGTAATAAACGTATTATTTTCATCATAAAATGTAGAAGGTAATCTTTTCGGCAAAATGAGTGACAAAGAGAGAGAGGGAGGGTGTGAGATGGGTTGCAGAATGTCCAGCTGTTAATCCTCACATTAAGAGCCTGATACAAAAGGATGCTGAGGAAACATTCTGAAAAGGGGCCGGCACATGAATGATTTGCCCGGGACATGTTGAAAGTGCATGTTTTACCCAACTGTGGTGACGGAAATAATGGCCGCAACTGCGGGGTTTTGTCAAAGGCAAAAATGAGCCAGCTAACGGTGAATTTGCATTGCCACTCTGGCCAGCGCATCGCAAGCGCAAGTGCCCAAATCCAGATGTTGAGCTTATTTGACTGGCGCGTTTTGTCTGCTTCACTGCTGCGCTCCCACACACAATATTGAACTCACTGTTCTTTTTGGCAATGGCATATTCGTTTTAAGCTCTCACGTTATGGCCCCCGGTACCCCTCTCATATTTAGCTACATTGTTTCGCCAAACACCAGTCTTTTGTCTCAGATAAAACCTACGTTTTGATTTACAATTAAACGACCTCTGAGCTATGGTGTTTACTATCATTTAAAATGCTCCAGGGATAAGATAAACAAAGGTAGGAAAACGACATTCCTTTGAGCCATAGCTACATATAGAACATGGTTTTCTTTTATTTATGTTCTTCGTCTTCACTCTTTGCAATGATTTTGTCTTCATTCAGTGGGCCATGTAATTGGAGTATAAAAATCATCTCACTTGCTCTGTTCTGTACATTGCTCTTGAAGTCCTCTCTGTCCCCCACTGTCCCTCAGTACATCCAGGCAGAGCCCCCCACCAACAAGTCCCTCTCCAGCCTGGTGGTCCAGCTGCTGCAGTTTCAGGAGGAGGTGTTTGGGAAGCACGTCAGCAACCCACCTCTTACCAAGCTGCCGGTACACCACACACCTTTCATACAATATGCGGGATACTGCATGTATGCCTGTTGTACTATGCCTGTGGCTCTTAATGGGGATATCTCTTCATCTGTATTGATCTACATCTTTACATCGACCATGTTCTCTCCCTCTGTGTCTACAGATGAAGAGCTTTCTGGACTTCAAGTCTGGCGGGGCCCTGTGCCACATCCTGGCTGCAGCCTACAAGTTCAAGAGCGACCAGGGCTGGTAAGAGTTTCATTTCCTTCAGTCTGCTGCTCATAAACAGACTTCATTGTGTTCACACTCACTTTCTACTAACACTCTCATTATTATGAACTGTATGAGGATTTACTGAATATTGCATGGCTGTGTAAAACATGTGCTGAAACGCTGGAGGTTCTGTGAGAGGTGTGACTCCAGTCTGACCTCCTGGTAGGCGCAGGTTTGACTTCCAGAATCCCTCGCGGATGGACCGTAACGTGGAGATGTTTATGACCATCGAGAAGTCCCTTGTTCAGGTCAGTCTGGCATTTATTTGATCATGCAGCATCGCCCAACATCATTTACTATCGTCATTATATCACCCCTCATTGATGTCAATACCCTGGTCTTTCTCTCTCCACTGTGCCCTCGCAGAACAACTGTCTGAGTCGACCGGTCATCTCTCTGAGCTCAGACATTGAGCCCAAGCTGTTGGGAAAGCTGAAAGACATCATCAAGCGGCACCAGGTAGCTCTGAAACCTCACCTTGTACTTAGCTAATGGTTTCAATGCTTACTGTGACTGGGTTCAGGTGAATTGTCTTGAATGAGGTCAAACAGGCCACGTGCTATTGTCAGTACTGTGCTAAGATGTGATGGTTGTGTGTTGCAGGGCTCAGTGACTGAGGACAAGGCTTCCAGTTCTCATGTGGTGGTGCCTATCCCTACCAGCCTGGAGGAGGGTAAGCCTGACACCAGCAGACACACCCTGAGGTTGGGTCAAGAATGTCTCTCCTGCTTTGATATGGCGTTATGTTTAGCAGTAACATCGAGGCAATTGAGCTGACGGTTCTCTCCTCCCGGTTTCAGAGGAGTGGGTTCGCCCTGTGATGAAGAGAGACAAGCAGATGCTTCTACATTGGGGCTACTCTCCTGACAGGTAGGCCCTTCTCTCATAGTCATGAGAGCCTTCTCTAGACCTTACAGTAAGCTGCCATACACAAAGCTGTTTCTGGCCTCATATTCTGACAACAGCCACTAATGTTATCGGTCACCTGGCCGCACTCTTCTCCCATTGGTCAGCTATGACACGTGGATCTCAGCCAGTGAGGTAGAGGCAGCTGTAGAGGACCCACCTACCCTAGAGAAGCCCAGGAAGGTGAGAACAACACTCTCCATCTCCCCCTCTCTCTCTTGCTCTACCCTTCTCTCTCTCTTGCTTTCCCCTCTCTCTCTCTCTCTCTCTCTCTCTCTCTCTCTCTCTCTCTCTCTCTCTCTCTCTCTCTCTCTCTCTCTCTCTCTCTCTCTCGCTCTCCCCTCTCTCTCTCTTGCTCAACCCCTCTCTCTCATTCTTATTCTCTCTCTTGCACTCCCCCCCCCCCCCCCCCCTCTCTCTCTCTCTCTCTCTCTCTCTCTCACTCTCTCATTCTTTCTCTTTTGCTCTCCCTCTCTCATACTTTGATCTCTGTCTTACTCTATCTAACACTCTCTCGAACGCATTCTGGGGTTGAAGGTCCCCGTCCTTTCTTTACTGCTCACGGTCTCCTGTGTGTCCTCCAGGTGCACGCTAAGTGGATCCTAGACCTGGACCAGTACAACGAGTGGATGAATGAGGAGGACTACGAGGTGGGGGAGGGAGGGCCCAAGAGGAAGAGGATCTCAGCCAAGACCCTGACGGATGAGGTGACCACCCCGGATGAGAGGCGGGACAAGAAGCCTGGCAGCGCCAAGAAGAGGAAGCGCTCGCCCTCGCCCTCGCCAACCCCCCCGCCCCAGGAGAGCAAGAAGAAGAACACCAAGAAAGGGTGTGTGTGTGTGTGTGTTTCAACACCTGATTGCTGCAGTAGATCGCTGAAGCACGTTTTAAGAGCACAGCATGTGTCGTAGGAGATTTTCCGATCATGCGTGTGTAACTGTGGGGGGGGTTGGGGTTTGTGTTGACAGGCCAGCAGCTCCGTACACCAAGTCTAAACGTGGCCAGAGGGAGGAGGAGCAGGAGGACCTGACCAAGGACCTGGATGAACCCTCACCCGTGCCAGCTGTGGAGGAAGTCAACCTACCCAAGACGGGTATGTACACACACTCACACACACACATACACATACAATGTCTCATCCTGGGGCCAGGATTAGTGTTGTGTGGCTCATAATCTCTCTCTCTCTCTCTCTCTCTCTCTCTCCCCCCCCCCTCTCTCTCTCTCTCTCTCTCTCTCTCTCTCCAGCCAACACTAAGAAAGACTCTGAATCAACTCCAGTGAAGGGAGGCACCATGACAGACCTGGGTGAGTCGCTGCCTGGATCTCTTCTGACGGGATTCCTATTAGAGCACACTGGTATATTTAGACTGTGTAGTATCACCCCTGCTTGTTGTTTTCTCTACTTTGTTTTTCTGTCAAAGCTGTAAGATGTTTTCTGACACCTTTCAAACACGTTGTGACATGGCATGTTTATTGTGTTGTTTTCTCAACCCTTCATGTCCTGTTATCGCTGAGCAGACGAACAGGAGGATGAGTCTATGGAAACAGCAGGAAAGGTAACTCTGGAGGGATAGTTTCTCGCTGTAGCCAAGGCAACGAGTTGTAGTAGATGTGTGACTCTGTGTGTGTGTGTGTGTGTGTGACCAGGAGGAGGAGGAGGGCTCCCCCAGTGTGAAGGGGGAGCCAGTGAAAGGATCTGACCTCCATGAGGACAACGTGACAGAGCAGACACATCACATTATCATCCCCAGCTACGCTGCCTGGTTTGACTACAACAGGTACACACACAACACACTACACATCACACGGCAACAGGTACACACAACACAACATACTACAGCAGTTACACAGAAACACCGCAACAGATATACACACAAAATTCTGAGGAATATATTGCTGTAAGTGTATCTTCAATAACTTTAAAAGTACGTTTTTTGTAGACATCTAATAATTGTCTGCTTTGCTGTTTTGCCCCAGTGTTCATGCTATTGAGCGCAGAGCCCTTCCAGAGTTCTTTAATGGCAAGAACAAGTCCAAAACCCCTGAGATGTGAGTATGAAACTGAGGTCGAATCCTGCTGCCAATCTTACTTTGGCAACCAAACTGAACAGCAATATGATACCTAACTTCAAACTTGTTGTCTCTCTACCTATTTCTCCGTCTCCTTCTCCTTACAGTTACTTGGCCTACAGGAACTTCATGATTGACACCTACAGGCTGAACCCTCAAGAGTACCTCACCTCCACTGCCTGTCGCAGGAACCTGGCAGGAGACGTGTGTGCCATCATGAGGTCTGCAGGAGCACTGAGCAGTCATGAGATTGTCTTCAATCTCGGTTTTCCATCTTTGTTTTCAAAACTGTACTTTTGGGGAATGTTTCAGAAAAGTGTCTAAGCACAAATGTAACTCATGGCTTAGTATGACATCCTCAGTTTAGAAAGTAATTGACTTGGTTACAGCTATCTAAGTTTGCTTGTCCCGTCCATGCGATTGGCTCAACTTTTCTCTCGCTTCTTCCTCCTCTTCCTGCTCAAGGGTCCATGCCTTCCTGGAGCAGTGGGGGCTGATAAACTACCAGGTGGACTCAGAGAGCCGACCCACCCCCATGGGCCCCCCACCGACCTCCCACTTCCACGTCCTGGCAGACACCCCCTCCAGCCTAGTGCCCCTGCAGCCCAAGGCCTCCCAGGTACACACACACACACAGACACACACACAGACAAACACACACACAACACATACTGGTGAAGCACATGCTGACCCTGGCCTTTCTCCCCATCCCCAGACCCCGGCTGCCCAGCAGATGCTGTCCTTCCCAGACAAAGTGAAGGATAAGCCAGCTGACCTGCAGAACTTTGGCCTCAGGACAGACATGTACAACAAGAAAACTGGTCCTGCCAAGGTATTTATCAGAGAGGGCAGGACTGAAAACATCAAAGTCCTCTCATTTGAACTCAATATGAGATGGGTCGTGTGCTCCAGTTAAGTGGTGTTGTTGGGTGTTGTTGTTTGCAGAGCAAGAGTGCAGCCAGCTCCATGAGAGAGTGGACCGAGCAGGAGACTCTGCTACTGCTGGAAGGACTGGAAATGTACAAGGATGACTGGAACAAGGTGTCGGAGCACGTGGGCTCGCGTACCCAGGATGAGTGTATCCTCCACTTCCTGCGGCTGCCCATCGAGGACCCCTACCTGGAGGACAGCTCCTCATCTCTAGGCCCTCTGGCCTACCAGCCTGTGCCCTTCAGCCAGGCAGGCAACCCCGTCATGAGTACGGTGGCCTTCCTGGCATCAGTCGTCGATCCACGTGTGGCCTCAGCTGCTGCCAAGTCAGCTTTGGGTGAGGCCAACCGCCTAACTAGCTGACTTTCCACAAAGCTGATTAACTAACTTACTGCCCAGTACAGAAGAGAGAGGTCTGGTACCACCTCATTATAACAGTTCCTGACTCTCTTTTTCTCTCTAACCATGCCTTGATTTCTTCATCCCTCTCTCCCTCTCAGAGGAGTTCTCTCGTATGAAGGAGGAGGTTCCTGCAGCGCTGGTGGAGGCCCATGTGCGCAGGGTGGAGGAGGCGGCGAGGGCCAGCGGCAGACAGGACCCCCTCTACGGCCTGGAGGGCAGCGGTATCGCTGGGACCAGCCTGGAGGAGGGAGACAAACCTGGTAGGACCAACTGGGAGAGAGGCGGGGGATGTAGGAGAGAGAGGAAGTAACACAAGAATGAGAGAATTTGTCCTGAAGACAGCGAGAAACGGTGTCAAAGAGAGAGTGAGAATGTGTTTTATGACTACAGTTGTGGGTTTGTCTACTGACTTGTTTGTCCTCTCACTGTCCAGAAGAAAGCAGCGAGGAGATCAAGAGTGACGGCCAGTCAAACGAGGAGAAAAGGGAAGCCAAGGTATGGCTCCTGTTGGTGTAGTCTGTGTGTCGTACATGTTTCCTGTATGCATTCTATTAACGCATCGATGATTAACATACTATTACATTCACAGCAGGACAGCAAGGATGGAGCACAGGAAGAGGAGGAGAAGCAAGGAGAGAACGGAAAGAAGGAGGAGGAAAAAGGCAGAGAGACAGAAGGAGAGAGAGAGAGTGAGAAAACAGACCAAGAGATGGGTATGTATTTCAGTGCGGCTGTATTTAAACATGGCTCTGGCAAATTAAAACAGTTTGGTCTGTATCAGGTACGCTCACTTATCTCCCCTTAGGCGATGGAGAGAAGGAGAAGGAAGGTAAGGAGGGCTCAGAGGATGGTCAGAGGGAAGTAGAGAGCGAGGGAGAAAGGAAGGCAAAGGTTGAGCGCGACATGGGAGAGGGGAACCTGTCTACGGCTGCTGCCTCAGCACTGGCTGCTGCTGCTGTCAAAGCTAAGGTACTGCCCTGCTCACACTCCACACCACTTAGTACCTACAGAGGTGCATGGACCAATAATAGATATGGCCTAGAGGTACTATCTCTGTAACCCCATCTCCTCTCTCTTTTTGTCCACTCTCTCTCCAGCACCTGGCAGCGGTGGAGGAGAGGAAGATCAAGTCCCTGGTGGCTCTGCTGGTGGAGACCCAGATGAAGAAGCTGGAGATCAAGCTGAGGCACTTTGAGGAGCTGGAGACCATCATGGACCGTGAGAGGGAGGCTGTGAGTCAGGAGCAGGATGAGAGATGGAGCTAAAGGAAGACTTAGGCCGAATCCCAATACTCCCCCTTACCCCTTCCCCTTACCCCTTCCCCTTAGTTTTGCGCGTTCCCGTGAGAGCTAGTGGTGTCCCAATACTCTTTTGGAGCTAGGGGAAGGGCTAAGACTAAAGGGTATACACCCCTTAAAACCAAGTAACATCGGGAGCTTGAAACCTAGGGCTATGTGAAAACTGCGCGACCGGTAACAATGGCGACCAGATCATCCAGAGAGTAGATGTATTATTTTCGGCTTATTCAATTGATAAAGAAATTAAGACAGTCTTGTTTTGTGTTATATACAGTCATGAACATATATATTTGCAACCATTTTCCTAATTGAAATGTTTCTAAAAATCGCTAGTTTGGTACGCTAATGTTACAGTTCTGAATCGCACAACAGTCCCGCATTTCTTTGACTACCATGTCTACAGTTCTAAGTAAACTCCATTAGCAGCGAATTTCGTTTAATATCAGTGCATAACACTACTTGCTTTGGAGATATCGATACGTGCTAGACAACGTACCTGTAACCAAGTGGCGTCCCATTTCCTAGGGCTATGTAGCCCTTACCCCTTACTTTCGAGGGCCAAGGGGAAGGGGTAAATTAAGGGGAAGGGGTAAGGGGAAGGGGTAAGGGGGAGTATTGGGATTCGGCCTTAGCCTACCTCTGAGCATATTCAATGTGTAACCTTTGTGTGTGTGTGTGTGTGTGTGTGTGTGTGTGTGTGTGTGTGTGTGTGTGTGTGTGTGTGTGTGTGTGTAGTTGGAGTACCAGAGGCAGCAGCTGCTGGCTGACCGTCAGTCCTTCCACATGGAGCAGCTGAAGTATGCCGAGATGCGGGCACGCCAGCAGCACTTTCAGCAGATCCAGCACCAGCAGCACAACCAGACCGGGGGTCCCCACCCTGCCCAGGCCTCCGCTGCCCCAGCACCACAGAGCCTGACGCCCAACCAGCCGGCCTCCAGCACCTCTGCACCCCAGAAGGCTCCGAGCCCTGCACCCCCTTCCTCCATGGGCGGACCCTCCTCCACTCAGCCTGCCGAGCCCCAGCCGCCCCCTGGACCTCACATCTCTCCCCCTGGTCACTCAGCCCAAACCCCTGCAGCACACCCCAGTACCAACCCCACTCCAGCACTCCATGGTGAGTCAGTTTCTCGTTCATTGCTAAATCTAAATGTGAACATACTGAAATACATACTGAAATACAGTGTAGTACAAGTTCAAATATTTGTGTTTCTTGCTTG
Organism: Hypomesus transpacificus; assembly: GCF_021917145.1. NCBI lineage: Eukaryota > Metazoa > Chordata > Actinopteri > Osmeriformes > Osmeridae > Hypomesus > Hypomesus transpacificus. Next base: position 9,695,294 of record NC_061068.1, on the reverse strand, counting down.
TATGTGAAAATCAAACATAATTACCCTTTTTGAACCTCTGTCCAACCCAGAGCCTAGCACCCCTCTGACTGGTGAGACACTCCACTCCTCAACCCCTGTTCCCCCGATGCAGTGAAGAAAAAAAAGGGTGAGAAAGAGGGATGGAGGGAAAGGGTCCTGGCAAACTGAATGACATTGACCACTTTGTACCTATAAATCCTGTCTGTATTATCTCAAATGAAGGATCAAAAACGAAGGGAACACAACAAACATTGTTAAATGTTAAATATTTCAACTGGACAATTGACACAAGAAAGAAAAAACATTTCATATTTTTTTGTTGGAAAATGATCCCTTCAAATTTACTTGACAAGAAATTGCCAGTGAAGAACTTTATCCATTTTCTTAACAAACGGTCCCCTGGCGTGAAACATCTTGACCAGTTCGTTTTTCAACCCAGAATCATGTAAATACCCCTCACAAGGCTATGAGAAAAGTGTAAGCAACTCATCTTGTGAAGTCCTTTGACCATAGTGCATTCATTTCCTGTTTACAACTGTTTTGAAGTTACATGTTCACAAATGCCCCTGTGGTCTCCAGGGCTTCCCAAGTACTGTAGATGCATAGAAAAAAACTATTTTGCACTTTGAAGTTTTGTTTCCCTGTCATGTCTGATGGCATGATGCATTAATTCATTTGACCTGAAGCACTTGCCATTCATTTTTATCTTCATTGGTACACATTTTCATACTATTCCCTCAAAACATGAAACTGTCAATTGCTAACTGATAATATTCCCAGATGCATTAGATCATTGGTCTTTTTGAACAGTATGCATATACGAGTTTGGTCCATGATCAGATGTGTCCAAATCTTTGTCACAGATATCAAGAACATATGACAATATAACATTGTCGGCTTGGAACTCCTAGCTTCCCTGTAATCTTTGTCGTTTTAGCTTGTAAGACTATGTACTGTAAACTGGATCTTCTGCTACAATGCTCTAATGATATTTCACTTGAGATAGAACAGCTAACATTTTAACAGTTTCTCCGAAGACTGTACTTAGTACTGACTGACTTAGTAAACCACTTGAAAGTATTGATTTCTGGTATCCTCAGTGTCCTAAAAAACAATTTTTTAAATATAAATCCTTGAAGGAGCTCCTTTTTCACATCTGAAGCACTTTCTGAAGCAGTTTCTTATCATTGGCCTAGATTTCACAATGGGAGAAAATTGAATCTGTATGCATATGTTTACAGTCAGTCATAATGTAAGCTAGTGTCTGAGTCATACTCTTGTGAAGATTGTGCTCTCACTCGAAAGATGACTGAAATATGATGTCTGGAGGAATCCAATTGGCACTTCATTGATTTTAGATTTTTTTTTTTTTTTTTTTTTTTTCATAATTTTGTTAAACATATTTTAGACTAAATTGTTTTTTATAATCATGATGAAATCAATTTCTCTCCAAGGAAATCATTAGATTTTTATAGTTTGTGTATCTCCTTAAACAGATCCAGCTCACACAAAGATGTGGCTTTGTGAAGGAATTGATTTAAAATATAAAAAGATAAAAAATATTTTAAAAAGTTAACCAGAAGGGACCTCACACATACAGAGGTGTATTCTGTCCTAAGTATCTGTAACAATATACTCTTTATGTATTCTGTTTTTATATTATTTTGACTGTCAACTTTTCCATCTTGTTTATTCAAAACTGTCCTAAGCATTAACGCTGTATATTATTATTACCTTTGTAACCTCTATTCCCTCCTATCATCATCATCATGTGTGTGGACTTGATAAGTCACTATAAACTGTCAGTCAGTGTGAGTTGTGACTGAGCTGCGTGTGTGTGTGAGTGTGTGTTTGTGTGTGTGTGTGTGTGTGTGTGTGTGTGTATGTAAATGCATGCAATGAAGAAATGTGACCTTGGCATCTTTTAGTTTAATCTTACCTGTGCCATATGTTTTAGGATTTTTAACAAACATTGATGACGTCTTGTAATAGCTACTTTTTCTCATACACTATCACACAAACACACACGTACACCACACCCCACAAACATACAACAGTGTCATACTATAATCAGATCATTAAACTTGTGTCCAGATAGCCAGTATTAGAACCCCTCACTACAGTTACAGAAACCATGAATGAACTGCTTTGGTCTCCGTGCTATTACAGTGTGTGGATTTTGTGATATGAAACAAGTGTGTCTGTTGAGTTTCTGTTCTTGTTTGTTTCTCATTATTGCTGGAGATGCAAAGATTGCATTGATTATTCAGTAGAAATAAACATTTCCTCAGTAAAAAGAACTAGTGTTGAAAGTTACTCAGAAGTTTATATTGGATGTTTTACGAACAAAACAGTTGGGTAACAAATACATGATGATGAAATTAGGCTTTTGTGTTTATGATTTGACTGGTTCAACTCTACATGCACCAGCAGATGGCACGGTAGTGTGGTTTTCTAACCAAGCTTCTACTAGACATCAACTTCCACGTCCAGAACTTAACATAAACTGTGTTTCAGTTTACAGTTGCAGACGCTCCAAGCTACCATTGCATAACATATCTAGATGGTAGACAATGGAAACTGTCAAACCATAACCCTATAAAGGCGACTTCCTCGCTTACCTGCACCACCATATACGGTCATGCAGCTAGTGTCTCTCACATCGTGCCTTACTGGGACGCTGCCTTGATTAGAAGAACATTCAAAGCCATACAGGTCCACCGCAATATTTACATCTTCAGGGGATAGTTTCTATTTGTGGATACAAAACGAGAAGCCAAGATTGTAGACACACACCTTATGTCACTTGGTAGGAAAGGATACTAAGTCTGATCTAACTGTTGTAACATTCTAGCCAAATGTCCTCCTTTGTATTGCACTGACCTGACGCCATACACGGTCTGCACTCGAGATAATGCTAAATCTGTCCCCCATAACGCGTCATTAGATACTCTGTTGATAGGTGCACACACTCATATACTGGACCACTGATGTACAATATGAACTCTTTATTCAAGTGAAAAGCTTTCCAAAAGCAATACTTTACATCACCTCTTATGGAAAGGATACAAACAAATACAACTTTTCAGAAACTGGGATTTTTATTTAATACCGTTTGATACAACATATACATGAGACAGCACAGCATCTACCATTTCATGATTGGTTGGCCATGTTAAACATTACAGTTGGTCTTTTAGCCAATGAACATGCATCTCCTCTGTATAAAAACACAGCTATTGGGTGACGAGGTGGACACTGGGTATACAGTGAGAGGAAGGTATGGGAAAATCAAGGGAATGTTATTGCCGATTCTGTCCACAAGCCTGGCATGATGGCATGCGCTACTGTGGTTGGATGGTGTTTACATGTGAAATGAATGGGGCTCTTCAACTCAGACACAGAAAAGGCACTTCTGAAATCAAATAAAAATGAAAAGGAAACACAGGTTACAACTGCGTAGGGGGCTGGAAGGACACAGGTGGGTGTAAGACAGACTTATATAATAAAAGTTTTTCTTTTGTTTTCTTTTATTCAAATGTAGCTGGTTGTGTGTTCTCTTGAAATCTTCAACCACTCATCACCATCCGGACGAGTTCTGTGAGCGAGAGAGAAGAGGAGAGAAGAGGAGGAAGAAGAAAAGACAGTCAGTTCCTGGCTTGTTTCAGTCTGAAAGGGAAACATGGGGAACAAACTCCACCTCCAGCATCGGCCAGTTTCCTCATCCTTTTTAAAAGCCTCACATGTTCTACATTATTGTCATTGTATTCTAAATACAATATAGTACTGACTCCTCCAAAGAGGGTCAGGGCTCAGTGGGTGCCTTGCTCCCACTGTATCCTGGGTGGTTCTGTCTGGCCCGTCATGTTAGCTCTGCTGTGCTGGAGCTGGCTGCTGTCTCCCCACAGACACTCCAGGTAGCAGTAAGTCAGAAGACAGAATCTGCATTAAAAAGGGGTCAGCGTTAACAGGCTAGGGATGAGAGGAAGAAAGGAGTGAGAGAAGCGGAGGATGAGAAGAAAAGCTCTCTCTCTCTCTCTCTTAGCCAACCAGCCAACAGCCAAGGATTTGTCCAGGCCTCAGGACCTGGAATGTGTTAGGATTAGCAACCCTCCTTATTTGGGATGATCTACCAGAAGGGGCGGGGGGGGGGGGGATGGGCCAAGGGGAAGAGCGCAGGAGAGGGAAGGCTCAACTTTAGAGAGAGGGAAGAAAACAACAAAATGGTCAAATGCATCTACAGTTCTATAGCAGCAGCTTCATCAAGGAGAGAATATGGGAGGCAACGGAAATGCCAGCCAAGGAAAACAAGCAGCTCTCTGTAATTCTGCATGAGAAGTACAATACTATACTGAATTGAACAGGACAGCAGGGCAATGCTGAAGAATCAAAAACAAAACACAGTGCCAAAAAAAAGGCACCATCCAGTACACCTCTTCACTGCCCTGCTCTGCTCTTCTGAAACCAGGTTGATTCTCTGTGGGATCAGAGGAGCAACCTACAAAGCTAACTCATGCAGACGTTACATGCAGGCTACAGCCATGAAATGGCAGGAACTGCAAGAAGGGGACATGATCTGCAGGAGAAAAGTGAAGTGTCAAACCATTCCAAACCACTCCACCATAGGAACCCAGCACTGTCAACCGCATCACTGCATAAAGAGGCTTCATTACATTCATGTGCTTACTGGTCATATTTGCTCTGTTTAAAATGTGAGGGTCAAGTTAGACAAATGAGATTGTGCTTCAGTAATAATTAGTGTTTTTTGAGCAAGATAGACTATACTGAAAAAAACTTTTTTTGCATAGGCTTTACATTGCAAGTTCAGGCAGGAGCGTCTTGTGCAGGGACAAGTTTCAGAGAGGCTCTCCTGTTAGGTGGACAGTTAGGGAGGCTTTAGTGGCTCTGCTCATACCCGTGCTCAACCGGACATGATGTGGCGGACAAAGGCTGTGGGACAGTAACAGGGAATTGTTGAGGGGACAACACAAGTGAAATGTGGACTCAACAATGCACACAGGACAACAGGTTATACACCAATATGTACCGCTTAGGTTATGAGGTTACAGGCCGTGTATGTTCTTTGTATGGTTATTCATATTTACTAATAGAGGATAAAAGTTATTACGAGAGCATTTAGATAGTGGTGTGGATGCACCAGTAGGGCCGGGAAATGAAAACGTATTTAATGTATTTTTTTTAAATATCTAAGAGCTAAACCAGAGCTGACAGGCTACAACAACTTGAGCCAAAACCGTTAAAAGGCGTACTCTGTTTTAAATAAAAAAGATTACATGAAACACGCCTAAAATGCTGAGTCTGGATTTCCCAAGAAAGGAAGTTATGTGTGGGTGAATCTGTCTAGATTCTAAAGATATCTTATCTTATTTGTATTTACTGAACTATCCTCTGAAACGTCAGCTTGTGTTGTCCACTCGTACTGCTGCTGCTTTACCTTCATAGTTGATGCAGCCGTTGGCATCTTCATGTCCTGCTAAAAGAGTCTCCACCTCCTCCTCTGTCATCTTTTCTCCTGCAATCAACACACAAAACAGGTTTAAGTATGTCAATGAGATTTATAGAAAACATAACAATGAACCGTCAACAATCTGTAATAGAGCCTATTATTTCATACAGACCTCCAGAATGGAGTGACAAACATATGAAAGGCAGCATACTCTCCCCCTGACTGCGCCCTCTGACAGTCAATATGCAAACAAAAGGAGGTCTGAATAAGCCTTTTGAGGAACTCATGCGCTTGTAATAACTGATTATCAAAGACACTGGGGACTTTTGGTCCCAGACTAAGGTGTGTTCAGATAAGGGGTTTGTGCTAGGCTACATCATCTGAAGAACGTGGATCAGATAAAAAATATTGAAGGGAAAACATTGGTGATGGACAAATGTAGCAAATACAGAAAACAAATTAATGTACCAAATAATGTACTCGACACGCGATCAGGTGTAAATAACAAGGTGCAATGTTACGTGAACTTTAGTCGCAACTTTTGCGGCGACGAGCAAGAAAAGAATTGCCTTGTATTTCTGAAAACAGTTTTTTCTCATGCGTCCGTTTTTCGGGAATATATACCCTAATTATATATATTTTGTCATACTTTTAGGGCGGCGGGAGGTAGTTTAGGGGGGACATCCACCCCTCCAAAACAATGGTCGGGGAAACACTGCAAAGAATCTTGCTAACAGTTCATAAGCGTTGACATATCTCGGCCCTTACCCAGTGTAGTAAGAACATGGCGCAATTCAGCGCCCATCACTGTGCCGTTGCCCTCCTTGTCGAAAACACGTAGACCCTCCACAAAGTCTTCAAAGGAGCCCTGGTCCTTGTTTTTCGCAATAGCCTGGAGCATCGGCAGGAACTGCTCAAAGTCCAGCATCTTGTGGTTCATCTCTATAGACAGGGTGACAAAGACAATCAATAACATTTCTCTGACTTTCGGTTCAAATATTCTCTAACTAACTGCAAAACATAATTATCCAATAAACAATTTGATCAAATTTAAAAAGGGCATAAACCATCTGGTGCAAATCCTTAGTTATGTTGAAATATTCCAGTAATACTAGTTTCACTTGATCAAGGCATGTTAAAAGCCCATACATCAGACCAGTGCAACCTTTGTTGGTGTAATTAGCATATGTAAGGTTTGCATTGGACTTGTTTGGGGAGTGGACCAAGATAATGATGTTTCTCACTATTACGACAGCCATGCTTCCACAAGCACCCTTTAAAAAGGATTGTTCTACTGTTCATCAGTGACACTACATTGTTGAAATTCAACAAACTGCACAGAATTTGAACTTAATGTCCTCTTATCTGTACCCAGCATGATTATAAAAGGATGAGCGTGACACCTCACAACTTCAGTTAGCAATGTACCCAGAAGCCACTAGCACTTTGACTACTAAGCCAATAGAGAGAAGCATGGATAACACCTAAATGTTCAGTCATGCACAACAATCTACTGGTGTCCTTTTTGATTCAGCAGAGATGACAGTTATTCCACCAGGAGCCAGTAGCAAGACTGACCATCTGACTTGGGGTTTCCCAAGACCTTGAGCACCTCTGCGTTGACAGGATTCTGTCCCAGGGCTCGCATGACGTCCCCACACTGGCTGTAGCTGATCTTCCCATCCCCTGTCCTGTCAAACAGCAGGAAGGCTTCTTTGAACTCTGAAGGGGAGATGGACAGTGTTGTATTTAAGCATATAAGTTTGTTTATATTCATTTGATGGGGGGACACAAACCAGCATTCAAAGGATGAGTGTGAGAAAACATAAAGAAACCATAACTGAAATCAAGTATAATCTTCCACATTTCAGCCTACTAGTAGATATTCTAATGTGTATTTTCTCGTCTTCTGCTATTTGCTAGGTAGTTAGTTTGTCTGAATGTCTCAAAGCGACTTCTAAAAGAATGGTATCTGGCATCAGGGTCATTTCCCCGGGCCATTGTTTTGGTTCTAGCCTCCCCACGCTGGAATGCTACGCATCCAGAGATGGCCGGTCTGAAACTACTGCAAGCGTCTCATTTATCCATATAAGGCATTGGTTGAAAGCAAACGCTAAGCCGTGGAATCTGTCAACTATCTTCTTTAAACAAACGCCAGCGAAGGAAATCTACTACCGTGTTACAAAACTTACAAAAGACTGCTCAGAGAATGGAAGCAATTACAATACAAATCCTCATCAATACTAATGCTTCGCTAACTTGCAGCAGGTTTTATTTTAGAACTAGCAATGTAGCCAGTCACGGAAATGTTTGGGCCACGCCTTCAAACCGTGGCTAAAACGCAGTCATTTCCTATCACATTATATTCATCAGTCGTACACACCCTTCAAAGATTACGAAATATATTGCCTTAATTCTGCATTTGTTATCTGCAACATTTCCGGGACCGAAATTTACTCGTGTAACTAAATTGTTGCCCATCATTCTACAGTACCTGCTGACACTAAATAGTCGATTTAACCTTCATACCAAATATAGTCATGAACCTATAGTTACCCGTATTTCAGACCTTAACCTTCTGATCATGACTCAACACATCAAGATGCTAGTTAACTGCATAACAAAACGTTACCCATTCTACCATCATAAATGCACGAGCATCCTTAAAGTTTAGCTACCACTGCAAACAATATAAGTGCAAAAACACGCATTAGTAATAATACATTCCTTTTCGACTAGATAAATGACACTACATTGCATTCAATAGCATTTTTATCACACCGTGTTGCTAGAAGCTTTTCAAACTGTTGTTAGCTAGTGCTAGCTGTTGAAGGATCAATGGACAGCTAGATTACGATTTAAGGCTCGAGTCCATCCGTGAAATTCATGCATGATTATTTAGTCTACAGTTGCCACACACAAAACCTGGTTAATCTCAAACTGCCTACCTGGACAGCTCCACATCTATCAACGAGTTTGCAGGGATTTAAGAGTCAGTACCCCACAGTATGACAAACGGGACAAAAAGGTAAGAGAAACAGATGAGCTATTCCAAATCGCAGTCACTGGAAAGCAAGCTAGCGAGCTAGCTAGCCTATAGCTTCTCGAGATGTCAGCAATCAAACTCTTCACCCAGATCATTTTAAACATTACTCACCGATAATTTGGTCTTCTGAGAAGTCAGACTGATCAGGAAAAACAAGAGACAGAACGGAAAAACAAGAGACAGAACAGAAACACGGTTGGCTAATGGAATTAAAAGTGGCTAGCTTGCTAGCTAACGTTAGTAGACTCCACAGTACAGTACTAGATGATGAGATTAGCGAGCACTATGGCTACTAGTACTGTAATCTCAGACTTCGTTCTTTACTTAAACATTTTAAAATAAAACACTGATATAAATCTTCTATACATTGTTTTGCTGGCGCTATATGTATAGATCACATTATACACCTTAACAAAGCGAAGGAATTTACCATGTCTGCGTTCAGTATGGGACGATCCGCGGGCGGAGGTCTGTGAAATTGGGACTACTGGTAGCGGACGTTGAAAAGAGGCACAGCCTTCATGACATCATCATTCAATGTTTATCCATCGCAATGTATTGGCCAATCACATCTCTGTGATACTAGCGGTAAAATATACAAATACATACAGTATAATAGAGAAAAGGAAACATTAAATGCATAGTACATTTCAAAAACCACATGATAAAGGTTGAATTATGTTTATTGTGAAAAGCTGTATAGCAGTGGCTTGTGACCTGAAAATGTGTACAAACGTGGCTAAAAGTTGAAATTGCAAAAGAGGCAAAGGAGCAACACACAGATGACTTACAATTTATTTTATTTACTTTTGACGATGATGCAATCCATCAAACAACGTGTTATATACTAAGAATTATGACTTATACAGATTCAATTTAAACAGGTTTGTTTGACACTGGACAGTGCCTTTGCACCTAAGCCAAATCAATAACAAATAAACAAAAATAACAAAACATTATTAACAATTCTGAGGTTCCTTTCACTCAACCCCTTTAGTGTCTGCTTCACCACGCTGAAAGCGAACAAAGTCCAACACTCGGGCCCCCTGCTCCCTCAGGTATTGGGCCACAGTCCGACTTGGGTCAGGGAGGAAGGTTTGAGGGAGCAGCCGTGTCTCTGACTCACCACAAGGAAGGTCATCCATGTTCCCCAGGGATACTGGGGACTCCCCCACCACATGCTGGCCCAGCAAGCGGCCCAGGGTTTCTTGTGCCCCATCCTTGCCCCCGTGAAACACCACCAGGGCGCCGTAGCGCCCCATAGCCATGTCAGTCTGACTGGCCACGCCTCCATGTATGTATGACCCGATATGCCAGTCAGCAGGCACACCTACCGCCACTGCACGTCTAACTGACATGTTCTCTCCTAGTCGACCTGTGATAGAAGAGGAAATTCACATAGAGAATAAATGCTAAAAAGCATGATTGAAACAGGGAATAGGAGTAATTCAACATATATTTAGAACATTCTTGAGGTCTGTGTTGCTGGTTTCTATGTATAACTTACTGACCTATTGTAAGAGCAAGCTGATCAGCTAGCAAAGCTCCTTCACCCACATTCAGTTTGGAGAGCTGATCGGCTGCCAGCACACTCTAAAACACAGACAAAATATGAATATTAAAAAAAACAAGACACATGATACAGATAGACAGTAATAATGCCAAGTGTTGTCAGAGCATGTACCTTGACATAGCCAGTCTGGCCCTGGTTCTTACTGCGGTGGTGAGCCATAGTAGCAAAAGCTACATCCTTCACAAGCTGCTGGAATTTTTCATTACGGGCAACAAAGTCTGTCTCACAATTCACCTAAAAGAACAGACGTACATGGAGATACATAATATTTCAAACATACCGTCAATATTTGAGTGGTGCAATGACATTCTAAAGTAACTTCACAGTTAGTAGTCACTGTACCAACCTCCACCATAACTGCAGCCTTGTCTCCTACAAAAAGGCCGATCAGACCCTCCTTGGCTTGCCGACCCTCCAGTTTGCTGGCCTTGCTCCAGCCCTCCTTCTGGGCTTGTTCATGTAGCCAGCTCTCTGCCTAAGATTAGAATAAAACTACATATTACATGTAAAACGAACAATATTTTTGTCATTTTAGTTTCATAAGGTACAAGGCCTCAAAAAAAAGACTCACAAAGACACACAATCATACATGCTCTCCAAGTCAGGCATCCTTAGTATGAGTATAGTGGAAAATAGATGATTTACTTGTTTCATGTCATTATCAAATTTATCTAGGGCTTTCTTGCAGTTGATGAAGGTGTAGCCGGTACTTTTCCGTAGTTTAATCAGAAGGGCTTTCTCAGCAGCTGAAAGGAGGCTTCCCGTGTGTATTGACTGCACATACTGCGTGAGACAGACCTGTGGTAGACAAAACCAGAGTGGTATGAGCAGTATGAAGAGAACGTAAACTAACTTGCCCTGTGACCTCTGATGCCGACCAACAGAATATTTTACAATACAGTGATCGTTTAACTTTGTGTTGGCTACAAGCTCATCCTTTACCTTCACACCACACCCCAACCGGGTCATGGCACACGATTGAATACAAAACAGTGCTACACTATTTTGGTAATGGTATTACAAATAGGTTACATTTAGCTTCAGTTTAGACCATAACATGAGAGCAGCTCATCACCGCTTTAATGACAATCTGAGGTAGTGTACACGCTCCTCTACCACATCTTTCTTACCTTTGAGAGTTCTGTTCTGATCGATCTGACCACGTATTTTAATGCCATACCTGGATTCTGTTATGGCAAATTACAAAATCTTCCCAAACGAGAACTGAATGTCATTGAACTAGTCCACGCCGTGTACGGCTACATTGACCAGACAAATATTGCGAGACGCTACATCCTTGACGGAAAACGAGAACAAAATCTGAACAAAACTATAGCGCCCTCTATTGTATGGGAATAAGTAGACGGGGCAACGACGCATGGTTCCGACCTCAAAATATGATTTGTTAACCCTTTCTGGTTGTAGATCTCAATGTCAGAGCCAATGAAAAATAGTTAGTATTAGTAACGTGTTTATTTATTTATCAAACTATGTCGACTAATTTCTATATTACATATACATTTATTTATATAGCAGCCACATTGATTTATTTCCGGGTTAATTTCATAGCCATATAAGTATATTTAGTAATTTAGTTAATTCATGAGTTTTATTTTCTTTTTAGGAGTTTAACGACTGCGCCTTGTAAAATATTTTGAGCTTTCACTATCTTCAGCAAACATTTCACTTTTACATTTTTGACATGTTGCACATAATGCTAAATAAAGCTTTGTCTTTCCACACACCGTTAAACACGTTACCCATTCTTATTGACAAACTGTGTGAAACACAACAGGTGCATGCAAACAAACAATTTGGGACACCGTTGCCTTGGACGTTGCACGTGGAAAATGTTAAATGTTAGTGAATCATCACTGACAACGTTTTTATTTAACACTGTCAAAAGTGTAACATGTTATGGTAAAAGTATGTTTCATGAATTAGTTGATTACTTGTTAATTTATTTGTTACTTTAAATAAACAGCAACATTCCAAATGTTAATTTCTACGTTACACAAAAACCAGACAATTTTTTTATTTTATATCTGTTGCTCCACTAATGAGTGTTCAACATGTAGGCCTACAACAGGTGCACAGTTTCTCTTGCATGTGGTCGTGATAAACTGTATTTCTGCTTAACAATATTATTACAAACATTAATAATTTCCTTTTTTTCTATTTTCAAATGAAATGTTCACACTCAAATAAATTAATCACTTGTAATCTTTTGCATGATTCAATTGTAATTGATGCATTAAAATCTCAAAACAGACAGTGAAACAAAATGTTCACAAATGAAAAATTCCATGCTGGAACAGGTGTGTGGAGTGTGTTCAAACTGGGTATAGCATGAATATTACTTTCTGTCTTAAAAAATCGTCATACCTGCGGCCATTGGTTGGTACGTGGACAATAGGGTGGAGCTTTTGTGACTGTTGGAATGAGCAGACAGAGTGAACTAGGTATATAACCAGAAAATGTATTTAGTGTCACTGGAAATAGTTTCCAGGTCTTTGCTGGGCTGAAATGAAGATCCTTCTTGTGCTCACTCTGGGTGTGACCCTGTTCTCTCAGGGGTACTGTAGTAAGTTTGGGTCAGCCTGACTTGATCTCATATTATTAGACAGCTTGCCTGTCAAACAGTAGTTGATGTATATGACTTATTGTCATTTAAACGTTCATAGTCCTTTTACTCTCTTATGTGTTTTCCCCTAGACACTCTAGATTCCTGTGAGGGACGTTGTGGTTACGGAACAGACCCTGGCTTCACCTGTCAATGTAACTCAGCCTGTGAGCGCTTCAAAGACTGTTGCTACGACTACACCAGCGTCTGCAAGGGTAAGGCGACAGTATTTCAATTCTTACAAACGTGTTATTTTATTGAAGTGACTGTGATGCTGTTTTACAATCTTCATGTACATACAGTTATTATTCAGTTCTCCTGTGTGTTTCTCTCTATGTATTCCATATCAATATTGATGTTTATTTATGCTATTCATTTCTTCAGGTAGTGCTGCATCCTGCGCTGGTCGCTGTGGGGAATCCTACAACTCTCAGAACAAATGCCACTGCAACTCCAAGTGTAGCCAGCACAACAACTGCTGCAGCGATTATGGAGATCTCTGTGGGGGTGAGAGAGATCACGTGCTGCTTCTCGTGTACCTATCTCCCAATATCATCAGTTTGAGTTTGCCTTTCATCCAACACCTGGTGAAATGATCATTGTGAAATCATAATGAACTACCAGTATAAACTAGTTCTTTCTTCTTCATAATTTGTTAAAATGCTGTTTGTAAATTATTATTTATAATGTTTCTGAAAACCTAGGACGGTGCATTGTAGGGCCAGCAGATGTCACTGGTATGCAATGAACGGTCCTGACAGACTAGTAGTCATCCGTTTATAGTCAACTATAAACTAGTGAATAGTGAATAATTACTTGCATTGCTTTTCTACACCAGCACTAGGTCCATAAACGGCTTATGATGCTTATGTAACTAAAACTTGTCAATCGTCAATCACAACAGTTACTGCCACAGCTGATTCATTGTATTTTACTTACCCTGTTAGGCATAACTTCTGATCATAATATGAATCCCTTTTTTATTTACTTACAATATACCCTAAACATGTCAGGTGCTCCTCCTCCTCCGACAACTGATATCAGTGATGCTGACATCAGGGCTATCTCTGAGGTTCTATATGCTCTGGACTCCAACAAGGCCACTGCCTCTGAGTTGACCATCGACCCCCAGGCCCTAGTGCCTAACTCCCAGACCAGCTCCAAGAATGATTTGTCCCCTCGCCGGTGAGTCATCCCATTTGGCTGATAACCCTCTTTCTAGCCCTTATATGTGTGTCTAAACTGGTGGTGTAGTCCCTCTCTAACGGTACATACAAGATTTATTTCATTTCCTTCTTTCCCAGTATCCCTCTTCCTCTCCCCTATCTCCCTCTCCTTTTCCTTAAAACTCTCAAATTCGGTATGTTTCTTATTTTTCTGACATATTTCCCAGATTGTTTACCTTCCTGGATGAGCAAGCTCTATTTTCCAAGCCTACCTATGCTTCCTTCGTCGCCCTGATGGACAACTACCGGAGAGTTACAGGCCAGGCGGAAGACTTCACCCCCCAGCAGCTGGCTGAGCAGGACACTTTCCTGAGGGAGTCCATGTCTAACACTGAGCTGGGCCGTGAGCTCTTTGCCTTCCTCTTTACCAAGGGTATGCATAGAAGAAGATAGCGTTCCATTCCAAAACATAGACACTTCTAGAAATGTTTAGCATCGTAAAACATCGTATTCATGGTTTTCAGATATGCCATAGCTTACCTTATGAGTAGATATGTTATGAGCAACATCACTATACCTGTTTGTCTGTTTTTCAGTGAAACTGCTGACCTTACCACTGTTGCTTTTCAGGCCGCTATTCCTCTGAGGACGAGTTTCTTTACGACTTAAAGATGATGTGGTTTGGTCTGTACTCCCGGTATAACAAGAAGATGGACTCAAGTGGATTTGAGCACATCTTTGCAGGTCTGTTTGATGGTTTTGTATTGGTTTGCGTAAGTCTGTGTGAGTGTGTGTGCATGTGTGCATGTACGTGTGAATAAAAACGTATCTTTGTCACTGCAGGAGAGATCAAGGGTGGAAAGGTGTCTGGCTTCCACAACTGGATCCAGTTCTACCTCCTGGAGAAACAGGGTCTTCTGAACTACTACAGCCACAGTTTCAATGGACCTGTAAGCACACCCCTTAACATTCCACCACTTAGTGTTCAATTGATACATTCATAATGTATTTTTCTGTAATACCATGTGATGACACTGTATTGGATTGTCTTCAGCTGTTGAAAAAATAATGTAATTTACTAGTGCTGTCAAACGATTAAAATATTTAATCGCGATTAATCGCATTAATGTCATAGTTAACTCGCGATTAATCACAATTAATCGCACATTTCTATGTCTATCTATTCTAAATGTCCCTTGATTTCTTTTTGTCCCATTCTTTTTTTCAAATTTTAATGCTCTTATCAACATGGAAAAGTGGTTCGGATTGCTTCGTGCAAATATTTTTTGTTAATGAAAACAACATTGCAATCGCCTGGCTTTGACGAGGGGGCGGAGAATTTGCATCATCTGTGTGCTTGGCCATCAAGTGGTATTTCAGACTGGACGTGCTGCAATGATAGCTCATTTTACAACGACAAAACACACAGATCACTTTGGTCTTGTCAATGGAACCATTTGGCAACTTTTTAAAAGTAAACTTTCCATTCAGAATCTTATTGGCATCCATTTCGGCGTCTCGCGCTCGCCATCCACTCAAAACGTAAAGTTAACCTACTACCAGAGAATGTCTCATATCCGTAAACGGGCTCTGCTACTACGCTTTAGCCGGATCGCAAGCCAAACAAGTGTGTGGTAGTGATGTGTCGTTCGTGAACGATTCGTTCATTTTGAACGAATCCTTATAAGGACTCGGGAGTAACGAGTCCTCTCAACGAGTGATTCGTTCATTTCCCGACTAGGTCTTTCTACGAGTCTTTGGATCATTTTTCACGTGACCTGCATAGGCTCTGTAGCTAGAGGAAACGAACGATTCGTTCCTTTCCCGACTCGGTCTTTCTACGAGTCTTTGGATCATTTTTCACGTGACCTGCATAGGCTCTGTAGCTAGAGCAGGGGTGTCGAACTCCGGTCCTCGAGGGCCGCTGTCCTGCATGTTTTAGATGTTTCCCTGCTCCAACACACCTGATTCAATTAAAAGGGTTGTTATAACGACCATTCATTCGAATCAGGTGAGCTGGATCAGGGAAACATCTAAAACATGCAGGACAGCGGCCCTCGAGGACCGGAGCTCGACACCCCTGAGCTAGAGGAAACGAATGATTAGTTCCTTCCCCGACTCGGTCTTTCTACGAGTCTTTGGATCCTTTTTTTACGTGACCCGCATTGTATTTTTTAGTAGAGGAAACAGTTTCCTTATTCCCTTTCGCGTGGCCGCTGTTTTAGTAAGACGTGAATGAATGATATTCGCTCAAGTCATCATACTGACTGGTTTTGTTATTTTCACTTTACATTTACACTTACAGTTTAGTGCAGTGTAATTGTTTGACGTGATCATTAAATGCTAGTGTGATAATACATGACCAAATCATACAAACTCATGATACATTATTTTAATGCAGGAATTTATTTTGAAATAGTATTTGCTGGTGCACATGTCATGCACTAACCTACAGTGGACGTATAGGGGCTATACGTCCTTTGCACCCCCCCCCCCCTGAAATGAACAAATGACTCGAAAAAAGATTCGTTCATTTTACTGAACGAGATTCAAAGAACCGAATCAGTAAAAAGAACCGAACTTCCCATCACTAGTGTGTGGCGTGCCTGTTGTTTTGTTTCCGGTCTAGCTAGATCCGGTGTGGTGTTGTAGTTTTTCTACCTTCGGTAGTTGTTGCAACAGCATGTGAAAAAAAACTACAAAGTTTGCTAGGCCAAAAAGAGCGTTAATCGCGCGATAAAAAAATTGACGCCGTTAATTTGGGTTTGCGTTAACGCCGTTAATAACGCGTTAAACTGACAGCACTATAATTTACGTAAGAGAATATAAAATGGGACTGTCTGTTTCTCTCTCTCCCTGGTTCAGTGGGCGTCATTCCCTGATGTTCTCGGGATGCAGTTCATGTGGGACGGTTACTACAAGCAGGTTGGTTCTGCAATCATTGGCTGCAGTCCGGAGTTTGACTTGGCCATGTACAGTCTCTGCTACATCGCCCGCCCAGGAAAAAAGTCAGTACTCTAACACTACTTGTCACATGCTGCCCATACTGTCCCTGTAAATATGCTTTTAGATACATTTATGCAACTGCATGTATGCATTTTCTTCTTTGTCTATTTCCTGATGTGTGTTTGCTGTGGCCAGGTGCCGTTTGAGTCTGGGAGGGAAGCAGCTGGTGATCCAGACCTACACTTGGGACAACTCCTCCTACGGGAACGGGAAGAAGTACATCGGCTCAGCATTCCCTGCCACCCCTTGAAAACGTAACATTCAGAACAAATAAACAAGCGACAGGGCATTCAAACCCAAATGCCAATCATGCTCTCATCATAAACCCCAGTGTCTAATCATACCTACACCTGCAGAGAGCATGCCATCTCTGCCTGACCTATTGTAAGGGACTCAATCTTAACTGGAACATAGGTGGAAATGGAACTCAATTCCATAAAGCTAAATTATGGGCTAATGGGGGGGATGTAGGAATCAGTAAATTCAGTTAATCAATTAATAAGTTATTTGTTCATTTGTTAATTTAATAAATTAATATATTAATATACCACTAATGTCTTCAAATGTCATGACATTTTTCCAGTTTTCAATTTGTCCAGAGTTGAGTTCCTTCAATCAACTGATTAAAAACGGTTTCCACACCCATTTTTTTATAATGTTCAAAATGTGTATAAAAAAAACTAACGTTCCACAGCAAACAAAACCAAGATCCAAGCCAGTGGTTAGAACTCCCTCTCAGTATCAGAGTATGATGATCCTCTCCTCCCCAGGGCATGATCAAACTCTGCCCAATGGGGCTCAGAAATGTGTGCGTAGACACCCCTGAGAGCCTCAATTGTGATACTCCACTTCCAAGAGCATGTGTGTATCAGACACAATTGGCAACTGTTTTATCAAAAACAAAGCAAAAACTAAATGCGATTGTGGCCCCTTTCACTAACAAATGAAGAGAAACAAAAACACATTTAGTAGATTTTATTCTGCTTGACCTACTCTTAACAGTAGCCACTAGCTAAACCTGTTTCTATCAGCTGTCCATAAAACCCCAGCTGTGTGTGTGTGTGTGTGTGTGTGTGTGTGTGTGTGTGTGTATGTGTGTGTGTGTATGTGTGTGTGTGACCTTCCAGCTGGGATGGGGGTTGAGTTTACCCTTTCACTCATCCAGGGTGACTAACGGGATAAACTCTGGGTCTGACGATGGAACAGGGGGACACACTTGCACCCCTGTTTAAAGAGAGAATTAAAGGAGATGGATCTGCCTTAGATCCCATTATGTCTCAGTGTGTGTGCGTTTGTGCCATACAACACTATAGGATAGTCACTTCATACAAAAACCACCGCCTTTCAGAAATTTGGGCCTCACAAACTGACTGTTAGGCTCAGAGAAAAAATTCTTTACTTCACTTTTGTCAGACCATATTAAATTTTCTGGCCCAGTGCCTCTGAAAATGAAAAGAGTAAATGTTGTCTCTTTTCACACTCTTTTCATTTAAAAAATCAAATCAAATCAAATTAAGCCACAGAGGAGAAAAAATTCAATTGTTCCTTTTGTCACTCTCACAACTTCATAATCGAATTATAGCTGGCCACCCGCCACCCCCCCCCCCCCCTCCATTCCTCACACACACACAAACATAGACCCTAAATGGGCTTCCCCTGGCCCATCTCACACGCCACCTGACTTTTGTTTTGTAATTATATTATCCCGGTCTCTTTTGCGTGTTGTGGCTAATGGCTGAGCGGGCAAGCCCAGCTGCACATGCAGAAACAAAGCTGCTTATGGGGCCAGACAATGAGCCCGTGGAAAAGGGACGCCTGAAGGCGGTCAGCCAATGAGCATACACCACAGGGGGCCAACGGAGGGTTTAGGAAAGGGTTAAGGGGTTTAAGGGTCTCTTTGGGGGAGTGTCTTATTTTGTGACCCATGGAGCGGTTTCTTCAATGGGATGGTTAGTTGAAGGGCCAGATCATGGGCCAGATCAAGACCAGTCTCCCCACTGTTAGGCTAGGTTTGAGGGAGGTATAGCTTTGGCTAAGCTACCAGTCACTCTCTGGGCTGACGAGGTACCATGAAATTCAGAGTAACTTTGATTGTCTAGTTCTGTGTCTCTGTGAATGCCCCCCTCCACAATCTGACAAGTCTTTTCTCCTTCCTATTCCTGACACCCAATATACTGTACAGAGACTAGAGCCAATGATCTTGAGGTGAATCGTGTTTCTTTTTCTGTTCTGTAATCCAATACATTTACAGTATGAACATTTTAGGGATAGCTAAATTATTGTTGATTTGCTGTGCATTGTGGTTTGTGTTGTGATAATGAATTATGTTTATAGCAGTCAAAACTATGTGTAATTACACATAGACATGTTTTCCTGCCCAATCAGGCCAAGTTATCCATGAACATACCCTCTACACACACGACACACACACATACACGGGACAGACAAACCTCCCCACTGGGATGTTAGGATCTCTCTCAGGACTCGCAGACTGACAGATGGACGCAGCCCCTTTTCCCCACTGCAGCAAACAGAAGTGCGAGGGACCCAGGAAGAGGTTGTGTCAGGGGTGAGTGCCTGTGTTGTGTTGGAGTGGGGGAAGAGAAAAGCAGATGCTCTTTTTTAACCAAACAGAATAATCATCATACCAATGTTAGATATCTGTGTGTGTGTGTGTGTGTGTGTGGTAATGCAGACTCCTCGGGGGTCAAGGTCTGAACAGTTTTGTGTCAGGTGAGTTTCCATTAGAGAATCGAAAGGCATCTGAGCCGGCAAACAGCTAACTAGCCTGGTGTATATGAGGAGCAGTGGGGAACAGAGAAAGTAGGGCCCATCTGCCAGTCAAGTTCATAGTGGATGACCAACACCAAAGTGGAGAGTACAAGATACCTCAGTATCACATTCGGAAGTAAGACTTTAACTCAGTTGTGTGTGGTAAAGTCCTCATAATACGGTGTACAACTAATGAATAAGTTTAAGAGTAATATAACAAACTAAGCACTGACCTTGAATAAAAAGATTCATAATAAATTGTCTTATATTTTACTTAATATTTGGAGTTTAAGTACTGTATTATTCTACAATAAATACATGTGTGTAGGGGCAAAGTAAGATACAGGATAGTGTGATGCCTTAGCTACACCATTCCCTAGTCATTCCCACTCTAGGGAGGAGCCAGGCTAGCCTCTCTTATTCCCATCCTGGGCTGCAGGTGTGGAATAGGACAGGCAGTACACTGGGGGGAGGGATGGGGGAATTACTAGTCGACAGGGGAGTGTGAAGGGAGTGTAAGGAACATCCATTGGGTGCACAGTCCCCCTCATTCTCCACACCTCATCCCCAAACATGAGCACATGTGATTCTTTATCTCATGGGATGATGGTTGCACCCCCACTCACATCCCATGTCTCCTTTACTTACTCAGTCGCCCAATTCTTTGCATGCAAACACACACACACTAAAGTATATTGTTCATCAAGTCATGAATGTCCAGACTGTAAGTGGTGGAAGTTCACAAAACATAACTTTAATTGCATTTGGTGTGATATGAGACAAAAAGAAACACTCGTTTTGATTTTCCTTGGTTGGATGTTAGTAAGTAACACACTAAATGCAGTAAACTTGCAATGCTATGAATGTGCATATTTTGTCATTCACCTCACTTTGTCTCTTCCATCTCTGTCCATCTCGTGAGGGGAGCTTCTTCAGCCCCATTTAATGAGCGTAATGTGGTGCAATGAGCGCATGCCGGACACAGTAGTTTGGCGCACGCGGATGCATGAATGGACTGGGGAATGGCGCGAACACCTGCTCAAGCGCAATTCCAAGCTGTCACAGTTAGTTTGGCTCATACAAGAGCGCGTATAGGCCTATCATACAGCCATCTCTCGAAGTTGAGATGCCTGGGATGAATTTGGCTGATTTTTCCTACCACAAATAGCAGCTGCATGGCCACCAAAGAAATACGTTGCAATATATTAAATTTTAAAGTAGCTTAATCTATGTTGAAAAATATAGTAGCAATGTTCAGTCGAAGACTCTTATTCTCCTGTTTTTTTCTTTCTCTTTCTCTTCCCCCCCCCCCCCTCCCCTCCCCACCCACACCCACACACACACACTTCCAAAATGATGGCTGAAGCTGACAGTGGCCACGGGCCGGCCACGCGCAAACTCCGGCACAGATAGATGGATCTGAGTTTTTGAGAGTGGGAGGAGTCACGCGCAGACTGAAATAGTGAGCCCCTGTCGCTTGACCCGTAGAGACTTCAGACCTGAGATGGGACACTGACAGTAACAGCAAAGGGTAACGAAAAGGTCCAATATACGTCTAGTTAATGAATATTCAAATATTTTTTAAATATTTCCTGCATTCACCAAAATCTTTCAGGAGATCCAGGAGAACGTACAATATCAGGTAGGCCGTGCTTTGAAAACTTTTAGGGAACCCCAGTGTTCATTTGGGTAAAAAGGATATTCTCCTTTGCGTAGGCGAATGGGCAACATGAACTTGGATCAAATCAAATGGAGTAGGTTAATCTTGACAATCATCTGATCTATGTCTACATTGTTATTTTTGGCATTATAATTTTTGGTATTATAAAAGTAACAGAATATTTTTACAGATACGCATTGTCAAGTAATAGGAGGTCAAAGCTGACGAAGGTCTATATTTGTCAAATATATTCAATGCAAACCCCCTTTACTCTATCATCCACGAAATAGAAGGAATAGAAAACTGGTCAATGATAAAATATATCATGTAGGTTGATGTATAAAATCAACAAAAATAGTGGAGAAAATAAATCGTTCCAGAATTTTAAACATGCTCATTTATTCTTACTTGTCTGTTACTGATCCTGGGATGTGGTCTAACCTTGAATTAATCCGTCATCCACGAAGCAAATCCTGCAATGCCCCAGATTGAGAACCCATCCCGGCACTACGACTTTACAGGGGGAATTACCGAGTTTAGAAGTCCCCCTGTGATCAAGATTAATCTAGAAACCTTATGTGTAAGGAGGCGACGGGAAAACATGGTCAAATGTTGGGATAGTGTGTGCCTACATTGTCATATTTGTACATCAATTATTTTAACAGTTTAAAGTAATGTACATATTATCTGATATGCCCCCGTAAAAAGAGATTTGTTCTTTTATCAACGCTTTAAAACACCTGTAGAGTATGCCTACAGTGGGAGCTGTCCATGCGAGTATGGTGCTGAAAATGACTGCATCAACGTCCTTGAACGTTCTCACACAAGTAGTTTGGAGATAATAGATGGTTTAAGAATATAACCCCTGAGAATAGTTTGTTTATTTATTATTTCAGTTGCACACCACTCATTGAAATGTCCTAAAATGTAATGTGGACGGGCTTACTTGTGAAGATATTCTAGTTCAACAACTAACTCATCCTCTGATGCATTTTCATGTGTAAGTAGACAAGTTAATGTATGCAAGGTCAGTGGGCCAGGTCAGACTGGATAAGGCTGCTATTAATAGAACAGATAAATGTGACCCCTCTGCCCGGATGAAAAATCCTGGATTCCAACATGCATGTAATTGTGGAACATTGCACTAGTCAAGCCCAGATGGATGCACACAGCAACATTTCTAATAGACCTTATCTTGCTTCCAGAACATCATGATGTCCAAGACGTACAGGAGACCTGGGGAGGGATCAGATCTGGTTGGTTCCCTGGAGTGGATGGACGAAGACATGAGCTCCCCAGAAGGAGACATGTCAATCTCATCTCAGCACTACCGAGAGAGCGGCCTGGGCCTCCAGGGCCGGGAGCTGGGGAGTGAAGACATGGAAGATGAGGAGGAGGAGGAGGAGGAGTGTGAGGGAGAAGACAACTGCCCTAAAAGACGTGGGCCCAAGAGGAAGAGGATGACCAAAGCCCGACAGGAGCGTTTCCGTGCCCGGCGGGTGAAGGCTAATGCCAGGGAACGCTCACGAATGCACGGTCTGAACGATGCCCTCGAGAACCTGCGGAGCATCATGCCCTGCCACTCCAAGACCCAGAAACTGTCAAAGATTGAGACTTTGCGTCTGGCCCGCAACTACATATGTGCTCTGTCAGAGGCCCTGGAGGGAGGCCAGTCCCTAGAAAGCAGGGCCTTCATGGAGACGTTGTGTACGGGACTGTCCCAGCCCACTAGCACCTAGTGGCAGGTTGTTTGCAGCTTGGCCCAGCCCTGACGGGTGGGGACAGGCCTGAGGAGAGGCATGGAGGCCGAGGGGGCCCCACCGTGCTGGGAGGGGTTGGGATGGTGGTCGGTCCAATAGGTTACTCCTCCCCAGGTTTGCCAAGCCCCCCCTATGGCACGCTAGACTCCACCCACATGCTACACATGCGGGCTGTGAAGGGTGTGGCTTACGAATGCCACTCCCCAAAGGACTGTAATGGTGGAGGGGTGGGCACGCCCCCCTATGACGGCCCCCCGACGCCCCCTCTTAGCATTGGTAAGAGCCTGGTGCCCAAACAGGAGCCCTCGCCCCATTACCTGCCCCCTCACAACTACCCCCCCCCTTCAATGAGCCTGACTGCGCACCAAGGGCAGGTCCTCTACCAGACATCCAGCTATGAAACACCTCTGGAGGGGCATTATGACTCCTATCACCCACCCCACATGGCCCCCCAACAGATTGGGACCGTTTACACAGACTAGGGAGCCTGGAAGCAGAGAGGATGCATGCATCAGCAGTCTGTCTACCAGCTCTGACTGTGCTCTATCTCAACCTGAGACTTTCAAATGAGAGACCTTTGATGGAACTGAACACTGTGAAACCCCTTCTTTGAAAAAGTAGAATAAGGATGTAGAGTAAGAACTGTTTACATTTTGTACGGTGCACAAGCACTGTGCTACATTAGGTTAGAGTCCAACACTGTTAAAATGTCTTTGCTTGATTTGAGTGGGATAGACTAAAGTCCTACAAAGGAAATCTACTTCAGCTCATTTCAACCACATAGGTAGAAGACCACCGTAGCACTTATTAAGATTGAAGAATTACTGATTAAGACTGGGAACAATGAACATATTTTTCACACAAATGCACATTTCTGTACCTTAATCTATTTATTATTCTCTAATTTAATATTTATACAGACTACAGTGAGATGTGTTGTATTTTCCATTCTAAATATGTTTGTCTTGGCCTTTTCTCTGTTAGCTGTCCTGGTTACGTTGTGTACTGTGGCGATATTTTGGCTTTCATTTTTCTCTTTCCATTTGTCTTTTGTCTATTGTCTTCTATTTTGCACTTCAAATTATTTCCCAGTGTAGTTTTACTAGTGTTATGTATCAGATGAGCAGGGAATATTTTCTGATAAACAAATGTATACTATATTACTGAAATTGTATGGCCAACTGAATTGATTCTAGTATATATAGAAAACCTATGGGGTTATCTCAGGTTTAAAGGGAGCTCATGGACAGTTAAAAGTCCTGATGTAACTGAAGAATTCAAATATGCCAAACCATTGTTAATTAACTGAATTCACTGTATGTATAAATTCAATGTGTTAACATATGGAAGGAACATTTGAATTGAGTTGAATCTACTTAAAGGAATACGAAATTAAATGTACAATTTTGTGTTTTTTTATTTGATCACAACCATAATAAAAATAATAATGTCATACAGTGTAGTTCAATGAGTGTGTTTTGTCAGTGCATTACAAAAGAAATCCCAGAACCAATATCCAAGATCATATCATATCAGAAGAACAGAAGAACAGGACACTCTAATGAGAGCCCCTTCTACATCTCTTTCTGCCTGCTGAGAACCCAACAAGAATACACAAATGCTTCCTGGCAACCAAGTATACAAACCCAATGTACACTTTCTTTAACACACTGCTCAGAAGTCCTGTTTCTCACTGCTCCGGTAAATTCAGCCGAAAGGGAGAAAAAAAGTAGATGAAAAATGGTTGTGTAAAAAGGAGAATTGTGTTGTTAAATGGCCTCCGTAGCTCTATTGTGATCCAGCCTGTCCTTTCTCTTGACCCCTGACCTTGCATTGTGCCAAGGTTGCTCACTCTGGCAGGAGGGACAGCTGGGAGCACAGAGGGTGGGGCTTGTTTCTGACAGACGACTGGGAGGCCAAAGGCAAAGGATTGGACAGTGACAGAGATACATCCATATTAAGCCCCTCCTCTAAACTGTTTCCTTCCACTTCCGTACTTATTGGAATTGCACATAACTCCACACACATAATACCCCAGAGCTGACAAAGAATTGAAATGCAATGACAAAACCCTTGTTTTCAGTCATCACACAAGTTTGGTGTGTGTGTATGTGTGTGTGTGTGTTTGTGTGTCACACACTTTTTACTTCTCCCTGAGAGACATAACATTCTCCCTTACAGCGGAGTCCATCTGTTCTCCTTCCCTCAGTAGTCTCACAGACAAACTATACCATTAGGAGGAAGGAGCTGATCTATTCTGCCTCTTACTTATAGAATCACACAGCACAGCTCCCTGCCACCTGCCACCATCCACTTTCTTCCCTACATTTAATTTCATTTCTCATCTTCCTTTCTCTCTATTTTGTTTAGCTACACTAATCCAGGACTGGTCCTAATGAAAGGGTGGATGTTCGCAGGGTGGATTGCAGGATAAAGGTCTGTGATTAACATGGCTGGCTACTGGGCTGGGGGGCTTTTCTGATGGAGACTGGGGTTTTCATAATCCGGTACTGTTCAACTGAGGTCAGCTCTGACAATCACAGGGAGAAAGAAAAAGCTAAAGAGAGAGAGAGAGAGAGACAAAATTTGGATTTTATGTCTTCACGTTAGCATGAATGTGCATGTATGCATGCTTTGCTACAAATGTTCCTCAGTCCAAAATAAGTATGTGTGTGTGTGTGTGCGATCATGGGCCAGGGTCAATTGTGTTATGGTGCAAGAATTTATGTGAGTGTATGGGTGTGTGGGAGGTTGAGGGGTTAAAGAGCTGTGGATAGGCTGTGAGAGTGGGGCGTATTTGGAGGCGTGTTTGTTTTGACCTCCCTGACCCTACTGCCCAACCGTTCCTCCACTGCAGAGAAACAAGGGAGCATGGACAGAAGGCATCTATTGGGTCTGCAAGACAGAGTGTGTACGTGTGTGCATGTGTGTTTTTGACAGTGTGTGTGTGAGAGAAAGAGAGATAGAGAGAGATAGAGATTAGTAGGTTTTTGTATCAAAGCCTTCGTTACTCCCCTTATCTGTCCACACTTCAACCTGGTTTGAGTGGAGACCACCCACTGAGGGGGTCAGTTGATAGAGGTCAGGGGGTCACCAGGGGTCACATGTTATTGGTGGGAAGAGCTCTGTGGTGGTCAATGGTCCATAGCACCATTAACTTGTGGGCCTGCCTGTATTGTTTCGTAACATTTTGATGTTTACATCATGTTTACATCCTTGCGTCCAGTCTTATATTGATGTTAGCTCAATCAAATGTTGGTGGTTCTATGGATAAAGTCTGTAATCCTGATATAAACGCTGATGGACGTCCCACGCTTGACTTGGCTTGGGGGGAAATACATTGCTTTGTTTTGATAGGGATTAGTATAATCCCTTGTGTGTGTGTGTTTGTGTACGCGCATGTGTGTGCACGTGTGTGTATATGTGTGTTTGTGAACATGCGTGCACCTGTGTATGAGTGTGCAAGAGAGAGTGTACACGTTTCTATGTATTCTCAATCACTCAATGAAACACGTGGGACTCTGATCAGACTGATATTGTGTGTGAGGATGTGACAGGCATATGATTAGGTTATGGAATGTAAGGGCAGCAGATGGAACAGTTGAACATATTCATGGCTTCATTGTTTAAAAGTTTGTTTGGGGATATCTGTCCTTTCCTGTATTTTTAAGGTATACTTGTTGATATTGTTCATTCTAATACCTTAAACATGTAGAACTTACGGTACAGTACATTATACATCCTTGTGGCTTGACTCTCTTTGTGTTCTTGTGTGTGTCTGTGTGTTTGTGTGTGTGCGTGTGTGTGTGTGCGTATGGGTGGGCCTGTGTGGGTTGTCATGGGATAAAACAGTATTAAGCAGCTGATCCGAGCTCAGTGTCTGAATCTCTGCATTAACAGACTAATCCTGATAGGGAAGAGAGGCAGTAGCTTCAGTAGTTCCTCATCTTCTCACTAAAATACTTTATATCACACACTCACAGTGCCACAGCAATGGCACTGCAATAGACAGTGCTCAACAACCACAGAACCACACAGACAACAAAAGTACACTATCGTGCCACAAAACACACCACAGGTACTCACAAGGCACACATGAGGCACACACGAGACACACACAAGGCAGAACATTAGGCAAAGCATTTTTTTCTTAAAGCCAGTCTTGTTACTGCTGCTGTGTGAATGACACAGGAGATGAAGGAGTGAGAGCCCCACCATGTGGTCGAGGGCTGCACTGCAGGGCTTTTGGAGTCCAACGTGCCATAGCCACTAGATGGCCATGTAAGACTACAATTATATACAACAGAATTGCCTAGAAATGTTATCTAGATTTCCCTTCATCAGTGTTGATGATAATAACAGGTTAATAAGTCATGACAAGTCTTCAAAATATACCCTGGAATGTTAGATTTTTTGTTCATCAAACCCTGATGTGCTTTCATAGTATGCTGTGTGACCAGACAACAGATCCTGTAATACATTTTCAGAAACAACCTCATCCAGTGGCTTCAAGTAAGCAGATGGGGAGTTAGATGGAGTGAGTAGCCAGAGAGAAGTGTGACACATGGCAGATCCAGCCGACACAGCAGACCAGGGCCCTGGGGCCAGGAGAGAGCCCACACTGTACATGTGGATGGAAGGTATGGGTTAATAGAGGTACCAAGGGAATTTTCTGTGTATCAGATAATGCATACAGTATTGGGCTACCATTATCGGAATTGTGTGACTAATTACCATAGTCAGACAGGAAACAGAATTAATCAAGGATATTTGACTGATTACAACTTCAAAGGCTACAGCACAGAAATGGGCTGCTAGAGAGATATAATATGAGCTGGGAGTGTGTAGCGAGAGAGACTGAGAGAGAGAGAGAGAGAGAGAGAGAGAGAGAGAGAGAGAGAAAGAGAGAGAGAGAGAGAGAGAGAGAGAGAGAGAGAGAGATGGAGGAGATAGAAATCAAGAGATAGAAGGATAGGGTAGGCTACATTGGCATGGTTTACAAAAAAACGATTCATAAATGAAATCAGACATAGACTATAAATAACCGTACCTTAATTTCAGTAAAACATCTTCATTGCTAAGTGTTGATACTGCATGTCATATTCCAGTGTAGTTATCATGAAACTGTAAACTTTTACCTACAAATCAGTAAAACTGTTCACCTGATTCTGCGTTATGGTACTGTGAAACTATCTCAAAACAAGCCTTGAAAACGCTAAAAACACAATTCTGTTTAGGCTCGCTGTGTGAGGTAATATACTAATACAAGTAGCCGGTATGCTGATACATAAAAATCTTCTGGACACTGGAGACATCTGTTAAAGGGACAGATTTAGATTAGAGAGAGAGGACTGAGATGTCCTACGTTAAGTTGCCATATTTAATGGCCAGTGTTCCAGTAAACATTTTATTAGAGATGAACAGGGAGGGATCAGGAGAGAGAGAGGATAGAGAGAGCTGTAGGAGACAGGGAGGGCAATGCTCAAGGGGAGGGCGCGTCTGTGCCCCTGTAACACTATCCAAATGATCTCAGATGGGGAAATGTGCTTACAGAGCCAGTTTGCTGCCCTTCCTCTCTGTCCCCCAACCCCACCCTGGAGTGGGGCCAGGTGTGTGTGTGGGGGTGCGTGCATGTGTGTGTGGGAGAAAGACTTGTTTGTTTTGACCAGGGTGGGTCAGAAAAAGCTTTGCAATGGAAGGGTGGTTTCCTTCAACTCAACACATGGATGTGAGTTTACGTGATGATTTACCTTCTCACAACTAACTCCCAGCTTGAGCCACTGAATTTGTTTATTGAACAGAGTGTTCTAACTGCTGACCTGTACTTATAAAGGATTTTCCTGTAACACTTTTTACACTTCATATCCACATAATCAAACACCAATTTTGGTCTACACAATATTTGTCACCAGGCTGTTCTAATATAAATGCCACGGTAACACACTGGTGTAGAGGTAGTAACTGATTTCTATGAAGACCGTTTAGCGTGTCAGAATTAGATTGACATTTACTTGACATTGCACCATGCGTCAGCCCCCACCACTATCTTCTACCTCTCTTATATGACATCCTGTGCAAGCACATTTTACGACATTGGATCTTAATTTCCGTTCAAACTAGCAGTGGTGTTGTAGCAGGGGATAACGTGCCAAGGGACTACATGAGTAGCACAGGAGTGCCTAGCTGTATTTTGACTGTCTTGTATATCACTTGTGTGTTATTGCTTTGACTGCTTCTAAAAATAATAATTTGGTCTGGAACCTGAGTTTACATTGTCTGTTGTGGTAATTTAAATGTTTTTTGAATGACAAGAATGGTAAGCCAAGTGAAGAACATGTACATTTAGCACAACAATGTGAGGAAAGTCAGACAAAGTTTAAACAAAAATCAGTTTAATTGAGAATAGCATGTGAGAAAGTAGTGTATGATTGAATGGTCCCAGTAGAACCAGCACCATGTACAGTATAAATTGTTTTGACACTGGAGGCCACTCAACTGCCTGTGTGAATTCATTTCTAAGTTAAACAAGCAAACAGACAAACGCTTATCATAAAATCCTGTTATGCTTTCATCTGCCAATTTCACTTCCCTCTCACTCAAATATGTTCCATCCCCCTCTCCCTCTCCCTCTCCCTCTCCCTCTCTCCCTCTCCCTCTCCCTCTCCCTCTCCCTCTCCCTCTCCCTCTCCCTCTCCCTCTCCCTCTCCCTCTCCCTCTCCCTCTCCCTCTCCCTCTCCCCCTCTCCTCCACCCCTCTCCCTCATTTCTCAAACACATTTGTCTTCACATATTAGGTTCCCTGTCTTAAGAAGCAGAATTAGCCTCTGGAATCTTGTGCACTTGTTACGTTCTCTTCGAGGGGGTGGAGAAGCCAAGAAGGAGGGGGTGTGTGAGAAGAGAGGGGTATTAGACAAAGACGGGTAGAAACATAGAGGACAGTGAAAATAGGAAAATATTGTAGTGAGAAGAGAAAATAAACAAGTGAACTAGAAACAGGGAGAGAGAACAAGTAAGTGTGTGTATAAGATGTTTAGAGAGAGAGTTAGAGAGGGAGAGAAAGAGAGTAAAAGGAAGGTAGGGAGGGAGAAGGAGGGGAGATAGAGCGTCAAGAAGCCTCCTGTTTGATCTCAGCTTTACTGCAGGCACGTGGCTGCATACACTCAACCACTCTCTCCCTCTCTTTCTCTCTCTCTCTCTCTCTCTCTCTCTCTCTCTCTCTCTCTCTCTCTCTCTATCTCTCTCTCTCTCTCTCTTTCTCTCTCTCTCGTTCTCTTTCTCTCCAGTTTGTCTTTGCCTCCCTCTCACTGCAGTGTGCTTGTGTTTACCTGCATGTGGTTTGGACTAATACATTGCCAAGTAGTTTTAATGGATGCCTGGTCCTCTTTTGTTATATAACAACAATCTATTGAAGAGGACTGGTTATGTATGCTGGCTGACACAGTACATTGTCCTTTGGGACTGTGGACACACTGGATCAGTTCAGCCTCCGAGCAGAAGAGGAGCTGTCAATGTGGGGCTCTGGTGAGGATGCTTTGTGCTATTGTATTACTGATAACAGGTGCATGTTCTGACAGGTGCATGTTCCGACTGCTGAAGCAGTTTTCCTAGAGTGTTACACTGTATATTGTTGATGCCATCCAACTTCAAATGGATTAAAAGCACTGGGAAGGGGATACTGTGATTATTGGTAAAAATCTATTGTTGTTACTCAGGCTCTGAGCGAACCTGATTGTAGTGTGCTTGCCAGAATACAACTCCATATTGTGTCGAAATAGACACTGCTGACCCAATGAAGGGAGTCAGTAACATGACGGTGTCTATCTTTAACTTTCAAAAACAAGCTGTTAAAAAGGACAAAGTGATTTAGCGGTGTGCAAAGAGAGAGATTGCTTTCCTTTGAACCTGTTTCCCCTCTGCCCTCTTCATAGAAGTCTCTACATTCATCACCCCAAGAAGAGAGGGAGTGTAGGAGACAGAAGTAGTATGGAATGAGAGAGAAAACAGGTTTTGGGCTCCTCTGTCACGACCAGACAGCCAGATTGGAGGGCAGCGTTTCTGTAGATGAAGTGACAGAGAAAGTTATTTTTAATTGGTAGACCTTCCAGTCTTCTTACGTGCTGCTTGGTCTACTGTTGTCTGTTCTCATACCCTTCTCTACTCCTGTAGCCCCTTGGGTTCAGTATGCCAATCCCATGCCATGTGGCTACGTCACCTTGCTTATTTACTTGCCCGCGTCTGGCAGGTTCAACCCCCTTTTTCTGAATTATTTCAGATTATTCACTGATCTCGATCGTGGCACAGTCCGATTTGAACCCCTCTGTCTTGTCTAGTCTGGCTATTAAAAAGCAGGCAGACTGGTGTGCCATGCTAGCACAGTGTTACTGCTCTTTGCCAATTCTACCACCAGGGGGTGAAGACACTCTCACACTAGTTTCAATCTATGACCAAAGGAAGAGATTAAGAAACAGAAATAGCATTACCCTGCTATAAGTGGCCTGGTGCACCAGGGGAGGGAAGGACAGACAGGGACACCTACTGATCTACTAAAGATCTAGATCTTCTGGATTGCTCAGTATACCAGAGTCAGCCACAGGTCAGAGTGGCAGGTCTGCTTATAACAGTAGCGTTACAGAAGACTGCAAAGTTTCACAAGAGAGGGTATGTGTGTGTGTGCAAGAGAGAGAGAAAAACCCAGAGAGATTGAGAGAAAGAACGTGAGAGAAAAAGAGAAAGACAAAGAGACAAAGAAAGAGAAAGAGAAAAAGAGAGCAAAACAGAGATATATAGAAGGAGAGAGAGAAAGACAGAATGTACCAGAGAGAGAGAGCTAGGATCAGACTGATGAAAGTGTGTTGTAAGCTTGTTCAGTGGTGTTACTTGTCTTAAGTTGTCAGATGAAGTCTTAATTAAATATGGGTCTGACTCTTTACAACGAACTGTTAACGATCAGGGCTAATATTAGAGTTTAACAAGCCTGTCGACACAGTTTGACCTATTAGTGCAATTGGAGAGAGGTATAGGGTGATTGGAGACACACTCACACATGCATATCCACACACCGCAACAGGGAATACAGTAGAGTGTTTTATTTGGACATTTTGAGCAATCAATCAACAACAGATTTGGAATGTATCAGACTAAGATGTCCCTGCATTCAACACAGAGACACACACACATCCATGCTGTGACATCCAAGCCCAGTCGTCAGGTTTCAGTCTCTCATGGTGACATCCATTAAAGTCCTGCTCTGTCGGCCCTTCTGCCCACAGACAGCTCCATTAGCACCTGGACCATTGGCCACTACAATACCCTCACCTGCATTATTCAGAATGACCCTAGTAATGAGGAAACCCTATCCATCACACACACACACTCACACACACACACACACGGTCCCCTAGCTACCACACGACAACTTTTCCTTAGATGCCTGTTGGCCACATCCATATTGGGAGGTTAAGAATATCTTCTCAGGTTGTCTCCGCATGCAGAGACACAGATCCTCATTCAACACCTCACCCTGTCATTCCTCTGACATCATCTTCCTTCGTTCTGAACTGTCACTCCATCTTCATTTCCTCACCTCATCCCTCCATCCATCGTCTGTATCAATCTCCCCCTTCCTCTTGTCTTCTATGCCAGCTTTTCCAGCTGTCAGTCCATATCCCATCTCTCTCTCTCTCTCTCTCTCTCTCTCTCTCTCTCTCTCTCTCCTCTCTCTCCTCCTCTCTCTCTCTCTCTCTCTCTCTCTCTCTCTCTCTCTCTCTCTCTCTCTATCTTTCCCTATTTATCTCCTCATCCCTCTACGTCTCGTCGTACCTCTCTCTTGTCTTCTGTCAGTTCAGTTCTAGAAGCGGATGTAGAAGGATGACCTTCTTTGTCAGTGTTTCATCATGACGTGATATTTGGTGCTGTAACATGATGAATCTTATCGGACCTCCTCCACTTAACTTTGATGTCATTTCAGAGTACTCAGCATGTTTGGTGAGAGGATGACAGACAGACATAAAGACAAACAGATACACAGATAGAAATCGAGAGTCAGAAACCCAGATGAGCAATAACAGTAGGAATAGAAGAGGGAAACAGAGAGAGAGAGCGAGCGCAAAAGCGACAGCAGCATTATCACTCAGACTAACGTCTGCCTCCTGATTTGAACACCCCCAGAAAATATTCAGCAGGGGCTTCCCTTATTGGCCAGGGCTCCCACCAATCCGAGTACAGACATGTAAGGTGCCTTTAGGTTATACCCAACCCCAAAAACTGAGAGAGAGAGAGAGAGAGACAGAGTGTGAGAGAGAGAGAGATTGAGAGAGAGAGAGAGAGAGAGAGAGAGAGAGAGAGAGAGAGAGAGAGAGAGAGAGAGAGAGAGAGAGAGAGAGAGAGAGAGAGAGAGAGAGAAGGGAAAGAAGCTTGGCTCTCAGTGTTTCTCTGGCGGGCTGTGATGCAGCAGAGGTTTTTCATGTTAGGGAAGCTTCAGTCTGGGGTCTATTCTCTGGTAGTGGAGACATCCATAGTATAGCCAGTGAAAATTAGAGGATACAAATAATTTGTGAATGCTGTGATTCTTCCATTGCATTCATTCTGTACTGCGTTCGGCAGCTCAGAAGATACAAGGACAGCTTGCTTTTGGACCCTTTCCTGAACTGGACTAGGGAGAGAGAGAAAGAGTATGAGAGAGAGAGAGAATTGTTGTATATGATATTAGACTGTACTTCTGTGTCATAAAGTTTCTCCATGTCATATTGGTGACATCAAAGCAGGCAGCCAAGACAGCGTTCTGTACCGTGACATTCTCAGTGTGGACAAACAGGAGTGTGAGCGAAGATACTAAAGTTTGTCTTGAGAGGAGGAGAGTGGAAGGCTACTACAGGATGATTCTGGGTAAGTGGGAACCTCTATCATTCTTTCTCCCTTTACCATTTCTATTTTTTACTCAAGGTTGGAGCTACTTGACTGGAAAAGTACTTCTCTGTGATATTACGTACCTTCAAAACTAAGTTTACACCTCTGTCAGCGACAACTTTACATGGTACTTAAACTAAAACCAATGAAATCCTGTTTGGGAAAACCGTTTGTAAACAGGGGAGATGCTTGTGCCCAGTCAAACTACAGTGTGTGTTACTGCCCCTGTGTGTTAATGTTGTCCTAGTACAGTGTGTGTGCGTGTGGGAATTTCTCAGTGTGTGTGTGTGTGTGCCTTCTTGGTTGGTTTGAGGCCAAGCATGAGATTGTGAAACATAGAAGTCTATTAACAAGGTCCTAGCTCTAAGGCACATGTTGTTTAACGCAGATAGCACTGACCTGGTAGCCAACACACACACACACAGCTCTGTCTTTTGGACTTGAAATGGCACAACACACACTTGTATTGTCCTTCCTCTCATTTCCTTCTTTTCATCCCACACACACACTTTCTCATTCCACCTTTCTCTTTCTCACATACACAAACCCCACCATACTCACACACATATGCATATGCACACACAAATACATACACACTGGCCAGCACACACACACACACACACACACAAAACCACACATACACACATGGAATACAAATACACACTACCCCTAAACCTGCTCACACATGAAATCTTGTTCTTTTCACTGCGGTTAGTGAGGCTTGGAAATGATAAATGGATTATTGACCGAAGTGTCCAATGAGGCCGGAACACAATACAGCTTGATATGTGTGTTTGTGAGAGAGTGTGTCCTTTTTTGTATGCCTGTGTGTGTGTATGTGTGAGTATGTGTCCCTGTTGGTTGTCCCACTGATTGTCTATGCTGCATTTCCTTTCGGTCAGAGCCTTTCTCAGTCACAGGGTGAATAATTGAACATAATTGGATACACTCTGGTGGGCTTCTGATTGGAACACTATCTGTACAATGCAAGCCGTAAAATGCATTTCATTTGGTTACCCAATGGCTTGTGTGTATGTCGACTGTATACAGTATGTTTGTGCGTGGCCACGTGTGTAGCTGTATGTGTGTGAGATGACGCTTGTCCATATTCATACTCATCCATAATTGTGTGTGTGTTCTATGGATGAGAGCATGTGTTTTCCTGTGATCTCTAATTGACCTTGAGCGAGATGGGTAAACAGTCTACCAACCAATGCAGTGGCTATGAACCAGCAGCATCATCAACAGGAAACCCAAGGTGTCCTGACAGAGGATCTCTGGGCACACAGCAGCCTTCATGGGGTTGGATATAACCTCTGAGTGATACATGACTGCACAATTACACTCTTTTGAATAAGAGATAGGGTGCCAGAGAGACTGAAATAGTTGACTGTGGTCTCAGTAATGCTAGTGATTAAGTTGACAATGAGAGAGAAAAAGGGAGATTTCTCCCTTCTACAGAAAGGGAGAGACAGAAAGAGAGACAGAGAAAGAGACAGAGAGAGATACAGAGAGAGAGAGAGAGAGAGAGAGAGAGAGAGAGAGAGAGAGAACAAATTAAGTGAGAGTGGAGGTGATGGTGTTTGAATAGATGGCAAAGGTGGCAACCTTAAATGATAATTTACTTTTTATAAAACTCTCTCTCTTTCTCCCTCTCTCCCCGTCTTCTTCACTTTCATACACACACATTCTCTCTGTGAATAGGTTCAGTGAAATCTCTTTTACCCCACTTGCTTTCTATTTCTCTCTCTATCTCTCTCTCTCTCTTTATCTCTCTCTCTCTCTTTCTCTCTCTCTCTCTCTCTCTCTCTCTCTCTCTCTCTCTCACAGACAGTGTGTCAGTCTGCTCCTCCTCCACCTGGTAAACTGTATCTGAGCTTCCATCAGCAATGTCCTCTATCTCTGCAATGTCCTCTGTCTCTGCTCTGTCCATCAGCTACACCATCCTTCCTCTCTCTCTATCTCCACCCTTGCCCTCCACCCTTTCATTACAGTGTTTCACCTTTCATTCTATTTCTTTTTCTTTTTCTTTCTTTCTTTCTCTTCTTTCTTTCTTTCTTTCTTTCTTTCTCTTTCTTTCTTTCTTTCTTTCTTTCTTCTTCTTTCTTTCTTTCTTTCTTTCTTTCTTTCTTTCTTTCTTTCTTTCTTTCTTCTCTTTCTCTCTCTCTCTCTCTCTCTCTCTCTCTCTCTCTCTCTCTCTCTCTCTCTCTCTCTCTCTCTCTCTCTCTCTCTCCAGTTCCTCACTGGTAATGCATGGGGTTGGAAATGTACTGTAGTTTCGTAACCTTTGCTTGCCTTTCACAATGAATATTTCATTCTGGAGGGTTTGAGGTCTTCATTTATTTACCATTGAGAGACGTCCTCGCCTGGTCCTGACACAAGGATGTGCTGAGTGAGCGCTATGAGAAATGGTGATGGCTTACCGTGATCCATACTGTTCACTGAGCAGTGAAAACCTTAGAGTGTGTGTGTACGCCTGCGTGCATGCGTCTGTGTGTGCGTGCTTCTTTTGTCAGCCTGTGTGTTTCACCTCAAATGTCCACACATTCATCACCACCAAAGGCAAAAGATGTGCATGTAAGCAGCGCAGTGAAGGATGGAAAGTAATGCCATTTACTGTAAGATAGGAAACCTTTCTGTTGTGTGTTTGACAGACAGACTGACACACATCCTGTGTGTGCCGGGGTTGAAGAGCCAGAGATACATCCTCCTCTGTGCCCATCAGAAAGACCAGAGAAGGTCAAATACCCCAGGCATGTCTTGTTGTCAAGGAAATTTGATTAAATCATGGAAAGTTTACATACCTACAGCCTATTTGAACTCTTGGGAGTCTATACCTAGCATGCATTCCCCTTATCCCTCCCACATCATGACCTGCGAACAACATGACTTGCACCTACTGAAAGGAGTCCATGTGAGTAGTTTGGGAGGTGGAGGAGGGAATCCATGGGTGTGTATTAGAGTAAGGGATAAGAGGTAAGCTCTCCGTTTCAGCTTCTCTCCTCATCACTCTGCCCACTTGAACTTTTGCATGTGGCAGAAAGTCAACTTCCCAGAAAAGACACCCAAAGTAAAACCACACAAGCTCTGTGTCCTGAAACTACTTCTTTTCTTCATGGAGCTAACCTGTAATTAACCACTGAGTCTATTTCTATAGTGGGAGTTTCACAGATGGAGCTGGCTTCTAGCTTTGCTAGTGTTTTCTTAGAATGGGGGGGGGGGGGACTGCAGTCCTGATGACTATCTTTCTGTTTGCTTCCCATTGTGAAATCCCTGACAGCACCTGGCTAATTCATGTCATCCTTTTATTAGCATCATGTGTGTGTGTGCGTGTGTGTGTCTGAGTGTGTGTACAGTATGTGTGTTTAAGCATGTGTGCATGATCAGGTTTCTCAGGAATATTGTTATTTCCTTTCTTCCTGCGCAGTGTGTGTAAAACGTTGGGCCACTAGTAGAACATGGACCCTGTGGGCACTGCAGATTCATTCCCTCGTATTGGCCAGGTTACACACCCTCAGAGTGGTTTCATATTGTGGTCTCTGTTTGTCCGGCCCTTTGTGTATTATAAAAACCTAATGTAATAATGGACAAATAAAACTGCAGTACAAAGTCTCCCCCCTGAGGATGAAAAAGCTCCAGTAACTGACTGGGAGGAAGACAGCCTGCAGGATATCTGGCAGCTAGCACTTATACAGTAACCTCGAAACGTTGCTTTGGAATTGAAAGTTTTTTTGGCTCAAACAAATATTTTCCTTCTGTCTATAACCTTCTTTCATTTGCTCTCTCTTTCTATTTCTCTTCTTTCCCCATCTCCTTGTCTGACACATACACACGCAGGGACAGACTTGTGATGTTCTGACCTCCTTTGCTCTGGATTCCGTCTTCTCTATATGTGACTCATATGTTCTTGACTCATGTGTCACCTCAGCTCAGTGCTTGTGACGCGGCCCTCAGCCCCTTCTCCTCCACTACACACACACACAGATGTGCCTTCTGTGGAAAAAGGGTTTCCTGTAGTGCTGCCATGGAGCTTTGTCCATGTGAAAGCTTCATCAGTCCTCTACTTCCACAGCCTGTGTGTCTGTCTGGGTGGTGTCACCAGCAGATGGTACATCCTCTCTATATTAACCGGCAGGGTTAACATAGCTCTTTACCTCCTGCTGTCACCTTGGGTTCACCTCAAAACATGCAGCCCCCTTCCCCCAACCCCTACCTCTTCTCCTTCTACAAACCAGACTCTCCCCTATTCTATTCACCCTCACAGCTCATCCTCTCATCCCCCCCTCTCTCTTTTCACTACCTCTGCTCCCTTCCACACTTCCATAATTTCCTGTCCCCTCTCTCTATCCGTCCTTCATTCCTTTCCTCCCCTCAATCTGTGATTTTTGCATCTTCTCCTCACTCTGTCCCCATGGCTCAAATCTTCATCAGATGTGATTGGCTGTAGGACTCTGCACAGTTAGAGGGCATACCACGCATGATTAAAGCTGTTTCTCCTTTCAAACTCATTTTTTCGA